>NC_132929.1:13519502-13838925 GCF_047675955.1 Chlorocebus sabaeus
CTAAATTTGAACTCTGAAGATTAAAATTATCCAATGTCAATCATTTTGATGGGTTTTATCATGGATAAAATATAAATAACTCTTTATTGGAATAATATTTATTGTTTATACGTGTGTTTGTCTCATGGTTAAGAATCCAACTCCATTAAAACTGGTCCTAGAGAATGAGATTAGTTTAATATCCAAGTGGGCTAAATGTTCTTAATTTCAAAGAGAGTAGGAATCCAGTAGCCAGAGACTATTCAAAGCTCCCAAATATAAATCCTATTGTGTCACTTTTTTCCTCCCTGAGTCCTAAATAAACCTCTTGACCAAATACTCTCTTATTTTTCTCTTACATTCCAACTCATGAGCCTGGAACAGCATTCCAGGTCTGAAACACCAAGCTACTTCCTTCCCCTCAATTTAAAACTATTTTAAAATCCATGTTTAAGAAGCTTATTTCAATGAACTAGGTGGCCCAACCACTAAAGATGATTTATGGCACCTATTCCCTGGACTGGTAATACTTAAGATCTAAGAATAAAAAGGATATAAAGAGGTGATGTGTTGGCTCACTCTTTCCAGTACATAGCAAAGCAGAGCAGTGACAAGCACTGCTCTGTCATTCAGAGGACAGGGTATTTTGGAGTCATCCTGATGTTTCACGTAGAGATTTAGCCTCTCAGAGCAATATTAAATTAATAAAGACCAAATTCAAAGAATAATGGCTTAGACTTTTTTTTTTTTTTTGGCTTCTTCAGTATTTTTTCTTTTCCTTCTCAAACCTCCATGCCTTAGTCATGCAGAGAAACAACCCAAAATAATGTAAAACCTTGGCATTCACATATTCTGCGTTCAAGGTTTCAGAACAACCCCAAAGACCCATAACATGTATAAATGTATAACTTTGCTAGAGTAGAGTGTAGGAATGAATCTTTGGCTAGTAAGTAGGTCTTCCAATCCTCTCAGCAGCTTCTATCTTCTTTATACAGCTTGTTGTCTACTCTTGTTATTTTGTAAGAATTTATGGAACATATTTTGTCCTATGTTCCTGAGTGTGAATTTGAGAAATTAATCAATTACAAATTAATTGTTCGTTTCTTATTTGCATGTATAACAAATACTGAAATCTGCTATAATTTATAATCTGAGTGCAGATGACTGGTAGCCCTAAGCACGAGGATGACATATGTTTTAGTTCCTCTTATCTTCTTGGGATAGAATGTCATGAGCGACACTCTCTGTCTTTTCTCCTATCTACTTCTGTGTCTGCAAACATCCTCTTAGGCACAACATCCCAGCTGTAAGCCCATTCCAGACAGTTGAAACCTTACCTCTTCTCAGTTCCTACCAGTTTATTTTCCCTAGAGTTAGGAGCTACTTCCAGTAATTCTCATACTATATTAACTTAATGATCTATCCCTCGAAAACTTTTGGAATGACAGTATAGACTTTCAACTTCTAAACGAAATGGAGTAACACAGAGTAACAGGGACTAGATTTACTCTCCCACCCAAAAAACAATACGAGTAAACAAAATACATGAAACAACAGTTTTCAGGCGTTGGACATCAGGTAGCACAGGACAAAGAAGCAAATAAATAAAGAGCATTAAGATTTCCCATGTTTATTACTTGGAATAAATTTCTAGGCCAATGCAGTGAGTGAGAAACCAGAACCACATAAAACCTCATGTATCGAGGAGACAGAGCTCAGAGTGTGGGAAGTCCAATGTAGCTGGAGTAATCATGGCAGAGTACCAGGGAGACAAAAGCTGCACAGAGAGCATTTCAAATCTGCATAAGTTTTCCCTCAAGTCTTCAGCTGAGTCCTGACTAGTGCATGATATGAAGGAACTAAATAACCAAGGCTAGAAGAAGATCACCCAAAAAGAAACTGAGGGAGCAATCCCCAGAGCTCACACACAAGGGTATCGACTCAGTAGTAGGACAAAAGTAGCTATAGATTAAAGGCTGTTCTGGTTAGGCCTTGAAAAGCTTGAAAGCAAGCCTCAAAAAAATTTATTTTTAGTAATGTAACTGCCATAACAAAGCTTATAACTATTTCCAGATAAATAAAAATGTCTAAGGCCCAACAGTGTAAAACTTACAATGCCTGGCACTCAATCAAAGTTTACCAGGCATGCAAAGAAACAAGAAAATATAACCCATAATCAACTCATCAAAATCTGTCCAGAAGTGACTCAGATGTCAAAATTAGTAGACAATGACATTAAAAGAGTTTTTATAACTCTGTTTTATATTTTTAGAAAGGTATAGAAAAGGATGAACATTTAAAGGAGACACACAGAAGAACAAAATCAAACTTTAGGAGATGAAAATAACATCTGAAATTCGAAGCAAAAAACATAGTGAATGGAATCAATAGGTTAGACACTGCAGCAGAGAACAATCTAGTGAATGTGATGTATCAGAGTAAAAACTATGTAAAAGAACATACAGAGAAAAAAACAGGACTGAAAAAAAATTGAAGAGAGCATCAGTGAGCTATGGAACAACCTGGAGAATCCTAATATACAGGTAATTTTAATCACTGAAGGAAACGCCAGCAAGTTGTTCTTCCTATTTAAAGAAAAAATGACCAAAATATTTTTCTAGCTGGTTTTAAGATTTATTTCTTTATCACAGATTTTAATAAATTTGATTATATCAAAACTCACACTAAATACAAGTCAGGGTCTGAGGAAAAATGTCTAGAGCAGTCGAGAGAGTGGCACGATGTTGAGCTCTCCAAGACCACATAGGGCATATCAAATTTCAGAATGGCCAGCCCCTGGCCAGAGCAAAAATCACCTTCCTTCCTCCAACCCTTCCATTAGGAACTTCCAGCACAACGCTAGCGTCTGTGGGTATGGTGGTAATAAAACATTGTTGTCAAGAAGATTTAATCCCAGTGTGGCATACATTCTGAATAAGCTGAAGTCTTGAAGGACATTTAAGAAGGCTTGAGTCTTTTCTTTTCCATCTTTCTTTTTTAATTTCTACTTTAAGTTCTGGGATACATGTGCAGAATGTGCAGGTTTGTTACCTAGGTATACATGTGTCATGTTGGTTTGCCGCACCTGTCAACCCATCATCTATGTTTTAAGCCCTGCATGCATCAGCTGTTTGTTCTAATGCTCTCTCCCTCCCCTTCCATCCCACCCTCTAACAGGCCCCAGTTTGTGGTGCTCCCCTCCCTGTGTCCATGTGTCCTCATTATTCAACTCCCACTTATGAGTGAGAACATGAGGTGTTTGGTTTTCTGTTCCTGTGTTAGTTTGCCGAGAATGATGGCTTTCAGCTTCATCCATGCCCTGCGAAGGACATACTCTCATCTCATTCTTTTTTTTTTTTAGACTTGAGTCTTTATTTTCTAAATTCTTCCAGGTAAACTAGGTTTGCATACTGCTTAAATCAGCACATTAAATACATTTAAAATGATGTTCCAATAAGGTCCAATGCTGTAAAACTATCAGAATTACAATCAAGAGACAAATATACCAGTGAATTTTAAAACATCAAGGTTAGCATTAGTGTATGACTTGTTTGGGGTAAATCTGCTTAAATGCCAATACCTGGTTGTATTTAGACTAACAGGTGAATACAGTTAGGGGCACTCCAGCCACAGTGCCCTCCTCATCATTCCTGAAGCATCTCATGCATGCTACTACCTAAGTACCTTGCATATGCCACAGTCTCTGCCTGGGTCATTTGTTCCCTTACTTCATTCACATGAGATTCACTTCACTCTTCATTTTAAGAGAAAATCCTTCAAATGTCATGCCTCTTCCCAGCGACCAAATAGTACCCTAATGTCACTCCGTATGTACTTATCAAGCTCTATGCATGTTCCTCGCACTTAGTTGTACCTGACATTACATCATATATGCAGTTGTTTATTTGTTACTCTAGAACAGGGATTGCTAAACTAAGGCCCACAAGCCAAATCCAGAATTATGCAACAGAGACTACCTGTGGCTTTTGAAGGCTAAAATATTTATAGTCTGATTCTTTCAGAAAGTGTTTGCCAATGCCTACACTAGAGTATGAATTCCATAGTGCAGGAATTTGTCTGCTTTGTTTCCTGTGGTAGGCTGAATTATTTCTGCCCCAAATCTATATGTTGAAGTCTTAACCGCACTATACCTCAGAATGTGACTATATTTGATAGGATCTTCAAAGAGTTAAGATAAAGTCATAGGATTGGCCCTAATCCAATATGGTGCTCATGTAAGAAGAGAAAATTTGGACACACACACACACAGAAGGAAGACCATGTGAAGACACAGGGAGAAGACAATTATCTATAGGCCAGAGTGAGGTCTCAGAGGAAACCAACACTGCACAAAGGAAACACACATCCTTTATTTTTCAATCTATAAATTTACTTAAAATTAGGAATAAGTTTTTTCTCCAAAATAACATGATTTTTCAACTGAATGTAACCATTTTTTTCCCATAGAAAATCATTTTAGAATGGTAGACAATGCCTGCTTTATAAAGCAGGTGAGTTCTTATGACTCCTGAATTATTGTGGGTAGACTGCTTTAGAGGAAATACATTTTATTTCAATTCATCGTTATCACATTACTCTAAATACATACGAGCTGCCAATTTACAAAAATAACTAATTTTTTCTCACTTTCTAGTAAAGATGGGGGGAAAAGCTATTAAGAGATAAGGATCTAAGTCTTTTTACATTCCACGGATTTAAATAAGTGGAAATAGATTCAAATATAATTATAGCACATAATATTTCTATAATATCAGAACATAATTTTATGACAAGAGTATATAGCAAACTATAATTTTGTGCATTGTATTCTAGTACCAACATTACTCCTGAAGTTCACAAAATTCCCAGACTCATCAATAACCACAAAACCCTATATGTGAGCTCCAAGCAGTGTCAGCGTGTTCTTGTAATTGCTACACAGCTAGGGAGATGCACAGTTAAAAGATCAGAACTTCAAAACTAATTTGATGAATAGTTATGGAAACGCTAATATGAAAGTATTTTTAAAAGAGTATTTAAAATTGTTTTAATTAAAAAAAATATGTGCTGCAAAGCACAAAAATAGGGAAAACTTACTCATTAAAACTCCACTTGGTTAAAAGGAAGAGACGATCCAATTCTAAAATTGAGCCATTTGGGGTACACAGAAATGAAAGCACCATTCAACGGTGGCTTTTAATCAATCTCTGCTCCTCTTAAACTCTATAGAAGTATTCAAGAACCTAACACTTCAAACATTCACAATAATCCAACTATGCTTACTAGATTGTGGATTTTTCAAGGGCAAGCACTGTGGCTTTTGTTTCCCTGTCTAATATTTATCTTACTACCGTCTCCTCAAGCACAGAGCTAGGCACCAAGTATGCATTAAGTTGCTCACGTTACTCTGTAACCTCAGGGAGACCCCCAGCATCTTGATTCCTTGTTTCTCTCCGCAACTCTCAGCCATCTCCTGCCTTTACTTCTCTCTCTTTAAACTTTGGACCCACGGTCTACTGCTTTGGCCACTCCCTTGCAATCTTCCTCAAATTTTCTGCCTCACTGACGGTCGTTCCACTTGCCATAAAAAGCTCCAAACCTGAGTCGATTCAAACATCGCCACTCTGGCCTCCACTGAGACTACTCAATGCAGCTAGCAGAAAGCACAGCCAAACACCTGATGCCAATATTAACATTGGCTCTTCAACCTCAGCTGCACTCTCGCTGCTGCCTGCCACAGTCCTTCATCAGCTTTCTCTCCAGTTATACAAAGAGACTATTTCAAACCTTTTCCACTCCCCTAAAACTAGTCTCACCACGGATCTCCTTTTTCAGCCAAAGACCTCACCTCATACAGAAAACAGAAGTCCTTGAACTTTCTTCTAGCAAGCCTACATATGTGTCTGTGCCTCTCCCTATCATTCCTTTGTTGCTTTCTGGAACAATGAAAGAAGAGGCTATCCCTCCACCTAATCTCTGGAGCTCATCACTTTCAGTCTCCTCAGAGATATGGCTCAGTTGACGATTCCCTCTTTATCACTTCTGTCTTCAGCCTCTCCCTCTCTAAGAATTCCTTGCTGTCAGCACTTTAAACATGCTCAAGTCTCCCTAGATTTAGAAATCTCTGTCCTCTATTCCCCACATCACTTTGTGGTTACTTTCCTACACTTCATTGTCCCAGCAAATTTCTTGAAAGCTTTGTTACACGTGCTGATTTTACCTCCTACGTGCTTAGCCCACCATACCATGAAAACTTCTTTTCCCAAGTTCACCAAGCTTGTGACTATCTTGCAATTATTTCTATGCACACTTTGGTCCATATCTATGTGACTTCTCGGCAGCATGTGGCATTGTTGACTGCTATTGTCCTTCATGAAATCTTCTTCAACTTGACTTCTGTGACATTGATCTCTTTAGTTTTCTTCCTCCCGCCATTCTGACTGGTCCTCTTCAGTCTCATTTTAAGCCCTTCTTCCTCTGACCATGGTGTTTTTCAAGTTTTTATTTGTATTGGTTTCTTAAGGCTGCCATAACAAAGTACCATAAATCAGCTGTGTTGAAACAACAGAATTTTTGTTCTCCCTCATTTCTGAAGACTGGAAGTCTAAAATCAAGTTTTCAGCCACGCCAGGCTCTGTCCGATGGCTCTGGAGGAAGATTCTTCCTTGCCTCTTCCTAGCTCTTCATATCTTAGGTGCATCATTCTCATCCCTGCCTCCCTAACCATCTCACCACATTTCTATTGTTCTTTTGATAGAGTCCAAACCCCTCAGCATGAATTTCATGTTCTCTCATGGTCAAGTCTCTGAATTTCCTACCTTCAGTTCTCACCCTCTATGCTTCCGCCATATTGAACTTCTTCCAGTTCTTCAAAGTTCCCACGTTTTCTCTCATTTCTTGCCCTCTCCATTGGTTATTCTCTCTGCCTGAAATATTTGTTACTTCTATTTTCATCTGGCCATCTCACACTCATTCTCCCTGTCTCAGTTAAATGTCAGTTATTCAGACAGTCTTTCCTGAACCTGAGATTGAATTATGTACTTCTCCAATGACTGTTCATAGCACACTCTACTTCCCCATGATCACCCTTACCACAACCCTTTAACCATCTGTATTATATTGCACTATAAAACCCTTCATGATGCTTAGTACATTTAACTGAAGCCCTCAGCCCTGTGCCTGGCAAATAGTGCATGTAGAATAAGTATTTATTACCTGAAAAATGACATATATACTACATACAAGCTTCTGGGAAAATGAGTTGAGTTCAGAATACTATATTCATAGACTAAAGTATTTATCATTAAAACTAAGTTACATAAATTTCTTATGAATCATTGAATAAAGATAAATATGGAAAAATAGATGCTTGGCATCCTTTAGCTCCCATAACTTAACTCCTGCAGAATACTTAATGATTAAATTGAAAAGTTAGAATAAAAAAGAATATCAAAGATATTTTTATAGTCAGAAACAAAAGTTTATTCTAATATAAATGATTCCTAAATATGAAAAGAAGATGTCTTTTATCTAGGGTCCAGCCTAATTTGAAAGCGATAGACAAACTGAAGGAGAAATTTTATAACTTCATATTTTCCTCATCATCATTTTTATTCTAATCCTTTTAACTAAGAAATACATCCTTCCTGCTTTTTCATATCCCTTGACCCAATTACAACATCCATTTAGTCTAAATAGGAGACACTAAGCCAAAACATGGCAACCATTTTCAAGTAATTGAATTCTGTCTTCCAGCAGAAAGAACATACACCTCAGAGATATTGTGGGTTCAATTCCAGACAACCAAAATGAAGTAAATACGAAAACAAAGCAAGTCACACAAAATTTTTTGTTTCCCAGTGCGTATAAAAGTTATGTTGACACTGCAGTCTATTAAGTGTGCAATAGAATTATGTTTAAATCAACATACATACCTTAATTTAAAAATATTTTATTGCTAAAAATATGCTAACAATCATCTAAGCCTTCAGCAAGTCATAATCTTTTTGATGGTGGTGGGTCTTGCCTTGATGTTAATGGCTGCTCACTGATCAAGGCAGTGGTTGCTGAAGGTCAGGGTGGTTGTAGCAATTTCTTAAAATAAGACAATAAGACAACAATGAAGTTGGCCATATAGATTGACTTTTCCTTTCATGAACCATTTTTCTGTAGCATGTCATGCTGTTTAGTAGCATTTTACCCACAGTAGAACTTCTTTTAAAATGCGATTTAATCCTCTGAAACCCTGCCACTGTTTTATCAAGTAGGTTTATGGAATATTCTAAATCCTTTGTTGTCATTTCAAAAATGTTCACAGCATCTTCACCCGGAGAGTAGATTCCATCTCAAGAAACCACTTTCTCAGCTCATCCATAAGAAGCTTAAACATGAGAGTGGAGGAATTCAATCACATTTTCAGGTTCTACTTCTAATTCTAGTTCTCTTGCTGTTCCTACCACATCTGTAGTTACTTCCTCCACTGAAATCTTGAATTCCTCAAAGTCATTCATGAAAGTTGAAATCAACTTCTTTCAAATTCCAGTTTGGTGATGATATTTTGACCTCTCCCCTGAATCATACATTTTTTTTTTTTTTTTTTTCTGAGACAGAGTCTTGCTCTGTTGCTCAGGCTGGAGTGCAGTGGCACGATCTTGGCTCACTGCAACCTCCGCCTCCCAGGTTCAAGCAATTCTCCTGCCTCAACCTCCCAAGTAGCTGGGATTACAAACACACAGCACCACGCCCAGCTAATTTTTGTATTTTAAATAGAGATGGCGTTTCACCATGTTGGCCAGGCTGGTCTCAAACTCCTGACCTTATGATCCACCCGCCTCGGCCTCCCAAAGTGCTGGGATTACAGGCATGAGCCACAGCATCAGATAAGAGGAATCACTATCTATCATAGCTACAGTGTTACAAAATATGTTTCTTAAATAAGACATGAAAGTCACAATTACTCCTTGATTCATAGGCTGCAGAATGGATTTTTTTGTGAGCAGACGTAGAAATAACATTCATCTCTTAATACCTCTCCATTAGAGCTCTTGTGTGACTAGGTGCATTGTCAATGAGCTGAACAGTAATATTTGGAAGACAATCTTTTAAAAATATTCAGTAAACCATGCTGTAAACAAATGTGCTCTCATCCAGGCTTTGTTGTTTCATTTGCAGAAAACAGGCAGAGTAGATTTAATGCAATTCTTAAGGACCTCAGGATCTTCAGAATAATAAATGAGTATTGGCTTCAACTTAAAGTCACCAGCTACATTCCCCTCTAATGTGAGAGTCAGTCTGTCCTTTGAAGTTTTAAAGCCAAGCATTGACTTCTTCTTTCTAGCTATGAAAGCCCTATATAACATCTTATTCCAACATAAAGCTATTTCATCTACATTGAAAAAATCTGTTATTTATTGTAGGCACTTCATCAATGATCTCAGCCAGATCTTCTGGATAATTTGCTACAGCTTTTTCAACAGCACTTGCTGCTCCACCTTGCCCTTTTATGTTATGGAGATGGCCACTTCCTTTAAACTTCATGAACAAACCTCTGCTAGCTTCCAACTTTTCTTCTGCAGCTTCCTCACCCCTCTCAACCTTCACAGAATTGAAGAGTTAGGGACGTGCTCTGTATTAGGCTTTGGCTTAAGGGAATGTTGTGGCTAGTTTGATCTCTTCAGACCACTAAAACTTCCTTCATATCAGCAATAAGATGGTTTTGCTTCCTCATCATTCACGTGTTCACTGGAATAGAATTTTAATTTCCTTCAAGAACTTTTCCTTTGCATTCATAACTTGGCTAACTGGTACAGGAGGCCCAGCTTTTGGCCTACCTCAGCTTTCAACATGCCTTCCTTACTAAGACTCATCATTCCCGGCTTTTGGTTTGAAATCAGAGACTTGGTACTCTTCCTTTCACTTAAACATTTAGATGCCATTGTAGGGTTATTGATTGCCCTAACTTCATATTATTGTGTCTCAGCTAGTAGGGAGGCCTGAGGAGAGGGGTAGAGGTGGGAGAACAGCCAGTCAGTAGAGCAGGGAGAACACATAGAACATTGATCAATTAAGTTTGCCATCTAATATGGGCACGGTTCATAACACCCCAAAACAATTAAAATAGTAACATCCAAGATCACTGATCACAGGTTACCACGCAAATACAATAACAATGAAGAAGTTGGAAATATTGCAGAATAACCAAAACATCACACAGAGGCATGAAGTGAGCACATGCTGTTAGAAAACACCACCACGATTCCTCAAGGATCTAGAACTAGAAATACCATTTGACCCAGCCATCCCATTACTGGGTATATACCCAAAGGATTATAAATCATGCTGCTATAAGGACACATGCACACGTATGTTTATTGCGGCACTATTCACAATAGCAAAGACTTGGAACCAACCCAAATGTCCATCAATGACAGACTGGATTAAGAAAATGTGGCATATATACACCATGGAACACTATGCAGCCATAAAAAGGGATGAGTTCATGTCCTTTGCAGGCACATGGATGCAGCTGGAAACCATCATTCTCAGTAAACTATCGCAAGAACAGAAAACCAAACACTGCATGTTCTCACTCATAGGTGGGAACTGAACAATGAGATCACTTGGACACAGGAAGGGGAACATCACACACTGGGGCCTGTTGTGGGGTGGGGGTACGGGGGAGGGATAGCATTAGGAGAAAAGCCTAATGTAAATGATGAGTTGATGGGTGCAGCACACCAACATGGCACATGTATACATAAGTAACAAACCTGCACGTTGTACACATGTACCCTAGAACTTAAAGTATAATAAAAAATAAAAAAATAAAAAAAAAAGATATGAGTACAACCAGCTCAGGGGAGGTAAAAACAGAAGCAAGAGAGGACCTCAGAGGCATTTTCATGAGAGAGATGCTGGGTATCTCATCGTGCTAGGGAGGGAAGAGTTCAAGATATTATTTAAATGATAAAGGAAGAGTAACCACCCAATGCTGGAGTGGATGGAACTGACAATAATTCAGTGTAACCGCCAGGGTTATGTCTGTATGCACAGTGTGCTGTGCACAACGATAAAGGGTGGGAATGAATGATAAATCAATTGAGGTCAAGGAATAAAATTCATTAAGAAATAAAAATAAATAAAAATAAATAAATAAATAAAATAAAAAACGCCACCAATAGACTTGCTTGATGCAGTGTTACCACAAACCTTTAATTTGTAAAGAATGCAATATCTGCAAAACACAATACAACGAAGTGCAATAAAATGAGGTATGCCTGTATGTATCTGTTGTTGTTTCATAGAGCAGAACATGGACCAAAGAATGGAATTGTTAGGGGGTCAGATTTGTATTCATCAGAGAGTTTAGAATAAACATTTCACAGGGTGAATTGCGTAAATTCCACATCAAAGAGGAGCTGCGTGTGATAAGGCAATAACAATAACAATAGGTATGGTATTATTTGCTGAGTACCTGTAATGTACCAGACACTGTGCTAGGCATTTTCCTAAGTATCTCATTAACACCCAAAACCATTCTGCGAAATCACTATCATTATTCAGATTTTTATAAATAAACTGAGGTATGAAGAGGAAGGTCACTTGGCTAAGCTCACATATTTACTAAAAGGCAGAGGTAAGTGTTGAAGCCAAGTGTTTCTGACTCCTAATTCCCACCACCACAGACACCCTCTTTTCTCAACCCCACACTCCTTCTCAGTGGTAGAAGTCTGAAGAAACAGTCTCTAAGATTCTCTTACAACTCAAGAGTCTAGTCTTCAACCCACTTCTTCAGGATGTGTAGGGGAATTTAATTATGAATGCCCAACAGAAAGACAGCCTAGTGAGCTGGATATCTGAAGCCTGACAGGTGAATAAATGTCACGCTCTCTTCAGCAAACATAAAGCCATTAGAATCTAGTGTCATAAAACACATTCCTGTATAACTTTTTAAGAACACTGACAAAATAAGACATTATTTCCTGTATTTTAACCACTGCTATCTCCTTTGTGGTTCTGCACCCTTTATTTTATTGTTTCTCAGGAAAAGTAAATGTCATTTTAGATTGCTTTGTATTAAGAAGATTACAACTTAGAGAATGGATTAAAACTGAATTTGCAATCTATTTTCAGCCTATTAAGGGTAACTGTTTAATTCTATCTGGAATTCATCATGGAAGAAAGATGCTTCCCTGGATTATAAAAAGCAAGGTAGTATTTCCCTGGGATTTGTCATACTTCAAGGTAGGTTAGGACTACCCTACCCAAATAAATTGAGACTAAGAATAATGCTAGTGGAATTCTTTCTTAGAAAATCCAATTATATGAATCTATCCTTAGTTTAATAGGCTGGCATTCAAATGCTTTATTAATATTTCAGTCAGACTTTATACTGATAGAGTTACCAAGGCCCCTCTATAGTTGGTATCTTCAGCAATGTATCTCTTTAGTCTACATTCCAAAAAGGTGGTTTAACCAATGAAAACAAAGATAATTTCTCATCTGTATGCTATGCTTTATAGCCCTAGACTCCTTTCTATTCCCTGTGCCACTCTCCCAGATTAAACTTCTTCACCTCTCACCTAAACCATGATAAACACCTTCTAACTCTTTATATTAGTTAGACTTACCTTTCCAAGTAACAGTCTAAGTCACGTTTTCCTCCTCTTAAAAAAAAAAAAAAAGTACCAATGAATATCTATTGACTACAACATATCATTTTTAGCTTTCAGGAAAAAAAATAGGATTCTCATCTTGGCCCAGAATTTACCTTTATGAATTATATTTCTGGCAGTATAACAGACTAAATACCCTGAGTGAACTTCCTAGCTAAAATAATCTACATGCCAAATAAAATGTAAAAATAATCTTTGGAAATTAATTGCTGAACTAGCATGAAAGAATACTTCAACAGCTAAAATAGAAGTAAAGTAGGGACTCCTGGTATGTAAGCATTTACCAAAGATTCCCAGTTGTCAGAGAGTTTTCTATTGACTTCTGATGGTTTTAAGCTCCTCCTTAATGGCTCCCCCATACATGAGAACCAGTAGATAAAGTACACAGTTGTCATAAAGCGATGAGAATGGGTTACTCCCACATATGTAGGATCCCAAAGAGTATCCCATTCAGTGTAAGGCAGAACAAAAAATAAATCTGCCACACCAAAGAAGAAAGCCAGGAAATTTATTGTATTAGTTGGTTTTCATACTGCTATAGAGTTGCCCAAGACTGGGTAATTAATAAAGAAAAGAAGTTTAACTGACTCACAGTTCCACATGGCTAAGAGGCTTCACAAAATTTACAATTATGGCAGAAGCAGAAGGGGAAGCAAAGACCTTCTTCACATGGTGGCAGGAAAGAAAAAGGAAGCAAAAGCAGGGAAAACTGCCTTATACAACCATCAGATCTCACGAGAACTCACTATCATGAGAACAGCATGGAGGAAACCACCCCCATGATCCAATCACCTCCCACCTGGTTCCTCCTTGGACACATGGGGATTATGAGATTACAATCTGAGAAGAGATTTGTGTGGAGGCACAGAGCTAAACCACATTACTAGTCTATATTGATTTTGGTGCTGAAGAAGAAGGAAATACATCTTGAGAAGCACATGCAGGTTCTTATGGTGTTACGGTTTTGAATTCCTGATACCTATGTAGGTCAAAAAACTTTAAATGAATAATTTATTTAGAGTGATCTTGTGTTGGTAGTGCCACCACACAACTCCTCAAAGCAAAGGCAAATCCTCTTTGGAAGAATCTTTGAGTCCTTCAATTGAGGTCTCAAAGAACTCCCACAGATACAAGTTCAAAGGAAATGAATAGTTCATATCAAAAATCTAATGACACATAATAAATCATCCTGAGTGGGAGCAAGCAGAAAGAGCAGATGGCAGAACCCAACGTGTAAAAATTTCAGATATTGTAATTATCAGATGCAGATTATGAAATACCAAATATCTCAAGAATTCATAAAGCTTGAAAATAGAATAAGGCATAAGAAACTATAAATAAGGACAAAGTAGATTTTTAAGAAATGAAACTTCTGCAAATGAAAACATAATTGAAATCAAATTTTACCCTTCCAGCCTCATCTCCCACCAGATTTTTGTTGTTCTCCACATGTTCCCTGAACTTTCTTACCTACGTTCTTTTGCTTCCGTTACTCTCCCATTTTGAACTATATTTTTCTCTCTGCATTTTGAGCTAATACCCATTGATTAAAGGTCAGTTCCAAAGTTAACTCTTTGATTTAGCCACTGTAGACATCCTTCTAAGTGAAATTATTCATATAGGTCTCCATGTTTTGTTTACATTGTATGTGACACTTAGAATATCGTTTAGTAGTTTGTTGTTGCTAGGTTTATTTGCCTGGTTAGATTATAAACAACTTGAGAAAAAGAGATTATGACATAAGCAACTCTATTTGTCTCCACTGGGTAAGTATGTTACCCAGAATAGATGTTAAATATATACTGATTATACTGATTGGAGCTAAAAATTATTTTATTCCTGTAATGTATTCCATTCTATAGCCATAGAAACTGAAGCAATGTACAACAAACGGCCCACTTGGCTTAATTCCCACTGTGCATTATTTATAAAAATGAATCTAAAATTTTGTCTCCTGTAATATTATATATCTTGCTGTCTTTCCATTGAGCTAGATTTATGGTAGTAGGAGACCCATATTCTTTCTTGCATCAAATTAAGTCCCAGTTTTTCCCAATTTATGTTATTGCATTACTATTATTATTATTATATGGCATTAGTGATAAAGCCTATGTCACACCAATTCTGTTAAACATATTTAGGGTTTCTTTAATTGACACATACTAGTAGTACATTTTTGTAGGGTACATATTGATGTTTTGATATATACAATGTTTAGTGATCTGATCAGGGTAATTAGCATATCCATCATTTCAAACATTTATCATTTCTTTCTGGTGGGAACAGTCAATATCCGTCCTCCTTCTAGCTATTTGAAACTATATATTATTGTTAACTATAGTCATGCTACAGTGTTATATAACACTAGAACTTATTCCTCCTATCTAGCTATAATTTTGCAACCTTTAATAAATCTCTCTCTGTCTTTCCCTTCCCCTTCCCCCTTCCCAGCCTCTAGTATCCTCTGTTCTACTTATTACTTCCATGAGATCAACTTTTTTATAGTTTCCACATAAGGGTGAGAACATTCAGTGTTTAACTTTCTGTTCTTAGTTTATTTCACTTAACATATTTCACTTCCATCCATGTTGCCACAAATGACAGGATTTTATTCTTGTTATGGCTGAATAGTATTTCAATGTGTATACGTATTTTCTTTATCAATTCATCTGCTATTGGACATCTAGGTTGATTCCATACCTTGGCTTAGTGAATGGTGCTACAGTAAACATGAGGATGCAGTTGTCTCTTTGATTTTCATTCCTTTAGATAAATGCATAGTGGGATTGATGGATCATATGGCAGTTCTATTTGTAGCTTTTTGAGGAATCTCCCTACTGTTTTCCATCATGGTTATCCTACTTTACCTTCCCACCAATGGTAAATAAAAGTTCAATTTAGGGGTTTTTTTTTAAAGCATTAATACAAGTTATTGAATTTAAATTGATCTAAAAAGAATTTTTTATTCTGTTAGGGAGAAGTGAAGTGATACAAGGTAGATAGTAGGTGTTTTGGGCACTAAAATCAGGATGACTTGAAGTGAGAACCTGCTTAGGAAATTTAGAACACTTTAAAATGTAGGTTGTCTATGAGTCAAATAATTTTAAAATGTATTAAATAGAGAAAAAAAGAGGTGGAAAATTTGAATAGTACAAAAAAGGAATTAGAAAAGATGAAAAAAGCAGCTACAATGTGCGTTAAAGATGGTAAGTGTCCTTTAGAGAAAGGAAAAACAATGTGGGTAGACTCATAAACATCAGGTAAACAGTCAACCATCCTTTAAAGCTCCCTTTCTCTTGGATAATACCAAATGGTTTCAATTTTAAAAACGGAAATTTGGCATGAAAGAGTTCTGTAACATGGCCTGCCCACTTACGGGATTTAGAGTAAAAAATGTAAACCAGCTGTGATATTGAGGTTTAGGAATCATTTGTTGTCCATATTCAGTAGCTTTTCCCATGGAATTACAAAAAGAATTGTATGATGGATAGTCTATATCCTAATTATGTAATTACACAGTGGAAAAGAACAGCTGAAGAGAAGACGTTTCATCCTTGTGTCCAATGCCTGCATAATCTATGTATTGCATAACGGATGGAGGTCTTACTATAAAGCAAACTATAATTTTATTATGAAATGTTGGTTTTCATATGGTATTAGAATATGTACATTCAAGCCAGTAGAAATAAAATTAGAACTAATCTAAAGCTTCAAGCTGAACATCAACCAAATCCAAATTGGGTTATCATTAAGATTTTAATCTATTTTAGGGAAAAAATACTGTTTTTGACTTAGTTCCTCTGCTCTTTCAAGTGCAGTCAGTCCCAAAGCAGGAATATCACAAGGCATCCCAGCAAATAAAGATATTAAGGGCAAATGTCAAAATTTTCTAGGTGTTAACCTAATGGAAGTTTCTGAGCCTAATGGAAAATATAAGTGCTGAGCAAAGAGTAGGTAATAGATCATCTATTTTATCAACTATTTCTGTGCCCTTGATGTCAAGAGAGGTTATATGTGCTGTATCTCTCAAGAAATCTCTCCCTGCCAGGATACCAGAAAGCAATTCTAAATGTGGAAAGTGTTAGCTATTCAAGAATGGCAGAATGAGAAGTCAAAAAAAAAAAAAAAAAATTACAAGCTCAGCTAACCTGGAAACATGGCCTGATGGAATTTCAAGACACCTGTAGCAGAAACACTTGCTGACTTTAACTCTTAGTCATTACTAAATCATAATGAACACCAGAGATATTTGGTAGCTAGTTAACAGAGAAGGGGAAGTTGGCCAAAATAAATGCTGGAAAAATCTGCCATTTATCTTGAAAACACCTTGGGCTCAAGAGAGTAAGAGCCCTTTTCCCCTTCTCTGCTCACTTCGCTTCTTTGTGTCTTGGCCTTTCTTCATCATGTGGGGTTTCTGGTCAGCCAGCAAAGCTCTCCTCACAGAGCCTTGTCTTTGCTTACTGCAGCAACATGTCTTTCATTGCTACAGCACGTGACATGCTTAGGCTTGGAAATGGATTCGGGATTTAGTCCTGGGCTACCAGTACACATTGCAGAGAACAGCTTGCTCAAACTCTGGGGGAAAGATGCTGACTTACAGTAATTGATAAGGTCATTCCTGCTGGATGATCCTCCAGTGGAGGAAAGGTAGCTACTATGCTTAGTAGAGAACTGGGAACATCAGTTCCAGAAAAAATGGCTTCGCATTTCACATGACATCCAAGAATTATATCACTCCCTGTAGTCCACCGTATAATAAGAAGTCTGTAGCTTTCATTCTGTAAAAATTATTAATCATTTGTGGCTGAAAAATGAATCAGTGAAGTTAACCTACATTGTCAGGTTTGATTTATCTGGAGGTAAACAACATTCTAAGAGGATTTAGTGGGCTAGTGTTTAGTAAAAGGGTATGTCCAGGTCGTGGCACTACACAGATTGAATGTCCAAACATTTAAAAGCTCTTTCATCATTGGACTGAATAAGAAAATGACAGCCATCATTTGGTGACCTTAGAATGTCCCAGCTATTTGTAACAGACTTTCAGTAGTGAATCTAACCTCCCATCAGGCTTGGGTTAAATAAATGACAAGTTATTTTTCTGACTTTAAGATTAATATTGAGCTGCCCTGTTATAAATATGTTCTTCTGAATAGAACATTAAATTACAATTATTTGGAGGAGTATGTGAAGGAGGAAAGAAGAGAGAGGCAATTTTTTTTCCTCCTTTTCATTTTATTTCATTAGGTTGGTGTCTCCACACCTCATCATAATATTTTTCTGTCAATACAGTGATTACTACACTAACCACCTGTGCTAGACAAGCACCTGCCTTAAAAATGCAATTTTTAACTAAGATTTAAATTGCAAACTAGAATTCCAAGGCCCCCTGCCAAAACAAACTCACTTTTCTTTTGAAAAGAATGTTGTCTCCCAAGGAAGATTTTCCTGTACAGTACTCTGTATTTTGACTTAATAGGAAATCTCTCTTTCTCTCTCACTAAATTTTTTTGTCTCTTGTCAGCTGGTTCAGGGCAATATCTTCATCAAATTCTCAAACAGCCAAGTGGGAGGACCCTCTCAAATTCTAAAAATTAACCTCTTAGTCATTAACTCACTCACGTTTGAGGGATCAAATGTGTTCCCTACATAGTAATTCCGCTTTATCCACAAGAGATATATTCCAAGAACCCCAGTGGATGCCTGAAACTACCAAACCATATATATATGGTTTTGGTATATAATACCATATAATATATGTGTTATAATACCATATAATATATGTGTTATGTTTTTTCGTGTTCATGCATACCTACGACAAAGTTTAATTTATAAATTAGGCACAGTACTCATGTGCTCTGGGGACATTATTTAGTAAAATAAAGGTTAGTTGAACAAAAGCACTGCAATACCAAGACAGTTCATCTGATAATGGAGATGGCTACTAAGTGACAAATAGGCAGGAATGGGTATGGCACAGATACACTGGACAAAGGGAGAATGTGCATCCTGGGCAGGACAGCACAAGATTTCATCTGTGCTACTCAGAATGCTGCCCAATTTTATACTTGTTAATTGCTTATTTCTGGAATTTTTCATTCAATATTTTTGGACCTCAGTTGACTGCAGGGAACTGAAAAGCAAAACCTCAGATAATGGTGGGGACTACACCTTTATAGCAATGAAGACTTCAAGAAAAAAAATTCAAATGTGGCAAACTGAGCTATTTATTTATGTTTCAACTTTATTTGAGGAGCATATTAAAGTTTATTTTATAATCTAGTTATGAAAAGGCAAAGGAGCTCTGTCCTCCAACTCTCATGTCCTCTGGTTCTCAGGGTGCAGTGGGCAGTAATGGAATGAGCCCCACCTCTGGAGAAAGACTTGAATTTGAATCTCTGCTTGGCCATAAGAAGCGTCAACCCACCATGCTACTTCTTTTAATATAAACCAATTAATACAAGTAGGAAAATGGGATGAACATTAAATGTGACTTTTCCTAACATAAACTCATGGAGAAATCCAGAAATACCTTCAGTAGGGACACTGACTCTAATATCTCATATTGAAATGCTTGCCATAACATTGGTGCTTTATGATAGAAAATGGTCAGTGGTAGCCCTCAAGAAGTGCTCTTAAGAAACAACACAAGTGGCAAGTGAGGAATCTCATTGAGTCCAAAGACAGAAATGGCAGAAACCTCATTGGGCACCTGAGGATTAAAATCCTCTTATCACTATGATGTTCCACAGTGAGACACACACAGCAGCAAGTGCTCAACGAATACTTTACAATAAAAAAGAAATTAAACAAGAAAGCAGTTGACTTTGTGTTGAACATGGAATAGGTCTAAAATCTCTTAAATTTAAATTTCAAATAAGCCTCATCACTTGTCAATGTCTACCTTATGACTATTGGGAGATAGAACGATGGAGTGCTCCTACACATCTTTCATTTTTCATTGATGCATAATAGTCGTACACATTTTCCTATTCATATTGCTAGGCCAGGAATGCAAGCCTCTGACTGCTTTTTCCTGGGGCTATTTCTCGGGGCTATATTTGTAGAAAGCAATCTTAGAGGGATAAAATACTCTCTCCCTCCAGGATGAAGAGCAGGTCTGCTTATTTACTGTTTGAAAAGTGGGTCTCCCAAGCTCGATCTTCCACAGCTGCAACGCAAAACATGCCCTCTGCCTGTTGCATGTGCAATATCCACCTTTTCATTCTGTGTCACCCAGCTAAGACTCAGTGGGCAAATGGAACTAACACAAACATGATGCCACTTCCTTTGCTGTGAGTAATATAATCGTTCATCTCTGACTCAGAAATCTATGTATTCTGCCAGCATTCATGAAATAGCCATAGGCTGTGTTATTAGCCTGTAAGTAAGCTAAAACCAAACCCCAGACCCAACAATGACGTGTTTGTGTCTGCTACTTAACTGTGACCTTCATGAGGACAATATTTGTGTTGGATTATTTTTGTACCACATGAATACGGTGCTTGTACAGAATAAGCACTAAGAAATGTGTTCAATAATTAGACGGGTGAATTAATTATTCACCAACATTACAACAGCAAATTTGGTGTTTAGTTTTACATAAAATAACCCATGACTCTGAATTAGACCTAGAGTCTATATTAAAAATTAAAAGTGGGAAAAAAATTTTTAAATTAAAACATAGACAGTGACCCAGACGAGCATCAACAAGGTTAATTCTTATACATGAACAGAATATAATACTGCTTCACATCTGAATAATGGTTTACACCTTACATAGTTCTTCCACATTTCTTATTTTGCACCTCAAAACACAGAGACAGGAAAAACATTATTATCTCTTCAGGGATGAGAAAATGAATTTGTAAGACAAGCTGAAGATCATTAGGCTTGTAAGTAGCTGAGAAAAATTCTGCAACCTAGATATTTACCCCCTCAGAGTTAGGGCTCATTTCAAAATGTGGCATTTTCCACAGATTCTTTAGTATTCACATTGCCTCTTTTGAAGGCTTCTTCTCGTGTGCTGATTAAGTTTAATATGCATAGTCTTACCAATATTTTCAGGTTCTTTTGTGTATGTGTGGCTGTGAAGGAATACAATTTCATGATTTAACAGGAAAAACAGGTCTGCAACTCTTTTTGAGTATGAACTGTTTTGAATACCGTATCTTCTCACATACCACATATTCTACTCAACAATACAATGAAGTTAGTAGACTTAATAGATGCATTTATTTTAGTACAAATTTCAAAAGTTAAGCTACAAACTCAAGATTTTTTTAAAAGAGACAAGTCCCATAGTGCAATATCTATTAAAACTGTAGATGTGGTAATAGACTGATTTTGTTATTGATTTACTTGTGAACAGGGCCAGGTTTATACCACTACTAACACAAAGCTTGTTACTCTTAAATCTCCAAAGTCCTCTTTCTAAATGCTCTAGAATTGTATGTGAACTTTTAAAGAATTGCTTTTTTGAACTAGTCTTCCATCTTTTTGAAATTATCTTAATTTATGATAATATATACTATCTTGTGCTAAGTAGAATAAATTGCCTGAAAGGCAAGCAAAATGCACTTAAGTATTATATAAATCAGAAATCATTCACATTTCCATGTTTTTCCAAAGAAAAACTTTGAAATATTAGCAGTTAAAAATTTCCTTCAGTGATTTGTATCTCACTACTCAGCATTAGTTCCTCCAGAGTATTTAGGATTTTTATCTGGCATATGAGAAAAAATAACCAGAGTTTGAACAAGTTGGTAATTCTACTTTATATGATCCAGCTGGCTGCAAAAAGAATCAGCCTGATATATCAATATCATGTTTCATAATTTCTCATTTCTATGTAATTGATAAACTCCCAAATTTTAGACTTGTAACATAGTAGTTTAAAGTTATGGACATTTTCTCAAAAGATCTAACAACGGTATGTTTTAAAAATAGTTATTCAAAGTTTCCATTAGTGTATTTCTTTCCAGCACTGCTGAAAATTAGACTGCATCAATGACAAATTAAATCAAAGTCTACAACTCAGTTTCCTAGATCTCACAATTAATAGGACCAAAAATAACATACTTTATGTGTCGTGGATGTGGGGCAGGAGGAATAGTGGAGTGAGGCGATGAACAGTTCACCAACACGAGGTCAGCAGATGCTCTGAAAGGATCCAGTAAGTAGCTAGTTCAGGACTGGATTCACAATTGGTATCAATTTTGGTTTCCTCATTAGCAATTCATGTTCCCAGGTTAGAACTCAAGTTTATAAACCCAAAGGAAGGGCAGTGATATGATGGATACATTATATTCAGCAGAGTTTACCTTACTCTTGATATTAACAGACTTACATCGAATTTACCGATGAATTTTCATTATATTTTCCTCTACTCTGAAGTCATAAATTTACTAATTATAACTCTATTCTGTAACATCACAGGAAAGATGACGTGTGTTGCTCTGCATGTTCCACACACAGACTTCTAATATCAAGGAGTTGATCATCTGTTTGGAAGTGCCCGGCTCTGTCTCCTCTGTTTATTCCTCTTGTTCCCACACAGCCCTCTATATGTGATCCACTCCAAGTTGAGCGGCCCTTTACTTCCTCTCTCAGAATTCAAACAGAATATCTTTTTCCTCAGCCACACCAAGAAAAAAAGTTGTCTTTAATTGAACAAGGCTGTACCCTCCAACTGGCCTTAGTCTTTCTACTCATCAGAGCTGAAGACCACACTATAACTTCAGTTCCTGCTTGCTTTTCCTTCTCCTTGACACTTACTATGCTGTTCTTGCATGAGAAAACGCTCAGGTATCCCCCTTCTTTTCCATAGAAAACTAAGAGGTTTGTAGAACAGAGACAGACTTGGGATATGTGACAAGTCATGAGTACAATCCCCTCACAGGATCCTTTCTTCCTGAGAGTGAGTGGAATAAACTGTTTCCCTCTGTGGAATAAAAGTGCTTTAGGACACACGAGCTCTCTATTTCCTGCAGCATGAGCAAATGAAACATACAATAGGTGCCCAATAAGAACACAAACCAATTAATAAACACATAGACTACTTCACTGCCTCTGTGCTCCCTTTTGAGATGGCGAGATTACCCGACAATCTCATGAGCGATCCAATGTGAGCTTTTATAGACTTGTAACATACTGGTTTAAAGTGACGGGCACTTTCTCAAAAGATCTAACAACAGTGTGTCAAAAACATTTATTCAAGGTTTCCATTAGTTTATTTCTTTTCAGCACTGCTGAAAATTAGACTACATTAACGACAACTTGAACCAAAGTCTATGACTCAGTTTCCTAGATTTCACAATAGGACCCAAAATAACATATTAATTTCTGTAGGATGAAGGGAATTAACACTTTAAAACATTCTGCATTATCAATAAACCGACGGTTCATTTTCACAAATGGAGTTTGTTTCAATTCTCAGCTGTTGGATGATGATTTGACTTGGAGCAAAGGCAATGTAATTGGGTAACAGCTGAGATGTGCTTGTTTGAGTGGAGCTGAAAGATCCATTGCAGGATTTCTAAGAGTGTGAATTACAATTCCAATGATATCAGAAACAACTAATTCTGTTCTTTAGAAGTGAGGACATAAAAGAAGTTTGAGGTTTTCTTATTTCAAGCTTTAATTGAGGGCTAGGCTGTAATTCATTTTCATCCCTGAGTGAGTGGTAAAAACATACACAGCAGGTAATTCACACCACCTCAAAAACTGTTGGTGCAGTAAGAAGACTAATCAGGGTAAGCTTCCAGTAGCAAATTATCAGCTACAAATTAAAACCTTGCCTCATGCTTGCTAAGAGAAACGTTCCTTTTCACCAACACATACATGTGAATATTAGTAACTGTTGGATTGCAGCAAGATGGGAAGATTAGGGATACTGCCTGTTTGCATTAAAGAGAGCCCTGGAAAGGTGTGAAATAAACTAGACTTCAAAGAACGCAAAATGTTTGGTTTAAAAATGAAAAGTTGTCACTATCCCAGGTGGAGAGGTGTTTATTCTGGAAATGGAAATTAATATCGCACATAAATAAAGAAGTAAACTTAAATTCCTGGTAGAGTTTGAAACAGTTTTCGTTTAAGTCCTTCTGATTATCTTCTTGAATCATATTCTTCAAAATAAGAACAAAAGACTGCTGACTACAAAAAGAATTAATTAAATTTCTGATGTTAATTAATCTCGAGGAAATAGAGAACAGTGGTAGGACAAAAATTCTGTGATTTTCTTGGCTTTATGCCATAACTTCAATGTAATTTAAAAATATGTTTTTAGCATTTAACCTTCTCAGTGATTTTTGCTTAGATGACGTTCAAAATTGTTTCAAGAAAGCTGCAAAGTGGTAATGATAATACATAAAGAGTTCAAAATGGCTGCACATATCTGATAAATATATATGCTATATACATAATTATGCTATTGGCTTCAATGACCATAATTGCACCTTTTGGGCTGCAGATCCACTTTTAGTTCCATCTCTCTCTGAACAAACCTGTTGTAACAGCAACATAGACAAGGGTATACAAATAGCAAAAATCTTCCTTTTTATAAGGGCTAATTTTCTTAATACTCAAAATCTTGCTTCTTTTAATTCAGAAAATCAAAAAACAAAGAGAGAGAGAGAAAAACACCTTGTCAGGATTAGCCAAAGCAACATTTCCTTAAAGAAACAAACACCCTGTTTGTAGAGCTATGTGGACTCGCAGCAAATCTGTGACTTTGCCACAGCAGTTTGTTTTTCAATCAATTAGTGTCTCTATCTTTAAAGGGAACTAGAGAGACTTTCTGGAAACCCAGATAAATTACTCAAGAGTTGCTGAGCTGATTTTCTGAATGTTTAAAGCCTGAAGCAAATTTATCATTGAAATCTCTGGAGGGGGTGAAGGAAGTGGGGAAGACAGAAGAGGTTTAAAAATGGAAATCTCTAAGTGGTCTGCATACAAACGCCACACCTTCACCCTAACACCACCTAGCAAGTCATTCACATCTTTAAATTCACAGAGGTCCGATGCATCCTGGACTCTCTTTGGTAAACATATGTACAGTCCTGAGTTTATCTGTACCTTATGCCATTTCTGAGGATTCCACCTGGAGAGTCACTTCTTCAGAGTTCTGGTCAGCCGTATCATAGAGATTCAGCCCAATATGTGTGTTTCTGTGAGTATACATGTGTGTGTTCAACTTAATTCATCAATATCTCTGCATCCAAAGCAAAATCATCATAAATGAGGAAGAGCCGAGAACGCAGACCTTTCTCAATAGATCCCTATTTATTTTTCAAGATCTGGTTATTTTGTCATCAGTTACACTCAAAGAAACAAACATTTTCTCAGTGCTCCCTAGAAATCAAACAGTGGGCTCTGATGAAAGTGTCACCTTGTAAAATTGGATGTCTGAAGAGTATGTCCAAAATCATACAAGATTTGCAATTCCAATTTTCTTATCCAAAGGAATTGGAGTTATACCATTGTCCCGCCATGCAATGGCTAATGAGAAGCCATGCTCCCTTCAGCACCCAACTACTCCTGGAGCTGAGTTGGTACTCTTTAAATTGGGTTTGGGCTCCAGTGAAAGCAGAAAACAAAACAAACCTAGTGTCCGCCTCTCTCATTTTAGAGGTCCCTGAATATTTCTTGGAAGAGTTAAGTGATAAGGAGTCTCATTAAGTCTACTAAGATAACTGTTTGATGTGTTACTCAATAGATGAAACACAAAACTGTTCTTTAAAAATCAGTTAAATTGCTTGAAGGAACAACAAATTCATACATCAGCCCATTCTTTATGTTCTAAAGTGCAATTTATGGGGCTACACGAAAGTAAATGTCATACCTTTAATTTCGTAAAAAGTTATGTACAAATCTATTATTCAAAATAATCACATAACAGAGAACAGCTACCTTTCTGCTCAGTGGGGTGCCATTTTATAGACTTTAAAATTCACTAAGTTCAAGCAGCTTTCATTCTAAATAATACATGTGCTAAATATGTCACATTAAAAGTGCTTTTGGCATGTAAATGATCCGTTTTCTCACAGAAATGCTTTTAAAAGAATCTGAGCTTTTTTTCTTTTTCTCCTTCTTCTTCTTCTTCTTTTTTTTTTTTTTTTTTTTAAATTCTAAGTGCATTGAATTTCATTGTCCTACAGAACCATGCAGAGTTGAGGGAAGTGAACTGCAGGGACAACTCAGCCCTTGTCAGCCTGTGTACTTATGTATCATTTGAACTGTCAGAAGTATATAGAGTTCTATTTGCTTCAATATTATTTTCTGTTCCAATCCGGGGGAAATTTTCTCTTTTGCTTTCATTTTTTTCCCCCTGGAACTAAGTGTTAGCAAGCAGTTTCACGTCTAAAAAGTTAGCGATTTACTGTTAAAACATAAGGCACATGTACGAACAAATTTTCTGTATATTCGTTTAATTCTTCAAACCCTTTCCTATTTCTTCTGTTCTATAACACTGAACAATAAAGCTGATGTTACACGGGTGATTTAAGGTGCTTACCCTCCATAAAAACGAAGTCGAAATTCTTGTGCTTGATATGAATAAAACTGAAAGCATAGTCTCTCTCTCTTGTAGCTTCATTATACTGCTACATAAGCAGGAGCCTTCCCACACCGTCTATGCAGCTTACCAAGGGAGAGCCTTTCATAACTTCTGAATTGATTGGTCCTTCTCTCTCCTTTGTAATGCCAGTAGAATTTGATGATATCAGCTATCTTCTGCTTTTAGAGATCTTTCGCTCGTACTTATTAAAATACAGCTATGTGAATGCAACTTGAAATCCATTATGCAGTTTGTAGAAGCTGTTTCTCATAGAGTAGTTAGCTTCAGGGTTCTCCTAGAATTTTAACT
Source organism: Chlorocebus sabaeus (assembly GCF_047675955.1). Lineage (NCBI taxonomy): Eukaryota > Metazoa > Chordata > Mammalia > Primates > Cercopithecidae > Chlorocebus > Chlorocebus sabaeus. The sequence continues at coordinate 13,546,017 of NC_132929.1, forward strand.
TCACCATCTCTTTTACATATAAAGAAAAAATGTCTCAAGAAATAAGTCAGAAATGATATGTATAAAATTGCTGAGATCAACTATAAGCAAAGGCAGTTGGTTTTATGGTAGGATAATTCATAATATAATCATAACATGTATAAATAAGAGTTGAAAATACAAGTTGGGTTGCCATACTTAGCAAATAGAAATATAGAACATCCAGTTAAATTTGAATTTCAAATAAATAACAAATAATAATTTGTATAAGTATGCCCCATGCTTATACTGAGAAAATATTCATTGTTTATCCAAAATTCAAATTTAACTGGACATCTTATATTTTATCCATTAACTCTAAATATGAACCTACTTTAAAAGTCTAACTTTCTGGGTATGGTGGCTCACGCCTGTAATCCCAGCACTTTGGAAGGCTGAGGCAGGCAGATCATGAGGTCAAGAGATCAAGACCATCCTGGCCAATATGGAAACGCTGTCTCTACTAAAAATACAAAAATTATCTGGGTGTGGTGGAGCACACCTGCAGTCCCAGCTACTCAGGAGGCTGAGGCAGGAGAATTGCTTGAACCCGGGAGGCGGAGGTTGCAGTGAGCAGAGATCATGCCACTGCACTCCAGCCTGGTGACAGAGCGAGACTCTGTCTCAAAAATAATAATAATAATAATAATAACCCATAAAGTGTAACTTAAATAATGCAAGATAAATCTTTTACATCAACAGATCTACCTACTTTTGTGATTTAGACAATAATTGTCCATTTCATCTGTATGCTTTACCTACTCTGATACCAGTGCATTCTTTTAGTTTTAGGAATGTATTTCTAAGGAACAGGTTTAAATGTTTAAATTAAATATGATAACCAAGAATTCAGACAGGCAGATGCAGTAAGAGTAGAGTTGCCTTTTATTTGTTCAATGGGCATTTGAAGTATTTCAAATGTGTCTGTTTTTAGTATAACAAATGATTCCCTCCCTGAAATTCTCCATTTTATCACTTAAATATATTTAAGTGATACATTATTATATATATCATATTATATTATATAATAAATATATTATATTATATATAAATATGTATAATAAATATATTATATTATATATAATAAATATATTATATTAATAAATATATTATATATATATTTATTATATAATATATTATATTGTATATAATATATATAATAAATATATTATATTATATATAAATATATATAATAAATATATTATATTATATATAAATATATATCACTGAAAACTCATTTCTTCTAAATGTATGACCGGATTTCAATTTCCTAGTTAGATTGGACTGTACCATAATTGCTTTTAAGAAGAGGGTTTACATTTATTGAGTATCTATTATGAACCAGTGCTTTTTTAAAAATTTTTCCTTCATCATCACAAGAACTCTAAAAGCTAGATACCAATTACTATTATCATTTACACAACTAGCACAAGTTACCGAGTCACCAGGTGACAGAGGTATGATCAGTAGCCAAGTCAACTGAATGGCAAAGGGTCAACTGAATGACTCTTTCTAGTGTGAAAACTGCCTCAGAATAGTTGGCTGAATCTTTCTTCTTCCTGTCTTTTACAAAAAAAAAAGACTGAATTTGAGAAAAACCAAGATGGTAAAATTAGGATATGAGTGTTATATTAACTCAACATTGTTAGGAGGAAAACTTACTTTTCTTCCAGTTGTTCTTTTAGCAAACCTGAAATGGATCAGTTAATGAAAAATTTTCTACAACCAGGGTCTAGGATTAAAAACATTTTTTCCTACATTTTCTCTTCTCTTTAGGTTCATTACCATAACATAGAATAGTAAGAATTAGGTACCCATGGAGCCCAATTTTAAGAGAAAATCTTAAACCACATCTACGTTAAGCATTGGATCAGTCCCCTCTACAACCACTGGGAATTATTCATTAGCATTCACAGTGCGAAAAATGCGTGAATAACACCACTGCATTTTGTAAAATGCAATTTTTGGCAGGTTGACTAAAATCTTGGCACACATTATCATTTTCCCAAAATGTATTTGCATCTAGGCTTACTGATTTTTATTACTCTATCTGGACCTTCTCCAAATTCTCCTTATCCTCAAATTTAAATAGAGCACTTCACGAAGGTTTCTTGTAAATTAAAAAGCACTGTTAGAACAGGTAGAAACATGAAACTAGCACTTTATCGATTATTTTTTAAAGCCCTAAAACATATTCAGATGCATTTATGTATTGTGTTTCAAAACTGTATTTATTTTGATAAAGTATAAGTGTTTAACATGTTACCAGAGAGAAAACCTTCCTAGAGTGGTCCAAAGCATTCAAAGGAAAGGACACAAATCCTAAGAGAGTTGCATGGGGCGGGGGAAGAGGTCCAGTAATTTTTATTTTAATATCATCTTCAGTCATTCAAAGATTGTGGGGTCATACACACAATTCACAAAATTAATCTGAATATATATATTACAGAAAAGATCAGAGTCTATATGCCACAAGGCAAACAGATATACAAAGTAAATATTGATAAACGGCACACATTTGCACTTTCTCAACTCTATTTACAAAAGTAAGCAAACCAAAATAGAATGACAACATTTTAAAAACAAGACTCCAGGTCTTTCACAACGAATATTTTGATAGTGTAGAAACCACACTGACCAAAATCCACCAGGATGCCAGGCAGCTTCTCCCCGCCTGTTGATACCATCACATTGGCCACCCTGATGAGAACAGTTTTGGAACAATGCAGAGGATAACTGAGAGAATTAATTGAATTGATGATATCACTGACCTTACGCAATATAATGTTACAGCCATCTAATGTGTCTGAAAACTTTAATCGCAAAAAAAAGACTTATGTTTTGACATAAAGAGTTTCTGGATCCATTGTGAAATGAGAGAAAAACTTTTTCTTTGAAGAATTGTTATTACAAAGCAGTTTTTTTACCAAGAGATACAGTACATAAACTCTGAATTTAAAGTTCTACTGTGAGTTTCCTGAACAAAAAATATTGCACTACCATATAATTTGAATTCTGAAAATATTGTCTAAATTTTAAAATTATAGTCTTACGTAGATGTTCTCCACAACTCGCTTCCTACTCCCAAAGACTCTGAGCAGAGTTACCCTTTTTAATTAGGGAAGATAGTTGCAATACTATGTGTAGTCTAGAATGTTAATTAATACTTCAGCATAAGAAATCATTAATTGAGCATAGCAGACTTGCTCTTTCCTGAATTCTGCAGGCAGATGCAGCTCCGTGTTCCTCTGGGAAACATCAGGATGGTGGACTGGGTGACTCTAACCATCCTCCTCTGCACTGATCAGAGTCCATCAGGTCACAACAACTGGGGCTTCCAGCACAGTGGACACACCTCTGCCTAAACTCTGTGGGTAGGTGCAGCCCAGTCCCAGAAAAGATCTGGATGGCAGATCAGGTGACTCTACCCATCACCACTGCTCATAGCTGGGTGGAACATGCTGTCTGGGGCTTCTAGCACAGTATACCAGGCTGTGCCTGAACTCTGAGGGTAGACACAGCTCCATATTCCCCCAGGAAGCACCCAGATGGCAGTTTGGATGACTTCACCCACCCCCACTGCTGCTAGCCAGGTAAGCCTTGCTAGTTGGGTCTCCTAGCAAAGCAGCCCCACCTTTGCCTGAATTCTGCAGGCAGGTACAGTTCTGTGTTCCCCCAGGAAATATCAAGATGATGGATCAACTCCACCCACTGCTGCCCCTAGCTAGGCACTTCTTTCTGGCTTGAGAAGTGCCCAAGCAAGAGTGGGAAGTCCCACTCTGAGACCAATGAGAGGGGTGAGATGGCTGGGCTCATGGGCTGGTGGGTGAGTGGGTGTGCCTCCCTCCACTGGGCCAGTTGAGGAAGTGGTCTGCCAGCCACGACCACTGCTGGAGGAAGCTCCATAGCCCAGAACACCTAATGATGGAAACTCAAGTGGGCACCAGAGATTGGATGGAGGTTCCTCAAAGGTCTGGGAGAGGGTCTGGTAAGGAGGTTATCTCTCTCCCAACCCCACTATGGAGTACTGTAGATGTGCCAAAATACCAAAGAACCACATGGCAGAGCCTAACTGCCAGCCAGTAATCTTAAGTACCACTTACTGGATCACAGCCCAAATTATAATACCAAAAATACTTTGCCAGTATACAGCACCTGTGAAACCTAAGCCTAAAATATAGCTACAAATAAAGATTCTGTAAAGAGCCTTGACCCTCTGAAAGCACCCAGAAATGAAGCCAGCTGACTATATTCAACACACCACACAGTTAAAGGAACACCAGCCCTCTCAGATGAGAATAAATCAGCACAAGAACTCTGGCGATTCAAAAAGACAAAGTGTCACTTTACCTCCAAATGAACAAACTAGTCTCTCAACAACAGTTCTTAATGAGATTGAAATAACTGAAATGACAGACACAGAATTCAGAATCTGGAAGACAAGGAAGCTCATCAAGATCCAGGAGAAAGTTGAAATTCAATCCAAGGAATTCGATAAAATAATCCAGGAGCTGAAAGACGAAATATCCATTTTAAGAAAGAACCAAAGTGAACTTCTGGAATTGAAGAATTCACTTTAAGAATTTTATAATATAGTTGGAAGCATTAAAAATAGAACATACCAAACTGAGGAAAGAATCTCAGAGCTCAAAGACCAGTTTTTTGAATCAGCTCAGCCAGACAAAAATACAGACAAAATTTTTTTTTAATGAACGAAGCCTCCAAGAAATAGGAGATTACATAAAGAGATAAAATTTATGACTCATTGGCATTCCTGAGAGAGAATAGAGAATAAGCAACTTGGAAAACATATTTGGGGATATAGTCCATGAAAATGTCCCCAGTCTTGCTAGGGAAGTGGACATACAAATTCAAGAAATACAGAGAACCCCTGTCAGATACTATACAAAACAACCATCCTCAATGCACATAATTATTGGATTCACCAAGGTCAGTGCAAAAGAAAAAATTCTTAAAAGGAGCTAGAGGAAAGGTCAGGTCACCTACAAAGGGAATCCTATCAGGTTAGTAACAGACCTCTGAGCAGAAACCATGAATCAGAAGAGACTGGGGAGTCTATTTTCAGTGTTCTAAAAGAAAATAAATCCCTAACAAGAATTTCATAGCCCACCAAATGAAGCTTTGTAAGTGAAGGATAAATAAAATCCTTCCCAGACAGGCAAGCACTAAGGAAATTTATTACCACAAGACCAGCCTTACAAGAGGTCCATAAGGGTGTACCATGGAAATGATAGACTGAAACCCATAACTACAAAAACATACTCAAGCACTTATACCACAGACAATATAAAGCAACGACAAAACGAAGTCTACAAAACAACCAATTAACAAGAAAATGACAGTATCAAAATCTTTCATATCAGCACCAACCCTGAATGTAAATAGTCAAATGCCCCACTTAAAAGGAATATAGTGGAAAGCTGGATTAAAAGACAAGAACTGACTGTTATCTTTAAGAGATGCATCTCACATCTAATGACATCCAAAGGCTCAAAGTTTAAGGGAGGGAGAACAATCTATGTTGTAAACAGGAATAAAGGAAGTAGAAGTCACTATTCTTTTATCAGAAAAAAAAAAAAACCAGACTTTATACCAACAACAATCAGAAAGGACAAAGAAGGCCACTACATAAGGATAAAGGGTTCGATTCAATAAGAAGATTTACCTATCCTAAGGCCAAGGCGTGCGGATCACAAAGTCAAGAGATTGAGACCATCCTGGCCAACATGGTGAAACCCCGTCTCTACTAAAAATACAAAAAAAAAGTCTGGGCATGGTGGCATGCACCTGTAGTCCCAGCTACTTGAGAGGTTGAGGCAGGAGAATTGCTTGAACCTGGGAGGCAGAGGTTGCAGTGAGCCGAGATCTCGCCACTGCACTCCAACCTGGCAACAGAGCAAGACTCCATCATAAAAAAAAAAAAAAAGACTTAACTATCCTAAATATATATGCATCCAACACCGGAACACCCAGATTCATAAAACAAGTTCTTCTTGACCTATGCAAAAGGCTTAGACTGCCACAAAACAATAGTGGGAGACTTCAACACTTCACTGACAGCATTAGACTGATCATCAAGGCAGAAAACTCACAAAGAAATTCTGGAATTAAATTCAACACTTGATCAATTAGGTCTAATAAACACCCACAGAACACCCCAGCCAACAACCCAGAATATACATTCTTCTCATCCATACATGCAATATATTCTAAAATTAACCACATGCTTAGCCAGAAGTAAGTCTCAATAAATTCAAAAAAGTCAAAATCATACCAAGTATACTCTCAGACCACAGTGCAATAAAAATATAAATAAACACCAAGAAGATCTCTCAAAACTACATGAAACCATAGAAATTAAACAACATGCTCCTGAATAACTCATGAAGGAAACAATGAAATTAAGGCAGAAATGAAACAATTCTTTGAAATTAACGAAAACAGAGACATAACTCACCAAAATCTTTGGGACACAGCTAAAGCAGTGTTAAGAGGAAAGTTCATAGCACTAAACGCCTTCATCAAGAGTTTAGAAAGATCTCAAGTTAACAATCTAACATCACACCTAGAGGACTGAAACAAACAAACAAAAAATAAAAAATAAATAAAAATAAACAGGAAAGAAAAATCTAACCCTAAAGCTAGCAGGAGAAAAGAAATAATGAAAATCAGAGGACTGAACAAAATTGCCAGGCATGGTGGCTCACACCTGTAATCCCAGCCTTTGGAGGAGGCCAAGGCAGGTGGATTGCTTGAGCCCATGAATTCAAGCCCAGCCTTGGCAACAAAGTGACACCCCATCTTTACAAAACTTAAAAAAATAAAAAAAAATTTTAAAAAGCTGGGTATGGTGGTGCATGCCAGCAGCCCTAGTTACATGGGAGGCTGAGACAGGAGGATCTCCTGAGCTTTGAAGCTCAAGGTTGTAGTGAGTAAGCCATGATAATATTACTGCACTCCAGCCTGGGCAAAAGAACAAGACTTTGACAAAAACAAAACAAAACAAAAAAAACAAAAAAAAAACTGTACAAAATTGAGATGCAGAAGTTCATACAAAAGATCAGTAAAACCAACATTTGGTTCTGCAAAATAATAAACAAGATTGATAAAATACTAGCTAGATTTTAACAAAGAAAAAAAATAAGATCCAAATAAGTCAAATAAGTTTAATCAGAAATAAAAAAGGTGACTACAACTGATCACACAGAAATACAGAAGATCCTCAGAGTCTATTATGAATACCTCCATGCAAACAAATTAGAAAATCTAGAGTATGTGGATAAATTCCTAAAAACACAACCTCCTAGAATTGAACAGAAAAAGTGAAAACCTGAGCAAATCATTGAGAAGTTTCAAAATTGAATTATTAATGCAAAACACACACACACACACACACACACTGAGGCAAAAAAAAAAAAAAAAAAAAAATAGCTGGACCAGAAGGATTCAGAGCCACATTTTACCAGACATACAAAGAACTGACACCAATCTTACCAATACTATTCCAAAAAAATCGAGGAAGAGGGACTCCTTCTTAACTCATTCTATGAAGGTAGCACCATCTTGATACAAAGTCTGGCAGACACACAACAAAAAAAGGAAACTTCAGGCCAATATCACTGATAAACATAGACTCAGAAATCCTCCACAAAATACTAGCAAACTGAATCCAGCAGCACCTCAAAAATTTAATTCACCACAATCAACTAGGCTTTATTCCTGGTATGCAAGATTAGTTCAACATATGCAAATCAATAAATGTAATTTACCACATAAACAGAATCAAAAACAAAAACCATATGATCATCTCAATAGACACAAAGAAAGATTTCAATAAAATTCAACATCCATTCATAATAAAACCCCTCAACAGGCTAGGCATAGAAGGAACATACCTCAAAATAATAAAAGCCGTCTATGACAAACCCACAGCCAACATCATACTGAATGGGCAAAAACTGGAACCATTCCCCTTGAGAACTAGAACAAGACAAGGATGCCCACTCTTACCACTTCTACTCAACAGAGTACTGAAAGTCCTCGCCTGAGTGATAAGGCAAGAAAAAGAAATAGAGGCCATCCAAATAAAAAAAGAAGCAATCAAACTATCACTGTTTGCAGATAATATGATTTTATATATAGCAAACCCTGAAGACTGACAAAAAGTCTCCTGGGACTTCTCTAGCTGAGAGCCAAATCAAGAACACAATCCCATTTACAATAACTACATACACAAAAATGAAGTACTTAAGAATACATCTAATCAAAGAGGTAAAAGATCTCTGCAAGGAGAACTACAAACCATTGCTGAAAGAAATCAGAGATGACACAAACAAATGAAAAAATAGTCTATGCTTATTGGAGGAGTTAACATCCTTAAAATGGCCATACTGCCCAAAGCAATTTATAGACTCAATGCTATCTCTATCAAACTACCAATGTCATGTTTCACAGAATAATAAAAATTTATCCTAAAATTAAAGCGGAACCAAAAAATATCTTGAATAGCCAGAACAATCCTAAGCAAAAAGAACAAAGCTGGAAGGATCAAATTACCCAACTTCAAACTACACTATACAGCTACAGTAAACAAAACAGCATGGTATGGATATAAAAATAGACATGTAAACTAATGGAACAGATTAGAGAACCCAGAAACAAACCCATACACCTACAACCATCTGATCTTTGACAAAATTGACAACAATGAACAATGAGGAAAGGACTCCCTATTCAATAAATGGTGCTGGGATCGCTGGCTACCCACATGCAGAAGAATGAAACTGGACCCCTACTTATCACCATACACAAAAATTAATTCAAGAAGGATCAAAGATGTAAATATAATACCTCAAGCTATAAAAATCCTAGGAGAAAGTCTAGGAAATACCTTCCACATCAGCTTTGGCAAATAATTTATGGCTAGGTCCCCAAAAGCAATTGCAACAAAAACAAAAATTAACAAGTGGGACCTAATAAAACTAAAGAGTTTCTGCACACCAAAAGAAATAACTAAAAAAGTTAACAGACAACCTACAGAATGGGAGAAAATATTCACAAACTATGTATCTGACAAAGGTCTAATATCCAGAATGTAAAGGAACTTAAATCAACAAGCAAAAAGCAAATAATCCAATTTAAAAATGGGCCATGGACATGAAGAGACACTTCTCAAAAGAAGACATACATGTGGCCAACAAAGAAATGAAAAAAAAAAAGTTTATCATAATTAATCATTAATGAAATGCAAATCAAAACCACAGTGAGATACCATCTCACAACAAGCAGAATGGCTACCACTAAAAAGTCAGTTTCTCAAGTGCTTTCCAAAGAACTTAAAATAGAAAAGATAGGAGATTTCTCAAAGAACTTAAAATATAACTACCATTCAACCCAGCAATCCCATTACTGGACATATACCCAAAAGAAAATAATTCATTCTATTATAAAGTCACATGCACTTGTATGTTCATTACAGCACTATTCACAAAAGCAAACACATGAAATCAACCTTGGTGCCCATCAACAGTGGATTGGATACACAAAATGTGGTACATATGCACCATGGAATAACACACAGCCATAAAAAGAACAAAATTATGTCCTTTGCAGCAACATGGATACAGCTGGAGGTCACTATCCTAAGTGAATTAAACAGAACATAAAACCAAATATTGCATATTCTCACTTATAAAAGGCAACTAAACATTGAAAACACATAGACATAAAGAACAAGAGACACTGTGGACTACTAGATGCAGGAGGAAGGGAGGTGGCCACAGGCCAAAAAACGACTTATTGGGTACTATGCTCACCACCTGGGTGACAGGACCATCTGTATCCCAAACCTCAGTATCAAGCATATACCCTAGTAACCACCTTGCCCATGCACCCCCGGGTTGAAAATAAAAATAAATAAAAATTTAAAATAAAGTTGTGGATTCTATAAAAGAAAGAAAAAGAAAAAGAGAGGAAGGAAGGAAGGAAGGGCAAGAGAAAGGGAGGAAGGGAGGGAGACAGGGAGGGAGGGAGGAAGGAAGGAAAGAAGGAAGGAAGGAAGGAAAAAGAGCAAGTGGAAGGGAGGAAGGAAGGGAGGGAGGGAGGAAGGAAGGGAGGGAGGAAAGGAGAAAGGGAGGAAGGGAGGGAGGGAGGGAGAAAGGGAGGGAGGAAGGGAGGAAGGGAGGGAGGAAGGAAGGAAGGAAGGAAGGAAGGAAGGAAGGAAGGAAGGAAGGAAGGAAGGAAGGAAATGTTTTTAAAAATCATGAATTTTTAGGGGCATGGTATTTTCTTTTACATTCCTGAGTGGTCAAATTGAAGTATTTTTGCCCTCTGAGGACAGGATTCAGTGTACTCAGAAATAAACTTATTTCTATAGTTTTCATATATACACTTTTTTTGTGGCCAGGAAAAAATTAATATGAATGTGGTATTTGGAAGCTTTAATATGAATGTGACCACTGCTTGGGCAATTTCATCTTTAAGCTACAAGATGTCCCATATTTCATCATTAAGTCTTTTTTAATCACATAATTCAAAAATTGTTGGATGATAGCTATGTGAAAGAAATATGTAAAAGAGTTTCTTTTTATTTGTAAGAAAGATGTGGAGTTAGCCTGGTGTCAAAAATGTTCTTCTCATAACTTCAGAATAACATTTTCCACTTGATCTTTGTTTGTGTGACAAAAACGACAAACAAAAATAATCTTGCAACATCCTTTTCATTTTTTTATCTCTTTGAATATTTCTGAAAATATTTGGCAAAGCCTGAGATATCTTCCAGATTTTCATGTACTCATTGATACCCATCCTTAAAAACCTGAGTTAGGTTTTTCAAATGGTATTTTCACAAGAAAAAGAAGTCCTACCACATTCTAACACTTAATTGGTTTTAGGACTTGAATTCTGACCTTGCAGAGGATTTCAGGCTTTATTTGAGATCAAATACATTTTCATTTTAATATTGCATCAGGACCCACACTGCATAGACAGAAATCTATGATTTCAATGGATCCATGAATATTAAGCAGTAGAAATGAGGTCAAAAATGGGAAAAACAAAATAAGTGGGTCTTCAGGATAAAAAAGGGCAATGTGGTAAAATAGAATGGAAGGGCACTGGCTTCATCCTTTGCTAGTTGTTTGACCTTGGACTGAGGTTTGATTTACTCATTAATAAAAAAGAATGTTGTAGGTTTTTTGTTGTCATTCATAATTTTCTGTTTTATTATCATTATTTTTGAGAAGGAGTCTCACTGTGTCACCCATGCTGGGGTGCAGTGGCATGATCACAGCTCACTGGAACCTCCACCTCCTGGGTTTAAGCAATTCTCATGCCTCAGTCTCCCAAGTAGCTGGGATTACAGGTATGTGCCACCATGCCTGGATAATTTTTGTACTTTTAGTAGTTCACCATGTTAGCCAGGCTGGTCTCGAACTCCTGACCTTGTGATCCACTCACCTCAGCCTCCCAAAGTGCTGGGATTATGGGTATGAGCCACTGTGCCTGGCCCATAATTTTCTGTTTTAAAAAAGAAAAATATGTATATACCTATCCCTTAGTTGCAATTTGAAAACTTGAAAATCTCTGAAAGCCAAAAGGGTTTTCTTGTATCTCACTGATGGCAGAACAGAACTGAAGTTAATATGCATACCTGTCTTAGTTCATGTTATGTTGCTATAGCAGAATATCACAAACTGGGTAATTTATAAAGAACAGAAATTCTTACAATTCTGGAGGCTGGGAAGTTCAAAGTCAAGGGACATGCATATACTGAGGGCCTTTTTGCTCTGTTATCCCATGGCATGGCAAGAGGTCGAAGGGCAAGAGAGTATGAGAACAAGAGGAAGAGGGCCTAATTCATCCTTTTATTAGGATAATACTCCAGTGATAACAGTATTAATCTATTCATGAGAGCAGAGCCCTCATGACATAATCACCTCTTTAAGGTCCCAGCTCTCAAAACTTCTGCATTTGAGGTTAAATTTCCAACACATGAACTTTGGGGGACATGTTCAAACTATAGCAATACATTTTACCACAGAAATATTAATGTAATAATTCAAGATCTTGCCTATGTCACTAAAAGTGTTACCATAAATATTGCACCATATTCAGTTTCTAAAATAAAAAAAAGTGAACTTTAAACACATTTGGCCTCAAAGGCTTTAGATGTAAGGATTGTGAGCCCATACAGCTCTTAACAAAGCATTCTTCTTTCAGTCTTCTGTATACGGCTAGCCAATTATCCCAGCACCATTTACTGAATAGGGAACATTTTTCCCATTGCTTGTTTTATCAGCTTTGTCAAAGATTAGGTGGGGCCGTAAGGTGTGTGGCCTTATTTCTGTGCTCTCTATTCTGTTCCATTCCTCTATGTGGCTGTTTCTGCACCAGTAGCATACTATTTTGGTTACTGTAGCCCTATAGTATAGTTTGAAGTCAGGTAATGTGATGCCTCCAGCTTTGTTCTTTTTGTTTAGGATTGCCTTGGCTATTTGGGTTCCGTGTGAATTCTAAAATAGTTTTATTTCTAGTTCTGTGAAGAATATCATTGGTAGTTTGATTGGAATAGCATTGAATCTATAAATTGCTTTGGGCAGTATGGCTATTTTAACAATATTGTGAAGAATGTCATTTGTAGTTTGATAAGAGTAGCATTGAATATGTAAATTGCTTTGGACAGTATGGCCATTTTAACACTATTGATTCTTCTTATTCATGAGCATGAAATGTTTTTCCATGTGTTTGTGTCTTCTCTGATTTCTTTGAGCAGTGTTTTATAATTCTCATTGTAGAGATCTTTCACCTCCTTGGTTAGCTGTATTCCTAGGTATTTTATTCCTTTTGTGGCTATTGTGAATGGAATTGCCTTTCTGATTTGGCTCTTGGCTTACTGTTATCGGTATACAGGAATGCTGGTGATTTTTGTACATTGATTTTGTATCCTGAAACTGTGCTGAAGTTGTTTATCAGCTGAAAGAGTTCTGGGGCCAAGACTGTAGGGTTTTCTAAATATATAATCATGTCATCTGCAGAGATAGTTTGATTTTCTCTCTTCCTATTTGGATGCCCTTTATTTCTTTTTCTTGCCTGATTGCTCAGGCTAGGACTTCCAATACTATGTTGAATAGGAGTGACAAGACAGGGCATAGTTGTCTTGTGCTGGTTTTCAAGGGGAATGCTTTCAGCTTTTTCCCATTCAGTATAATGTTGGCTGCGGGTTTCTCATAGATGGCTCTTATTATTTTAAGGCATGTTCCTTCAACACCTAGTTTGTTGAGAGTTTTTAACATGAAGGGGTATTGAATTTTATCAAAAGCCTTTTCTGTGTCTATTGAGAAAATCATGTGGTTTTTGTCTTTAGTTCTGTTTATGTGATGGATTATGTAAAACCCCAAATTATAAAACCCCTGGAAGACAACCTAGGCAATACCATCCTGCACACAGGCACAAGCAAAGATTTCATGACAAAGACAGCAAAAGCAATCACAACAAAAGCAAAAATTGACAAGTGGGATCTAACAAAATGTAAGAGCTTCTGCACAGCAAACTAAACTATCAACAGAGTAAACAGACAACCTACAGAATGGGATAAAATATTTGCAATCTATGCATCTGACAAAGCCCTAATACCCAGCATCTGTAAGGAACTTAAATTTACCAGAGAAAAACAAACAACCCCACTAAAAAGTGGGCAAACGGCCGAGCGCAATGGCTCACACCTGTAATCCCAACTCTTTACAAGTTCAAGGCGAGTAGATCAACCACATACATAAAATTTTTGAATGTATTGAAAATGTTGCATTTTGATGCTCCCATCTCTATTTCCAAGTTTGAAATAACTTTAAAGTATGTAGTATTAATAGATCAGAATATGACAAAGGCATGCAATGTGTTTGTATTATATAGTATTATATGTTAAATATTATATGTTATTCTATTTATTATATGTTTGAGGTTCTCATGTCAAATCCTGGATGTATAGGACAATAAAGAACTGCTTTGTGCTTGGGGAAAAAAAGCAAGAAAATTAAAATAATTCAGCAAAATCAAGGAAGTGGTTAGAATGACTTAACTTCATTTAGGTAACCTGTTAAATTTTTCACTTCAAATGGATTTTTAAATGATTTGTTTTAAAGACAGGAAGAAGTAAAGTTGCTCGCAAAAGTATATTTTAAGAGCCCTGAAAATTCAAAATAGTCTAAATAAATTGTCAGGCGGTATGTTCAAAAAATTACAAGATACTAAAAGCGTAAAGCTGGCAAGTCATTAGAACACATTGACATTGTCTGGAAAGAAGACAGGGCAAGTCTCGTCAAAAACTCTCTCACCTTGAACCTGATTACAATACAATTTGTACCTATTCACTTAAAGTCCTCATCAACAAAACAGACCTACAAGCACTGATAGTAAATCAGGGTCCTATTAAGGACGAATGAATGTTTTTTAAAGAATGGTGGATTAATAGCAGCAATGTCCCTTTCTGTACAGTCCTGAATGGGTTTTACCAGACTAAACAATACCTGTTTTTTACCTAATAAGGATAATACTGCTTGGCTTAGGACAAAGCACAAAACAATGAGGAAGGGTTTAGACACTTTTAATTCCTGAGGTCTTGTAACAAAGGGCAGGGATTGCATCTCCTGGGTCCTGGCCTCATTCTTACATCAATGATTATGTTCAACCTCTCTAAATCCCTTCAGTGCACCACTTCATTTCTTATTCTCAACTGTTGTGTAATGAGGACCTGCCAAGTTTCTCTTAAATTTTTCTTGGATAAATTTTCAGGCAGTTTCCAAGGTATCTCCCTTTTGTGATAAAAAACTCTGCAATGTATTTCAGTGTATTTCAGGTGAGGAATTTAAAATCCCACTCATAATTGTTTGAAATCTTCCCTCATTCAAGCTGTCAGAGCTTGACAGCCCTGGTTCTGTTGTTATGCACTATTAAATGGGAGCTGCTCTCCAGCCTAGGGGTACCTCTCTGTTTCGGTGGTGGGGAAATGGGTGAAGCTTATTGGGGATCCTTGGGGAAGGCAATGCCATATAAATGGGAGTTTCAGCAGGAGGAATGAAAATAATAAGTCCCTTTCTGAAAGCTCAGACCTACAAAATTTTTTAATGTGTTGACAGTGTTGCATTTTGATGCTCCCATTTCTATTTCCAAGTTTCAAAATAACTTTAAAGTGTGCAATTTTATAGGTCAGAATATGAGAAAGGCACACAATGTGTTTGTATTTTAAATTTGGAGTTTTCTTTAAAAGCCATAGAACAGTAAATGTTTTGAAGATACTATTTTCTGCATTCAGGTGAAGGTGAAGGGAAGGGGAAAAGATCTGATGATTTTTCCATCTGATTTCTATTTCCGATAAATACCCTAATGACTTCTGCTGCAAGATGCAGAGGTCATCAGAAAGCAGTGTTACTAATTTAGATGGAAACAAATTTCAGTCTGGGGCAGTAAAACATCTTATAGCTTGTAAACACATTGAGCCCAATTATCTTAATACGTTTTACATGATAAGAGCAATTACAAAATATCTGGAAGAATTGATGTGCTGAGGGTAATTATTTTAATTTATTCACACTTAGACACTGAGTTAGGATATGAGATATACTTCCATCAGGACTTCTTTCTTCTTGAGACATTCATTGATTTATTCATTCATTCATTCAATAAACGCATCATTCACATTTTTCAGATATTGTGCTAAACACAGGTAGCATGAAACACATGACAAAGAAGCAAATGTAAACTACCTTAAAGAGCTGGCACTCCAGTAAAAAAGATGAAGCAGGTATATAAATAAAGCTACAATAGTACAAAGTGAAATAAGTACTATAAGAGGTGTACAAACAACCCCTCTTGGAAAAGGCCATTGAGGCTGGGCACGGTGGCTAATGCCTGTAATCCCAGCACTTTGAAAGGCTGAGATGGGTGGATCACCTGAGGTCAGGAGTTCGAGACCAGCCTGGCCAACATGATGAAACCCCCATCTCTACTGAAAATATAAAAATTAACTGGATGCAGTGATAGGAACCTGTAATCCCAGCTACTTGGGAGGCTGAGGCAGGAGAATTGCTTGAACCTGGAAGGTGGAGGTTACAGGGAGCTGAGATCACACCACTGCACTCCAGACTGGGCAGCAAAGCAAGACTCCATAAAAAAAAAAAAAAGGAGAGGAGAGGAGGGGAGGGGAGGGGAGGAAGGAAGGAAGAAAGAAGGAAAGAAAGAAAGAGAGACAGAGAGAGAGAGAAAGAGAAAGAGAAGGCCATTGATGTGAAACGAGCATTTCTAGCAAAGGATGACTTTGGTTCAAGACCAACCCAGGCAACATGGTGAAACCCCATCTCTAAAAAAATATACAAAAATTCACCAGGCATGGTGGCGAGCACCTGTGTTCCCAGCTACTCAGGAGGCTGAGGTAGGAGAACTCCTTGAGCTTAGGAGGTTGAGGCTACAGTAAGTCAAGATTGTGCCACTGGGCAACAGAGCAAGACCCTATCTCAAAAAAAAAAAAAAAAAAAGAAAGAAAGAAAGAAAGAAAGAAAAAAACTATCAAGGCTGAGGTATGGTGTGCACCAAGACAGGAAGATCAGCACAGTGTTCACATAGGGAGCAACAAGCAATGTAGTCTGGACAAAATGCAGAGAATACAAAGGTGAGGAGAGAGAAATCAAGCTGGAAAGGCTGACAGGCACCCAGGTCATGAGGGAGGCTTAGCAAAAAAAAAAAAAAAAAAAAAAAAAAAAAAAAAAAAAAAACCCACAAAGGTGAGAACTTTGGACTTTATTAATAAGCACTGGGGAGCCATTAAAAGTTTTTGAGACTAAAATGACATGAGAATATTAAACAGATTAATCAGTAAGAAGCATGATGGATAAAGAAGGAAAAATATCTGCACCAACCAATGCACAGGACAGGTTAGAAAAGAGTCTAGGAGGTGAGAGTGCAGATTATCAGACAAAAAAGCTTCACTCAAACTGGTAGTGCATGAAGTGGTGCTAAAAATTAAAGCAGGCAAGACAGCCAAATAAGGCCATGGTAGATTCTAATTTCCAACACAACACTTTGTGGAATAAATATACAGAGCTGCATCTAGAGCAGCAACATCCTGAGAGTCACACAACTAGAAAACTACATAATGGTTTGGTCTAAATGAAGTGAAACTGTTTTATGTGACCTTTCTCTATTAATTTAGCTAAGTTGATGTAGGTTTTGTTTTGCTTTTTTTGTGTTTTTTTGTTTTTTTGTTTTTTTTTTTTTGAGACGGAGTCTGGCTCTGTCCCCCAGGCTGGAGTGCAGTGGCCGGATCTCAGCTCACTTCTAGCTCCGCCTCCCAGGTTCAGGCCATTCTCCTGCCTCAGCCTCCCGTGTAGCTGGGACTACAGGCGCCCGCCACCAGGCTCGGCTAGTTTTTTGTATTTTTTAGTAGAGACGAGGTTTCACTGTGTTAGCCAGGATGGTCTCGATCTCCTGACCTTGTGATCCACCCGTCTCAGCCTCCCAAAGTGCTGGGATTACAGGCTTGAGCCACCGCACCCGGCCTTGTTTTGTTTTTATATTATGTTTAGAGTGAACCTCTAATTTCACTATAAAGTAATACATATTAAGTGACTCTGGCACCAGATACAAATTTACTTCCCACATAAATCTCCTGTTCACAAAACAAGGATCAGAGGTAAACAAGCAAAGAGGATGGCCAGGGAACAGGAATGGATGATGGGTCCAGGACACATTCTCTGAGACCAGGTGCAAGGAAATGCCTCCCTCCTCACCCCATACCACTCTTCAGAGAGGTGACAATTGTCCTCCAGCCCCAGGGGAGTAGGTTCATCAAATTTAAGCGCTCTCTGTCAGTAATGAAAAGAGCTGGCACTTCATTTTTCCTCTAATTTTGCTAACTATGGATTCTCCCTCAAAGTACAGGACCACCACATTAAAGGCAGAAGGAAAGGGCTTAGTTCTCTACTGCACACTTTCTGAGAGATGGGAATGAATGTGTTTCAGGAAGACAGAAAGTATTCATACAAAACATTGATCTTAAAAGAGAGGATATAATGACTATGTTTGTTTACTAAGAGTATACCTAAAGTTGCACTTTACTTTTGTGAGTGCAGATTTTTTTTAAATGTTGCTACTAAACAAATAGTTATCAATCATAAGATTTTTTCCTGGCCTGCAATCCCAGCACTTTGGGAAGCCAAGGCAGGAAGATCATAAGGTTAGGAGTTCAAGACCCACCTGGCCAATATGGTGAGATCCTGTCTCTACTAAAAATACAAAAATTACCTGGGTGTGGTGGTGGGGACCTATTGTCCCAGCTACTCAGGAGGCTGAGGCAGGAGAATCGCCTGAACCCAGGAGGTGGAGGTCATAGTGAGCCAAGATCGTGCCACTGCACTCCAACCTGGGGCACCAAGCGAGACACCATCTCGAAAAAACAAAAAACAAACAAACAAAAATTTCTCCCACACCTCTATACCTCTCCTCTTTCCAGTCCTTGCCATCTCCAGCACACGTATAGTCACTTAAATTCAAAGTATAGGTCAACACATGGCACTATAAAATAAAGCTTTACACTTCTCAGTGTTTGCTCTTATAAAATATATTTTTAAAATTATATAATTACAGTCTAGATACATGGATCCTTCTACACAGGATACATGACAAATAAGAACATTTTCCAAACAAAGAAGTCCACTGAGATGTAGGCACTGATTTAATAAAATGGGCATGGGTCAGTGTTGCCTTGGGAAAACAGAAGTTAGAGATGCTAGTACCCTGTACTAGAATGTCTCCTCTCTACCAACTTTTTCTCCTATTTCGAGAAGCCAATAAACACAAACACAGAGGTGCTTACTGGTGTCTTGAAATAAGAGAAAAAGCAGGTTAGCACTAAGCGCTGGGAACAAAGAAACATGAGAAATGTAAGCTGAGTCACACTTAAAAGACAGATTAAGAGGAAAAGTCCCTGATTTCAAGAAACCCTTCTGTATCTCTGGGCAGTAAAGGATTAATTCAGCAGGCTTGGGCTGCTCAAACCCTACACATTTCCAAGGTCTTCAGGACTGACCCTTGGTCCAGCTCCTAGAGATGACTTTTCAGCCCTTGAAGTATCCTATTTTATTTTTACTTTTATTTATTTATTTAATTTTGCAATGGAGTCTCGCTCTGTTGTCCAGGCTGGGGTGCAGTGGTGCAATCTCAGCTCACCGCAACCTCCACCTCCCAGGTTCAAGCAATTCCCCTGCTTCAGCCTCCCGAATAGCTGGATTACAGGCGTTCGCCACCATGCCCAGCTAATTTTTGTATTTTTAGTGGAGACAGGGGTTTCACCATATTGGTCAGGCTGGTCTCGAACTCCTGACTGGAGATGATCTGCCCACCTCGGCCTTTAGTGCTGGGATTACATAAGTTAGCCACCATGCTCAATCTGGAGTATTCTACTTAATAAGAGTGTCTTCTGTGTACCTGAAGCTTTGGTCCATACCAAATAGTGCATGCTAACAATGTGATTTATGGTGAACACTTGTTTTTGTGTGCCTGGGCTTTGGGCCACACTGCATCAGTTGAACCTCTTGATTAGCAATTGTTGCAACTAATTTCTCTGACTTTGCAAGAGAGCCCACCCAAAGGACACAGGTTAAATCAAGTGGAGAATAAACCTGAATTACTTTGAATATTCAGCAGAGTGTGTGAGCAAACTTACTGTAATAATTCTTTTTCTAATGTAACTATCATCTTTATGGAAACTCAGTGAACTGCTCCATATTTAATATAGACTTTAGGTAACAATTGATAAATTAAAATTAAAAAGCAATGTCCCTGTTTTGTGTTAGAAGAATAAACCAAAAGCTTAGTAATCCTCTCCAGATTTTATTCTATAGAATTATTATTGTTTCTCCATTACTTCACCTGGTGAACTTCTGGTTATTCTTTAAGACCTAGGCTGAAGGTCACCCACTCCCGTCGCACTACATGGTCTTTTACAACCCTTACAAAATATGCTTCTCTCAGTGCTCCCAAAATCTCTTTACATGTTTTCTAAACACAGGTCACATTGTATGCACAAAACATTTTGTTTTCATGCCTCTCCAATTTACAGGATTGTGAGTTTCTCATGGTAAGGGCAGCATTTATTTGATGTTTCTGGTCTGCAAGACCTCTGTCATGTCCTGCTACGTGGGAGGCACTCACTTAATGTTAAATACATAAGTGAGCTAAAGAATGCATGGATAAACAAAAGAATAAATGGACACACACTAATCTTGAACTCTTACAGACAACTAGGTAAGAGGGATTATACATCATTCTATTTGCAAGGTCGTTGAAAAAAATTCTTCCTCCTTAGAGATTATAATGGGCAGAATGTTGGAACAAATTTTATCTATGAAAGAGTTGATGTTTTCCAGGCAGAGGAGTTGTGATAATGAGGATTTAGGCATATAGCCTATTGCCTGGGACTAGAAAGAGTAATATTAAATACTAGGGTTAGCTATTATTTATAAAGTTATGGTTATCGTTCTTGAAGATATCTGGATTTCTGAATTAGGTTCTTAAACCTGTAACAACAAAAACAGTAACACATCTTCAAAATATCAAAATCAACTTACGTCTAATTTTAATTCCAAGTAAAGCTGGCAAGAGGATAGTAGGTGAAGCCTGTAATCATACTCATGGCAAGAGTCAACTTCAAAATATGTGGGGCCTACCTCATCTACTAACCACCAGAGAGGCCTTTACTTCCTGAAGTGATCTTTCTAGAAGGGCTGTTTCAGGAAAGCAGCCTCTCCTTTCAACCAATATTTATGAAGTATCTACCATGTGAGAGTCTTTGTGCTAGGTTCTGTGAGGGCTATAGAGAGATGAATAAGCCATGGTTGTTGCCCTCAAGGAATTTTCAATAAAACACCTGTCTTCAGATGCCAAAAAAGCAAGGGGCACTATCACTACACAAAGAAATAAGATAGTTTGGAGTAGAGAATCACATACCAACTTTTGGTATAGCTATAAAAGGCATGTTCGAAAGTGATTTGTTTGTGAAAATCTCACTTCCATTTGAGTTTGTTTTAAGCATTAGGAGGTACAGATCATTAGAGTAAACCATGTGCAGATGTCACCTTCCTCCTAGTTTCAAATCCCCCATGACTATCAGATGACAGAGGAAGGTTAAAAAGAAAAAATGAAAGATAAAATGTTATCTATAATCTAAGTGAACTCACCTCTGAATCGTACTAGGACCTTAAAAGAAGACTGTCACAGAAGAGAAGGAAAACGGAGGGGAGCTGGCAATAGCTAGGAAAACTAACCAAGCTGTAGAACTGTCCCCAGAAAGGTATGGCCAGTGTCTGAAGGACATCATTTATCCCCCTGAAGAAGTAAACTTTCCTCCACAAAATGTAAGATCCAAACTAGTAGCGGTAATCTAGCAATGTTCCTATCCCATTTACAGCTGGGACTGTAGCCCAAGTGAACAGCATCTACCCCAATCTCTAGCAGAAAGAGATACGTGATCATAATAACACCAGAAATTTAATAAGTGTTTACCATGTGCCAAGAAGTGTACTACACACTTAATCTCCAAGACCACACATGAAAAATTATGTTGTATAGATGACAAAACAGACTTTTAGAAGTTCCTTATCTTACCCAAGGTCATACAACTAGGAAGCAGCACCAAATTCTTTGATTCTAGAGTCTGTACTTCTGAAGGTTAATAACTAGGTTGGGGATCAGAAACTCAGCCCACTGGGCTGAACTTCAAGGCTAGGACTCTACTTCTGACATTTGTAAGGCAGAAGCCTGGTCACAACGGCAAGTATAGAAAAAGAGAAAAACGTGTAATTCACTGGCCACAAATACCTAGGACCTATAAATGTAGGGAAACAAAACCAATTTTAATTACCCATTAGTGAGATAAATCCCAATGAAAACAAACAAAAAAAGGAAGTGAAATTAAATACAGCATATGATATTCGAGAAATACTATGAAGAATATTTTCCTTCAGTTGTTTAATAGTGAGTATGTGAGCAAAGTTACTCTAATAATTATTTTTCTAACATAACTATCATCTTTATGGAATCTCAGTGAACTGCTCCATATGTAATATAGGCTTTAGGTAAAAATTAATTAAAATTAAAAGGCAAAGTCCCTGTTTCGTGTTAGAAGACTAAACCAGAAGCTTGGTAATCCTCTCCAGATTCTATTCTATAGAATTATTATTTCTCCATTACTTCACTTTGTACTTGGATAAATTATATTACTTGGATATAGAATATTAGGGATACATTTATACCATATACTATAGTATACTACTTGCATGAAGTGTATATAACTCCTTTATACTTGGATATATTAATAAATATGATCCTGTATCTTCTCTCTTAAACATCTTTAAAAATGGGATTCTAATGTGGGATGGCTTAAGAGAACCAATAAGGAAAGAGATAACAAATTCTGGGGTCAATTAAGGTATGAAATCCTAGAAAACAGGTGTCTTATCAACTTGATGAGGCATCAGAAGAGAAACTGTACTTGAAAGTTACTAGCTTTCATTGAATACAAGATGCTGCAACAAGTCTTCACAAAGAAATTAATGAAACTGGCTTTGGTTATTATCCTCTTCTGACAAACTTGTTTTTCTTAGGGGTGACAAAAGATGCACAGAAAGCAGATAAAACTGTTACATACGTGCAATTTTAGTTCCAGTTCATCTTTGACAACCATTGAGCATCACAAAATGGCTTCTGTTCCCAGCATGCTCTTTCCCCATTTCCCCACTTAAATCTAGGGAGAATGCGCTATCATTCTGCCACTAGATGGCACTGCCACAAATTGGGATGGACAGTACTCTGTGGACCCTAAACTTATAAATATAACAATTTAGAGAAAAAGCAATAAAGATTAAATATACACCAAAATGCAATAAACATTAGAGTGATGCAGAGAACAGTGCAACAAACAAAATATACTGAAAGAGTATTGTCCCAATGGGACATAAATCAGGAAAGATTCTACTTTATGACTCGATTCTCTCTCAGATACACTAAGATATAATGTTATTTGTCCAACATATTTTGGCTCCCAATATTTTTCCTTTCAAGCTATTGAAGTTAATATTTAACAAGCACATTTTCTGCCAAGTTTTAATGTGATATCATCCTCTGAAGAAACAAAGTCCAGAAATAATTTGTCTTTCTGGCAATATTTATTAGTATTTTGACACAAAACCTGAATTATTATTGAAAGTAAATAGGAAATCAAGGACTCAGATCTCTTGAATTTTTTTAAGGCGCTCTCAAGGTTAACATGTACTCTGTGGCAATGAAGAGGCGGATAAATAAAGGCTATATGGTGTCATAAAATCTGTAATATTTCCTATAACTGTGACTATTTTTTAAATAAAATTTTCTAGATGACAAATTTAAATTCCCCTTTGGTTTTGTTTAGACATTGGAGTCTCTGGTGTCAGAGAACTGAACACAAAGCTAAGTGTTCCAGGTCTCTCTACTTTTCTTTTGACTCTGAAATTTAGAGCTGTGAACTTCCCATAAGATCTTTTTATTTCAAAAGGATTATGTATATAATGTGTAGCTTAATTATATATAATTGATTATATAATTGAAGATAAACTACATTTATATACTATTATATATTATTATATGCTATATATGATTATGTTTTTAATTATACATAGTTTATTTTATATATGAATATACATATATATCTCCATTGAAAACATGTCTCAACTTGGTAAGGAAAAGAAAAAGGAACTAACTTGAGTCCCATTCAGGAAGTTCCTGAAACGCCTACTGGAACAATGTGAAAGACAGCAAATTCCCGTCTTCTCACAGCTGGCTGTGTTTAAAAGAACCACAGGAAATGAACCAGCTTTCAACCTGTTAGCCACTTTCAAAGGGCAAATGGCTGCAAGCCCTTGGGGACCAAAGGATCCATTTAAGATGGCACAGCAAAGCTGAAAACTGGCCCTGGTCCAGCAGTTTCAGCCTTGAATTAATAGGGCGTGTGTGTGTGTGTGTGTGTGTGTGTGTGTGTGTATAAAACAGTACATATACACACACACAGAGTCAATAAATGTTACATGAACTCTGCATGCATTCTGTTCTAAATTTACACAGGAAATAAAGTTAGGTCATTGCTACCTTTTGGTCAGAGCAAGGATGACAATCACAGTAATTTTGCAAAACATATTCAAAGAAGGAAACAGGAGGAAGATGTGATAGGGGTTTGACTGTCTACCAAAACAGTCCAAAAAATAGTTTATACTAAACATCCTAGGCCCACAGAAAGGCTGTGAATGCCAGAGTGAATTTTTCCATCCTCCAGCTATGCCTTTATTGTGATGGTCTGGACTGTAAT
This sequence comes from Chlorocebus sabaeus, assembly GCF_047675955.1. Taxonomy (NCBI): domain Eukaryota; kingdom Metazoa; phylum Chordata; class Mammalia; order Primates; family Cercopithecidae; genus Chlorocebus; species Chlorocebus sabaeus. The sequence goes on from NC_132929.1 coordinate 13,570,438, forward strand.
TAGGGATTTTTTTGAAGGGGTGTTGGAGAGACAGTGAACAGGGTCATTTGTGAGCATTTGCTTCTGTTCTGGGGAAAAACGGCTCAGTCAGTCACTGAGAGTTTGACTCCTTAAAGAGCTTTACCATTCCTTCACAGTTGTTTGTTCTGAGACTACAGATAGACCAAGGAAAATCTGAAACCCTCTAGAAGCATTTCTTTCACAACGAGCCACTACACTGAAGCATATAGTATTTGACAGCCTTTTGTGAGTAGCAGAGTCCGTGGATTTTTTTTTTCTCCAGCAGTGATATCCTTTCACCTCATTATAAAATATAACCTGTCATAGCTAAATTGAGGAGTTTTTCAACAGGGCTGGAAAACTCATCTTTAATTACTGTATAGGAGAATGCTTCTGAATGATCAACTGTGCAGAAAAAGACTGAAAGGCAATGTGACCACTGCAAGAAACAGACATTCCTTGATAGAGAAGCCATGTTGTTGGTTTTCAGTTTCTCGGGTGATGGTGCTTTGAGAGTGAGGGCTTTGAAATTCACATAAGATGAAGAAGAAAAAGAAGCACTTTCATTCATCTAGTAGTATTGTGTGTACACTTAACTGTCTATGCACAAATTGGTTTAAGGATTTTATTGGGTTGTTAGTGTTGGGTTATAAATATCTAGGTGTGAACTCCAGGACATTTTCTAATGGAAGTTTTCTTTATATCGGCTTAATGTGTTAGTTACTATCGCAAGTTTTGACAGACTTGCTTCCAAATTCAAGCTCTGCTACTAACTAGCTGATAATCTTGGCAATTACTAACTCTCTAAACTTTGGTTATCTTATCTACAGAGTTCATCGTACCTACCTCATATGCCTGTTGAGAATATTAAATGAGATAATGAATGTGAAGTGTTTATCAAAGTGCTTAGCATGTTATAACCACTCAATAAACAGTAGCTATCATTACTGGAAACATTTTGCACTGAATTTTTGATAGTTTTGTCTGGGAATGAAAATTATATTTTCAAAGGTAGACTAAGAGTTAAAAAGAAGTGTCCCTTTTTTGCAAGTGGGCATAGGAAAAAATTCTTCAGATGTCTGTCTCCCAGTTGCAGAAACAGGACAGGAGCCAAACCAATAGACTCTTGGACATTGAACACACCAAGTCCTATTTTAATTATGTCCTCTCAGAGCCAATATTTTGATTCTGCAGATTAGTAATTACTCAAAGTATTTCCCCCAAAAAAAGTTTCCAATGGGCAAACAACTGGGAAATGCTAAATACAACATTTCAGTTTTGGAAATTCACAATGCACACTGGTATATTAAACGTTTCAAGAAGTCCTGCAATAAAGAAATCACATTGACTTTGGTTGATTCAGGTTCCCCAAGCCTACCTGAGAGTATAACTTTTTTTTTTCACCCAATGGTTATTGCTGCACTAATAATTCATTCAGTACATTACATGCCAGCCACGATGTCAAGCATTTTACCGGTAGTAACTCATTAAATCATAATAACAATACTATGAGATTGGTACCCTTATTATTTCTATTTTACTTGCCCAAGATCGCTCAGTCACTAAGTGACAGCAGGATTCAAATCCTAGTACTCTGGCATGAGTCACATTCTGAGTCAGCATTTTATATTGCTTCTTATGATATGAAATATATTATGTGTATCAGTTATGTGATAATCAGTTCTGGCATTGCTATTATATAAAGAAATACCCGAGGCTGGGTAGTTTATTAAGAAAGAGGTTTAATTGGTTAACGATTCTACAAGCTGTACAAGAAGCATGACGCTGACATCTACCTCTGGCAGGGGCTTCAAGAAGCTTACAATCATGGCAGAAAGTGAAGGGGTAAGCTGGTTCATCACACAGCAACAGCAGGACCAAGAGAGAGCGAGAGAAGCCACACACTTTTAAACAACTAGATCTGATGTGAACTCAGTGTGAGAACTCACTCATCATCAAGGTGATGGTGCTAAGTCATTCATGAGGGATCCTGCTGCACATTCAAACAATTCCTACTAGGCCCCACCTCCAACGCTGGGGGTTACATTTCAACATGAGATCTGGAGGACTAACATCCAAAGCATATCAAGTTAGGATGTTTTACCTGCAAATAACAGAAATCTCAATCAAAACTGATTTAAAGAATAAAGGGAGCCACACGGTGGCTCATGCCTGTAATCCCAACACTTTGGGAAGTCAAAGCGGGCAGATCACTCGTGGTCAGGAATTTGAGACCAGCCTGGCCAACAAGGCGAAACGCCATGTCTACTAAAAATACAAAAATTGTGGTGGCACATGCCTATAATCCCAGCTACTCAGGAGACTGGGACAGGAGAATCAATCGCTTAAACCCAGGAGGCAGAGGTTGCAGTGAGCCGAGATCACAGCACCACACTGTAGCCTGGGCAACAGAGAGAGTGAGACTCTGTCTCAAAAACAAACAAACAAACAAACAAAAAAGAACAAAGGACAAAAGGAGTTTATGGTCACACTTAACTAAAAAATAGCGTGAGTTTCAAGCACCAGGTGTGTATGTAGTTCCATTCTCTGAAATTCACTCATTCATTTCTGACCTCCTCCTATCCCTGATGACCTCAGCTTCATCCCCAGGCAGGCTCCCTTATATAATAGTAGTCTGTCCCAGGTAGTACCCGCTTATCTCCAAAGAGAAGAGAAAACTTCTTTTCCCCAAACATTAAATAAAATTGTTAGCCTCTTCTGATTAAGTCTTCTGACCACCTTGTATCATCCATAATGGCCATAGAAATATGATGTGCTGATTGTTTTCAGTTTGTTTAGACATAAACAAATTATGGTAGAGTGGATGGGCTTAGGTCAGTCAGGGCCCATTTGTGAAGCTGAGATTAGAGCCAATTCCAGGCAAGCTGCATTACAGGGAAATTAGGTTTTTCCAGGAAAGAGAAATGGAGAAATGGAGTCCTGTAGATTTTGCTTTGAATAAAAGAATTCCCATTCAAGTCTGAGGTAAGTGCTCTGTGAAATATACTTGCAAAAATACCACTCTTATTTTTCTTTTTCTTGTTCCTGCAGTCTCTAGTGTCTTATAACAGAATGGAGAGAAGGGGGTTAGGGAAACTGAAGCCAATGGAGACAACACATCTAAACCTTGACTTTCCCCTGACAATTTTACCTCTTGTTCCATCAATCCTAATGGTTCCTACCACAGAAATACACAAGCTGGTGCTTGACAATTTTCAATTGGAAAACAGAAGTGTCTCTGCAGTCTATTAATGATTTTAATAAAAAACATACCTAAGTTCTTCTCTGTATTTTAAAAACCCAAAGGATATGGAACCGTAGAGTAAAAGTAAAATCACGCTTCCCCTTGCTCACTCTTTCTATTCTCCTCAGAGGTCATCAATTTGGTTTACATATTCCTAAACCCTCCAATCGTATACACATAAAAATATATCTTTGGTAACATAAATGGGAATATGGTATGTTTTTCACTTAGATATACATCGATGTGCATTCCCATCAGTATAATCAGACCTTCATTCTTTTTAACTGCTGCACAGAATATCACACTATGCATGTACTGTCACCTAAGTTTTTCCAGTTGTGCCTTGGCCAACTTGTAAGAGTTTCCAATACTTTTTACTATCTAAAAAAAAAAAAGGCTCAAATTCCTGCTCCATCCTTGTACTTGCTACTTTGAGCACATGTGAAAGTTTTTCTCTAAGACTACAACCCACCAGGGAAATTGCTTGGTTAAAGGGGTTTGAACACTTTACATTTTCATAGAATTTACCAAATTGCCCTCCAAAAGACTGCTCCAATTTACACTCCCACCAACAGCATCTGAGAGCACCTGTTTCTCCACTGGATATTAGCAATCTTTTTGCATTCAATTTCAAAGAGTAATCAACAGGACTCCAGTTAACTCTGTGATGAAAGTGGCTCCCTAAGAGCTTTAAGAATGTATCATTAGACACGAAAGAAAACAATTATTTGGTGTGACCTCACTCTGTGATTGGTATAATAATAATAATAATAAAACCCTCTTGATTGAACAGCTACTTACCTTAGACTTTAAAGGCATTAACTACCTGTCTTACAGTGTTTTTAAGAGGTCAATAAAGGTTATTTATCCCCATTTTGCAGATGCAAATTTTAAAGCATAAAAAAGTAAGTAAAAATTTCTACTAGGATGTGTAGAAGAATGGAAAATAAGAACGCAGTTCTTTTGAGTTTCTACGTCTTCATTTTCTGGTAACAAGGCAGTCTCTCAAATCCAGGAACAAAACTCTGACATGCAACCTTTTATAGCCAGTGAAAATCCAGCTACTTTCCTTAGAAACAAATTTCTTCCTTAACTCCCACTTAAAGCTGAATGATAATTAAGAAATACAACAGAGCGCAAGCCAAAGGAACCTCAGGTTCCGTTTTCAGACATGTGGTGGCGTTTGCTTCCTCTGGTAAAGGTTACTAGTGTCTTTTCATTGGTTAACCCTGCCGAAGTGGAGGGAAATAAACAGAAAATAAGGTGCAAGTTGAAGAATTCAATATTAGCTTCTCTCTATGCTCCTAGATAGTCATGGAAAAATTCAAGGACTTATGAACTTAAAATCTCCATAGAGTAGGTGACAGAAACATTGGCAACTTACTTGGGGCACTTTTGTCATCATCGCTTCGAGCTCAGCCCCAGATATATGTCCCAGAGGGAATCCACGTGGGCTTTAATGCATATCTTGTTTCTTCGCAGAGAAGGCACAACTTACCCAAACATACTTGTTCACAGACAATCTAAATGAAATCTCCAATTGATGACAGCTGGCCCGGGGAAGGCAAGAACACCCCTTCACATGTGGAAGCAAGCTACCTGCACACCTTGAGATGAATACGTTTCTTCTGAGTATTTGGTGGTTTTATAGATTTCAATCCCAGGTCAACAGATTGTAATGGCATCAATACAAATATAAAGCAGTCACAAGGATTGTGATAAAGTGGATTTCTAGATCAGAAATGAATTTTTTCTTAAAGTAATAATGCTTAGCTAGTGTAAGAGTCAATGTCAGTAACCTTATTCTTCTGCAAAGAGTTTTCTTTTCTCTATTTCTGGCTTCAGTACCTTAACTTGGAGGCAAAACCCTGTTCTGCATCTACCCAGGCTCCATCCACATCCAGTAATTCCCTGTCTAAAGATTTGACACGTTTGTCACAGCGGCTAAGGTTGAGGAAAGGAGTTGAAACAATTTCACAAGGCTTGCTATGACTCACATGGCCCCTATGTAGTCCTCTTAATTTCCTTTGTTCCCATCCTTCCAATAAAACATGAGCACCAGCCGTTTCCCCTTGCACAGTGTGAGGCAGAAAGGCTGAAGCCTTTGAGCTCCTGTTCCAGTCTACAGATCATTAGATCAGATGATATTGTTCAGTACATCAAACCTTTCATGCCAACTTCTAAATGAGGGAGGAAACTGAAGTGATGACAATGATCTATCAGTACCCCTTTTAATAAAGATACTTTTTGTTAATAAAAATGCTCCTTTTAATACAATTTAAAGAAAATCTCAAGGCCTTAGGACCATGTGGAGAGGGGGTTGGGAGTATAGGTAAGAAGACAGGGGAGAGTGACCGGAAAAAAATGAAGTGGAGAAGGAATAAAGACAATAAAGGATACATATTTGGTGTCCTGGGTGTATTATCCTGCTGCTCAATCTCCCACTAAGATCTGTAGATTGGTGGTTCTTTAGAAGTCATCAGATAACTCCAACTGTTTTCTAAAGTTTAAATATCACAGATTGATAGGCCCTGAGTTAGGATGGAGACATCTGTGGTTGAATGTATCTCTGGGAGACAAGCATAATGACAACTTGTATTTTCAGAGGGTCTTTCTCTCAAAGCTGAAGGCATTTCATACATTTGATCTAATTATACTTCCACAACACTGATGGCATCTGGGAAGAAAGTAGGAGTTGGGACAGTGAGCGTTATGGAGGTAAGGATGTAAATACCATTATCATTATTTTTTGCCTAATGAAAATAAAACATGGAATGTTTCTAAAAGTGCCCTAAGACAAGGTTTTCAAGCTCCTTAGCTGCACTACTCTTTTATTCAAATAAAAACTGATGCTAAATACTAACATAAAAAACAGAAACAAACCCCTCTCTGAAAAAAATAAAATCAATGCTAAACTGCCTTTGATGAAACTGTCTTAGGGTCCTGCCTCTCTCCTCTTTTTTTCTACCTTTCTCTATCCTTTAAAACTAATAGAAAGAGTATTAGAGAGAAATAATTACTTTCCCAGATGAGGCAATAAAGAAACTACCAATGTAGAATATGAATCACTCTCCCAAATTCTATTCCAGTCAAGTAATATAACCTCCCAAGAATGACAAAGAACCAGCACCTGTTGCTACAAGCGAGGGATATAAAGTTTATCTTCACAAACCCTCCTCGTGTACAACCTAGCTATCTTTTTAACACACTTTCCTGTGGAAATAAAATTTATTGAGAAGGATTGTAACAACTGCATGGTAGCATTGTGTTTGCCAACCACAGAATCATGACTCTGGTTAATTCAGGCATTCTGAGAACACGGACTGAACTTATTGACATGACTTTTTATTACTGTCTGATAATATCATTGTGACAAATTCTATGAAGGCCAAGTTTTCCCAAAGATTCTGGAAACATCATTTTTGGACTGTCAAATTTGACAAAGGAGAGCCCCACCCTACGTCTATCCTTCTCAGGATGCTAATGCAGTGATGTTAGTAGTAGCAAGTACATGCGTTCATTGAAGGAGAGATGAACTAAAAATATGGCCCGATGGATCTGTTATGACTAAGAAGGAATGTCTTTCTGTGGCAGCTAAGTGACGTGACAGTCTGGAGCAGATTCCAAGCAACCCACATCCTCTCTTAGTGCCAGAGGAAGGTTTGTGGCCTAGAAAGAAAGTGATATGATAAAAGTGTGTGAAATTCTGTTGGAAAACAACTTAAGTGCCTAATTTATTTTTTCCAACCTATGTAATGGAATTTTTAACCGTATCTTGCAGGTCTTCTCTACCCAGTGTGACCTCCAAATATGCACTATAAGGAAAATACAACAAAAAATCAAAGGCAAAGTTGGCTTAAGTTCTTGTCTTTTGCTGTTTCTATCAATGCAAATTAAATTTTTAAAATTCATTTTCTACAATAATACTTCACTTTTACTGTGATTTTTGGTAAGAAACTCAAAATACCTAGCAGTCCATGAGTCACGGTCTATCTTAGAGTGTCACCACATGTCTTAGTGTGTTACTAGTAGACCAAAAGCAAAGGCAAAAGGAGAAATTCTAAAGAGAGAGAAAAGTGAGAAGTCAAGTTGGAAAATATAATAAAAAGAAATGATTGAGAATATAATAAAAGAAAATGATTGGGAAGAAGAGGATAAGAAGAATGAGAAAGAGATGAGTTTGAAAGGATTAAGTACCCAGTAATGTCACCTGTGATTACGGACCATCAATCAAATGTTAGAAAAGCCAAACAATATTGTCTACCTACCTGCACATATGAATAGAATCAGGGAAGTTATGTTATTTTCACATATCATAATCATTATAACACAACAATCTTCTACAAATTGAAAAATAGACTTCAGCAGCTTTATAGGGTATAGCTACTATTGATTATAGACACATAATTATTGACCAACAAATTTTTTATTCATGCTATTTCTGCTCCTCAAACCTACAACAAGTAATTGATAGAATTGGCATTAGAATCTACTCATTTGTCATTTTTTCTCTAAATCTTGAGGTTCTTGAACTCTCCTAACATTTAATTGAAGGTCTCTAAGTAGAGTAGGCAACTTGGGGGGAGTGGAGACACTGCTTGACAATGATCAACAATATTTACCCACATGTTCTTATACATCTGTGGCTCCCAAACTTCCTAAGACAGAAGATTTGATTAGGTCAGTCTTTCACCACCCACAGTGGTGAGCAGGTTATTGCCTTGCTTGTTTCCAGTCCATAAATCTTTGCACCTGGCACTACTCTATGGTCAAATAGTTGTGACAAGCCTCCCTGGGTTCATCTGACTTAATGCATATGAAATAAGCCATAGCAGTGATAAGAACAAAGAAAGAGTGATGGTGACTCACGCCTGTAATCCCAGCACTTTGGGAGGCCAAGGCGGGCGGATAATGAGGTCAGAAGACTGTGACTATCCTGGCTAACAGAGTGAAACCTTGTCTCTACTAAAAATACAAAAAATTAGCTGGGCATGGTCGCAGGCGCCTGTAGTCCCAGCTACTCGGGAGGCTGAGGCAGGAGAACGGGGTGAACAGGGGAGGCAGAGCTTGCAGTGAGCCGAGATCGCACCACTGCACTCCAGCCTGGGCGACAGAGCGAGACTCCGTTTGAAAAAAAAAAAAAAAAAAGACCAAAGAAAGATTGGGGGCCGCTTTCCTCAAAAATCTTGGCAGTTATTTTAAATTTCAAGGGCTCTTCTCTAGAATAAGACCATTAACTTAATCAAAGAATTGGCAAAACATCTGCTCCATAGGTCTTATGTAGCTTGAATGATAGTGGATTTGAATGGAATTATGAAACTCCATATGTCTGTGGCCATGGAAGTTATTTAATAGTGTTAAACAGGAAGTAGCAGAGAATCTTTATCTTTAGATTGGGAAATTCCTTTTCAGCACAGATTTATTCAGTATGTTGGCCTTCCAATCAAAAGCTAGAACAGGGCACTTCAGGTCAACAGAAAAAGACAACAGACATAGAGCACTGAGTATCAGATCACAGACAGAGGACAGAGTTCAAGAAACTCACAAATATAGATCAAAGTAATCTTCAGGGCAATAATAAATTGATGGGTGGAATTTTGAAGAATGCATTGTAAGGAAGCAAAACTTTGGAAATGCAGTTAGTTTAGACTTTATAGCTAATAAAGTCTGAACTTTGACAATTTTTTCAGCTAAAATATTGAGAAATATCTTAATTAGTATTAAAATCCATGATTCAAGGCAATAACCATTTTTGCAAAACAATGTAGAAAAAAATAAAATTATATACAGAGAATGAATTCAGGACAATAAAACTAGAGATAAATACCAGAATGGAGACATTTTATTTATGCCTAGTTGGTTAAGCATTTTACTGATTCTTAAAGCAGAATTAGTGGTTGATAGAGAACTATTATGTAGAGCATTTATGATTTATATATCTGCATTCATGATTAAGTTAAATTATGCTGAATGTAATGCCGTTTCCATTTTATAATGTTGGTTTTATCATTTTCAGACATTCATTTTTATTATAAAACCTCAAGAAAAGGACCTTCTTTCTTCTGGCCTTTCCTTCTCAAATATCGTATTCTTTTTCATGAGTCACCCCACAAATGCCAGGGGTCTGATCTTTAATCCTCTTCTCTTTTAACATATACAAACTTTCTATGGGTTATCTCAAAACTCCCACATTTGTTTCACAATGTAGTAGACACAGAAATACACTCCCCAGATTCCCCTTGAAGGTAGGATGTGCTACCCAACTACAGAAAGTGTGGCCAGCCAACAGCCTTCAGAATGCACCTCAGTTATAGACAGCCACCTCACCCAAGGTCATGCCCTTCCCAGGAGAACCCATCTCTGGTGACTGAGTGAGGTAAAAGTATAAAGACCTAGCCTATATTCTTAAACCATGAGAAAATAACTCAATCCAAAATAATATAGGAAAGAAAATCATAGAAGATAACAATTAATCCATATCAATAATCACAATAAATATATGTAAATATGTTTTTTAGTTAAAAGAATAAGATATTCAAATTATGGTTTAAAAACTTATTAAAGATATGATTGAAACGTGAAGACATAGAAATATTGAAAGGTAGACAATAGAAAAATAGTAAATGTGCAGGTCTATTATTATAACATAAAACAAAATAAATTTAAAGGTAGCAGCTTTGCTAGTAATGAAGAGAGTCATTATTTAACAATATAATAGTCCTTTTGCCAAGAAGTTACTCAAGTTTTAAATATTTATGCATCTAATAACTTGACTTTGAAATAATTTTAAATAAGGGCAGAAATTCATGAAAGAAAAAGATACAGTAGAGAAGATCAAAGAATCCAAACACTAGCTTTTTGAAAAACAAATAAAATTAATGAACCATTAGCAAGAGACATTATTTTAAAAAGGAGCAAAGATAATCAATACGAATGCATAATTTGATTCAAGACATAAAATAAATAATAGAAAACTATAAACCAGTTTATATCATTGAATTTGAAAAATTAAACATGAACATATGCCAACAAAAAATATACTTCAATAAACTGACTCTAGAAGAAATAGAAACTGTCAATGACATAAGCGACTAAAGAAATTGAAACAGTTTCTCAAAAGAAAACACTAGGCTTAGATCATTTTACATAAATTATCTGCAAAATAGTCAATAAACAATTTTACTCTTAGACTAACTCTTCCATAAAAGAGAAAAAGGGTACATTTTCTAAATTATTTTATTTGTTCAATATATCTTTGATATCAAATCAGATAAAGGTAATATAAAAAGTGTAAAAAGAAAATTATAGGCTAATTCACTTATGAAATGAATGCAAAAGTAACTAAACACATGCCAGGTATGAAATACATAATAAATATATAAAGAGATTTTTCATAGGTAACTGTGAGTATGGAGGCAGAAAAGTTCCAAAATCTAAAATCAAGAAGCTAGAGACCCAGGCGAGTCAACAACGTTAGGTGTAGTCCAACTCCAAAGGTCAGAGAATCAGGAGAGCTGATGGTGTAAGCCCAAAAGCTGGCAGGCTTGAGACTCAAAAAGAGATAACTTTTCAGTTTGAACCTAAAGGCAAAGATCAACTCCAGCAGTCAGGCAGAGTGAGTTCACTCTTATTCAGCCTTCATGATCTATTTGGGTTTTCAATTGGTTAGATGAGGCCCACCCACAGTAGTGAGGGCAGTCATATTCACTCAGCCCACCAGTTAAAATATCAATATCATCTAGAAACACCCTCACAGACATACCAAGAATAATATTTGACCAAAGATCTGGGCATCCTTTGGCCCAATCAAGTTTGACACATAAAATTAGCTACCACAGGCGGGGCGTGGTGGCTCACACCTGTAATCCCAGCACTTTGGGAGGCTGAGGCAGGCCAATCACCTGAGGTCAGAAATTTGAGCACAGCCTGGCCAACCGGTGAAACCTCATCTCTACAACAAATACAAAAAATAAAAATAAAAACTTAGCAGGGCATGGTGATGCACTCCTATAATCTCAGCTACTCAGGAGGCTGAGGCAGGAGAATCAATTGAACCTGGGAGGCGGAGGCTGCAGTGAGTTGAGCTTGCATCACTGCACTCCAGCCTGGGCAACAGAAGGAGACTCTGTCTCAAAAAAAAAAAAAAAAAAAAAAAAAAAAATTAGCTATCACAATAAGAAAATGTATAAATGTTGTATATTTATACAATGGAATTCCTTATAGCAGTGGAAATTAGTGAACCCTTTGCTATTCTGCAGCCTCCACTGGTGATACCTAGGCAAACAGAGTCTGGAGTGGACCTCCAGCAAACTCTAGAAGACCTGTGACAGAGGGGCCTGATTGTTCTTTTTTTTTTTTGAGACAGTGTCTGTTGCCCAGGTTGGAGTGCAGTGGCTCAATCTCCGCTCACTGCAAGCTCTGCCTCTCAGGTTCACGCCATTCTTCTGCTTCATCCTCCTGAGTAGCTGGGACTACAGGCGACCGCCACCATGTCCAGCTAATTTTTTGTATTTTTAGTAGAGACGGGGTTTCACCATGTTAGCCAGGATGGCCTCGATCTCCTGACCTCATGATATGCCTGCCTTGGCCTCCCAAAGTGCTGGCATTACAGGTATGAGCCACCACACCCAGGTGGGCCTGACTGTTAGAAGGAAAACTAACAAATACAAAGGAATAGCATGTCCACTCAGAGATCCCCATCTGAAAGCTACCAACATCAAAGACCAAAGGTAGATAAATCCACAAAGATGGTAAGAAACCAGTTCAAAAAGGCTGAAAATTCCAAAAACCACAATGGGTCTTCCCCTTCAAAAGATCACAATGCCTCGCCAGCAACGGCACAAAACTGGGTGGAGAATGAGTTTGACAAATTGACAGAAGTAGGCTTCAGAAGGTGGGTAATCACAAATTCCCCCGAACTAAAGGAACATGTTCTATCCCAATGCAAGGAAGCTAAAAACCTCGAAAAAACGTTAGGCGGATTGCTAACTAGAATAAACAGTTTAGAGAAAAACATAAATGACCTGATGGAGCTGAAAAACACACCAGGAGAACTTCGTGAAGCATACACAAGTATCAATAGCCAAATCAATCAAGTGGAAGAAAGGATATCAGAGATTGAAGATCAACTTGATGAAATAAAGTGAGAAGACAAGATTAGAGAAAAAAGAATAAAAAGGAACAAAGCCTCTAAGAAATATAGGACTATGTGAAAAGACCAAATCTACGTTTGATTGGTGTACCTGAAAGTGATGGGGGAATGGAACCAAGTTGGAAAACACTCTTCAGGATATTATCCAGGAGAACTTCCCCCAACCTAGCAAGACAGGTTGCATTCAAATTCAGGAAATATGGAGAACACCAAAAAATACTCCTTGAGAAGAACAACTCCAAGACACATAATCATCAGATTCACGAAGGATGAAATGAAGGAAAAAATGTTAAGGGCAGCCAGAGAGAAAGGTCAGGTTACCCACAAATGGAAGCCCATCAGACTAACAGCAGATCTCTCTGTGGAAACCCTACAAACCAGAAGACAGTTGGGGCCAATATTCAACATTCTTAAAGAAAAGAATTTTCAATCCAGAATTTCATATCCAGCCAAACTAAGCTTTATAAGCGAAGGAGAAATAAAATCATTCACAGACAAGCAAATGCTGAGAGATTTGGTCACTGCCAGGCCTGCCTTACAAGAACTCCTGAAGGAACCACTAAACATGGAAAGGAACAATCAGTACCAGCCACTGCAAAAACATGCCAAATTGTAAAAACCATCGACCCTATGAAGAAACTGCATCAACTAATGGGCAAATTAAGCAGCTAGCATCATAATGACAGGATCAAATTCACACATAACAATATTAACCTTAAATGTAAATGGGCTAAATGCCCCAATTAAGAGACACAGACTGGCAAAACGGATAAACAGTGAAGATCCCTAGGTGTGCTGTATTCAGGAGACCCATCTCATGTGCAAAGATACAGATAGGCTCAAAATAAAGGGATAGAGGAATATTTACCAAGTAAGTGGAAAGCAAAAAAAAAAAAAAAAAAAAAGCAAGAGTTGCAATCCTAATCCCTGATAAAACTGACTTTAAACCAATAAGGATCAAAAGAGACAAAGAAGGACGTCACATAATGGTAAAGGGATCAACTCATCAAGAAGAGCTAACTATGCTAAATATATATGCACCCAATACAGGAACACCCAGATTCATAAAGTAGTTGTGTTCTATAAAGCCATAGCTAACAATGAATTAGCAATACTGAACCATTGCTCCTAAGGGATAGTTAAGTTACTGCAAGCTTCTAGTCACATTTTTATCAAAAATTCAATACATAGCCTCATTTTATGTGCGTTTATGTGTAAAGACGCCATTTTGTTTTATTTTTTATTTTATTTATTTTTTTTTGAGACGTAGTCTCACTATGTCCCCCAGACTGGGGTGCAGTGGCATGATCTCGGCTCATTGCAACTTCCTCCTCCCAGACACACTGTTAATTCATTAGCACTGAACTCACAGCCAATAGCACTATAATTCATGCCTGCACAGACGTTACCCAAAATGTGTATTTTCTCTGTAAGGCATATAACAGCCTTCTTGTGCTTAGGAGTACTAGACAGCACTCCACCACTATGCTTAGGGACCATTTTAAACAGGGAAATCACCAACAAAAAGCACAAAAATGCAAAAAAGATGGCACTAAATAGACCTCAGAAAGAACACATTTACATTATGAATGCTGAGACAGGAAAGCAGAGTATCACCGTATTCAATCTCAGCTAGGAATGTACACATCAGGTGACTCAAATTTTTTACCACTCTCTATATGCCTGCAAATGCCAAGAAAGCACCACAAACATTGATTTTGAGGTTCCAATAAATGTTAGTGAGTAGGCAAATTTGCAAACACAGAATGTGTGATAATAAAAAATGACTGTGTACACACACTCACTTTTGCATGTAGCAAACATTAAATCATTTTTTAAATGGGAAGAAAGAACATTCCTTATGCCTTTGTAGCTCAAAGGTGTGATTGAGTTAAATGCATCTGCTCATATCATAAAAAGGCTTGACTCCTCCTCCACTATACCGCCTCCACAATGATCTCACACAGTGATTCTAGAAGTAACCAGGGTACTGCCTCCCAAGGTTCTTTGTGCACCCTACTCGTCCTGCTGTACTTGTCCAATCTCTCAGAGGTTGCTTTACTCACTGGTCCACATGTGCTGTCAAGACTTCCAGAGAAGCTTCAATACCCAATGCTCATTGGCATAAGAAAGCCATGACCATGGCTTATATGCAGTTTCTGCGTTCACCTAAAAGGATGTCATCTTCCAGGAGCTGATGGGCACCATGCATACACAAAGGTAAGGGTCTTTTCTACAACGCCATTTCAAAGTTGGTTGCCTGGGTTCCTAAAGTTGCCCTGAGGCCAATCTTATAAAATCTCTACTAAATGGGAATTTCAGCTACGACCTTTAACACTTTTCATTGGGCTCAAATGAAATCTAAAGGAATTTGGATTGGGCTCAATCCAAAGGAATCAGTGGAAGTTTAGCTTCTTCTCATCTCCAGGCCACTGTCTCCACCCAGTTCATCTCTCCTCATCTCTAATATGTATAAAGAGAGATGACAAATATTGGGAGAAAAGACACAGGCTATTACCTACACCTGGCAACTGACAGTCTTGTTAGAGTTTATTGTAGGAAATCTCAGCTCTATACCCTACTGAAGAATTTTGTGGGTGGAGTTTCCTTGAAACTCTGAATTAAAAAACCTCTTTTACTCACAATGTTGAAATAAATTGGTCATATGTTTCCCATTTTCCTTTCCCACAGCTGAGTCAATATAAAAGTTCTATTAACTTGAAATGGAGAAAACACATTTTCTTGAAAGATGGAAATTCCAATGATTGCCTGATGGACAGATATCATCAAGGATCTCCATTTATTTTAGCTGAAATTCAGAATATGTATTCGAAGATTAGCCTTAACTCCCAACAACAAAAAAACAGTCTAGTAATATATCCAAGGTAATGTGGATTCTTAAGCTACTAAATATTTGCCTTAAATATAATTAGAGCTTTTCATGAGTGTCACTTAGTTTTGTGCCTCCTTTCAAAACTTTAAGAACTAAATAACTGTAATTGATTATTGCTTCTGAAAGCAGCTATCATACCCCATGATATATGTATCTTTCTTCTACCTGGGAGTCATTCGCATTAACAGTATTTTAGTAAGAGTTTATGCAAATCAGATAATCTCTGATCATGATAAATTTTAACTACTCTTGTTCTTGTACTTACTGTAACTTAACTAAGTGTTTAGAAAGTGTTTAAGGTTACACCTAGAATTTAAATTTCAGTTTTTCTTCTAAGGTTTTTCTACATTAAGCCCAGATACTCAATCTTCTCCCAGTGATTGAAGGATAATTATTTAAATTTGGTAGCAGGAAAAACTCTATCAATTAGAGTTCTCCTTACCAATGGTTTTTTTGTGTGTAAAATACAATAATTTCTGTGATTTAAAATAATACCTTGGCTTTCACTCTTTCAGGTCCATTAAAATTCCACAGTTTCTTTATCTCTCAGTCCCTCTGACATTTCCAAACTGTGAGGTCCTAAATGTCTTACAAATACAACATTTAAACAGCATGGATAATTAGCTAAAATTGTGTTCTGAAGAAAAGCACATCAAACACCTATTGTTTTTCCTTTATTGACAGAAAATAACTTATTTCCTTGAATTAATACATATCTTGTTTGTCTTTCACACTATACTTGACGGCAGGCCTCCAAAAAAGAGGTTTCAAAATTTTAAGCCAAAAATCTCTGGAAACCTCTATAAAGTAAGAATTTTAATTTAATATCCAATGGTAATACATGTGTATTCTCACACCTTTGGCAATAACAGTGAGATGTCATTATTCTCAGCTGCATGGATTATGAAACTTAGATAAATTTAACCTTATGAATGTAATTTCATGCTCTTATACTTTATTTCACTGATGGACATTTCCCTTCAAAATATTCTCCCTAATTTCTATGCCTATCTTCTTCACAATGCCATGACTCCTTTAGTAAGTGCCAGATTGCTCTTTAAAGTCTCTAGTCTAGTCTACTTCTGGCTCTTCCTAACAGTATAATTTAAGCCTGCATTTGCTTATGGCTAAAGCCAAAGTGTACTCAGTTTTAATCATGGCTCTATAATTACTCTTAATTTAATCTTAATATCCACTGGTATTTATTTATCATCCTGGTTAATGTGCATAATTTTAAAGAATTCCTTCCATCTGTTTTGGAATACAAACAAGCACATACATACAGCATCCTATTTATGACTCTGATAAAGTAGGCGTGACTTTCCTTTGGTTACAATGGAGATATTAAAATTTATTCATGAGCTATTAAGCCTACAAGTCATTGCCTATTCTATGCTAGACATGGTGATATAAAAATGAAGACCCTTACTTCTGTCAATGAAGCACTTACAGCACAGAAATGTAAAACAGACCTTGAAACAAATATACCTAACAAGAAATTACAGTTGCTATAATTAAAATACTCATAGACATAAATGGGCACAAAAAAACTGAGCGTCCAATTCCCCAGAGGAGTGTCAGGGTGAAGAAAGGCAATTCAGATGAAAAGTATTTTGGAAAAGCTGTGTGGCAGAGGTTGCAGCCTTGGATGGTTCTGGGAATTGCGATCTCTTGTGACTGGAACTTACAGGGGAAAAGGGTTTTTTTGGAAAGAAAAGGCTTGGAGAGAGTTGAGATCATGGCAGGCCTTGCCTGGTACAATGATAGTTTGAACTTTATCCTATAGTTAAAAGGGAGCCAATAAGCAAAGGAGTAACATGACCAACTAGTTTGGTATAAAGAGCATTCAGTAACCATGGAAACTAGACAAAAGCAGAAAGAGCAGCTTGAAACTACCCCGAGAGTTCAGACAAGGGACGTCGCTCCTTCAGCTTGGGGGTGTGGTAGGAATAAAGTGATTACTATTAACAGAGTGCTCCAATTCCCTCTGAAAGTAGAAGGCAGAACCAGATTTTAAAAACAATAATTTTGTTATATAAACAAAGAACCACTCTAGATCACTTGATGCGTTTTCTAAGTTTGAACACAGCAGTGAAATTGGGAGTCTTGATTGCACAGCCTAGGGCCAAACCAGTGCTTAATTTGAGGTCATCATATGACATGATAAGACAGTGCTAGAAACAATTTGTTCATTACTGTCCCCTACAAAAACTCAAAGTATTAGTTTTACATGTGATAAAAATGAGCTCTTTGAAAAGGTATAAAAATTAACTACTAAGTGACATGGACAATAGGTGTTCATCCAAGCATTTTCCTTTGTGTGCCTAGGCCATAAGAGTGTCTGTTGCTTGCATCCTTGGGAGTCTGGAAGGATAAAGTCATCAGTGCGATGGAACAACTTCCCTGAAGAAGGGCATGAAAAGTCACCAACACTTGCTTCTACCCGAGAGCCCTGATCCATTGGCCTATGGAACTTGCTAATTCTCGGAACCACAATGACAAAAATCATAGTTGTCGTTGGCATTCTCTTGTCCCTTTGAGTCCTCAATCTCAATATATTAAACCACCAGATGAAGTAGTCAGGTAAGTAATCCTTTTGGCCTAAAACATAGGAAGGAAAAGCCAAAAACTATTTTTGTGTTCCTGAATTGATCTGGGACAACAGAATCAGCTCAGAAAATAGTAAGAATTAGAAGAGAATAGATTTGTTCTCAGTGCTATTGATTCATCCCAAACCTTACACTAATTTCCACATGGATTATTTTGGCCCAGTTGCCCTGGGGCTGTGTCTCCATTACTTGGGATAAACCTATAGATGTGCCAATGCAAATTTATTAACTCACAAAGTATTCTACAGAGTATAAAAATGCAAAACAGCAGTGATATAAATCAGGAATAGCAGCAGGCAATAACATACTCAATCTGTGAGGTGTGTATTATTTTCCTTAAGAGAAAGATTATACTCAAGGAAGATTATTTATAGTTTCCTTTTGAATGATGTTAAAAAATATTCAGAAAGCCAAATTAAACTCGCATAAGCGATTCAGTGATTTTCATTTCAACAGATATGTGTTGCCTTCGTTCACAAAGTTGGCTCTTGATTGTTAGGCAGTGAAACCCAATGAGCAAAAACATGAACATCCTTTGTTTTGAAGACCAAGCCTAGTTTAGCTCCATTTGGTCTCCAATCCAGGTTTTTTAGATATGTGTAGAAGTGCAAGATCTTCGAATCAGAAGGTTATGTAAAGTCCTTCTATGACAGCACCAATACAAATGTTAAATACACTCAACAACCCTATTTTTATACCCAAGCCTTCAGAAATACCAGCATAAAAGAATTAAGATGTAAGAATGAGAATATTTATTATAGTTGGTAATGGTGTCAAATTAGAAATAATTTAAAAGTCCTACTATACAGAAATGGATAAATATATATTTGGTATGAATTAGATGTACAGATCTGGAAAGAGGCCAATGCTTAAGAAAATAAAAGAAAGTCATGCAACGATAACTATAGATTAATTTTTGTTTAAAAAGGGAAAAGTGTTAGTACTGGTTAACTCTAGTGGTGGATGTGTGAAACTGGGCTTTTACTTAATATAATTCTATATTGTTTGATTTTTTTTAGAAAAAATAAAGTACTATTCTTATAATTTTAAAACAAACAAAAGACAGTTATCAAATTCACTTCCCTGCCTTTATGACATATACCACCTAAACACAAAATCTTCCTAGTACCTTTCAGACATTTTCATATTTAGCTCTGGGAATTTCAGCTGATATAAATTAAAATTTCTGATAACACCTAAGGGATATGACATCACATGACTAGGACTTTAAAATGATTTGCATAAATCTCTGTGGATTAAAAATACTTTCACACAGCTCTAGTGCCAAACAAAGTCAATGGAATTTTAAGATCTTCCTTAGGTGTGGTTTAATTTCCCTTCATAACTCTTCTTCCCAGCTCCCACCATCCCTCTTTTATAAATAGATAAACTATGAATGTGGAATGAGTAAGAATTTCTGTAGGAGGTGGACAGTAAGTGGTGGTAATTGCAAACATACGTTCAGAAATGGCCCAGTATATTTAGGCATCTTATCATGAGTATATCATTTTTGAAAGCAAACATTTTCTCCACCTTCTGTGCATATCAGTACACATACAAAAATCTAAAAGGAGTCTTTCAATTTCACAGCCAACTGGATTTGCGTAAACTGTTGACTAAAAAATAACGTTGGAAAAATAACAGGCTTCCTCTATAGGTAATGAGAGATTAATTTATACAGCTGCCTCATAAAGTTCAGATACATTTAATGAAAAAAATCCAA
The DNA here is from genome assembly GCF_047675955.1 of Chlorocebus sabaeus. Taxonomy (NCBI): domain Eukaryota; kingdom Metazoa; phylum Chordata; class Mammalia; order Primates; family Cercopithecidae; genus Chlorocebus; species Chlorocebus sabaeus. Next base: position 13,590,058 of record NC_132929.1, read on the forward strand.
TTCACTAAGTGAATAACTTACAACTTTGCAAGTTTTAAATGTTATCTAGATGCAAATTCTCCACTTTTACGATTTTGCATATTGCCAAATTAATAAAAATGAATTAGGCAACTTATTTTTTCAACATCTTATAAATCAGTACCGGTGAAAAAATGAAATCTTCACCTTTCTCTCTGTTTATTTTATCTTTTCTAGAGTCATAAATATTCTTGCTTTAAGTAAGAATCCTCAATTCTTTTTGAAAATAGGAATATTGAACATATAAAAGAAGAAAAAGAGCCTATCACAAGGAAAACTGTAGTACATTAAAACTAGTTGGAACTTTGAAAATAGATCATGAAAAAAATCTTCAATATGATGTTCTTCTTACTCCTTTACATTTTGATATTTTTTGTCTTTTAAAGACAATAATACATCAAGGTTTCCGGGTAAGTGTCAAAAGCTTAGCAATCACCTAATGTTTTACAGACCCAGATTTCCTTCATTCCTATAGTAAGTGCAAAGGACATTTTGCATTTTTTCCTAAATATCTTACCATAAATTGTCTCAGAGACTTGTCAATCTGGATATTGCTGAGATATTTAAAGAATCTTTCATCTGAGACCTATTATGCTGAAATTAAGAGTCACTTCCAAGTCAGAAGTCAGAGGTCATGTCTAAAACAGTCACATATATCTGTTTTTAAAGAAGTTAATTTAATGTTAAGAAAAATTAGAATTTCATTTATTAAGCACAGGAGTCCACAACCAGTGAATTGCTATTGATTGGTAATTTAGCTGGAAGCATCATTTTACACTAAAATCACCAGCAGAGTGTGGCATTACAAGGAATCAAAGACAAAAAGAGTTTCAAGGAACCCACCATTAAATCCAACTATTTTGCTTTATAGATGAGGAAACTGAAATCCAGAATGTATTTAACTTTAGAGCCCTGCAAAACAGTTTTTCATAAATATGTATTACAACAAGTGATATCTTTTAATGTTATGTTTTTACATTTTTTTCTGAAAATTTAACTTTCTTTATAATTAGAATCAATTATACTAGCAAAAATTCAATACATGAGCCTCAAAGTCTTCTCATTATGTCTTCAACATATTAAAGTGGAAGCAACCAGAAGGCTCTGGAAATTCAGGTCTGAAGCTCTCCAGGGCTGGAGGTGGAAAAAAAAAAGGAATCAAATGCTTATGAATGGTTGTTAAAACCATAGTGCATTTAAGATAATCTGGTAGGAGTAAATACAGTGAGAAGCAAGCCAAGCTGCAGATCACAACCTCCAAAATATTTTGATCACTTAACTCCTCAGTTTAAAAAAAATTTGAGGATGCACCATCAGTATATTTTATTTATGTACTTTTATATTACACTTGATCTTCAGCAAGCTACATAACTTCTCTGGACTCCAGTACTTACCTTACAGGATGTAGTAAGGATTAAATAACCTAACATAAGCCTAGTATCTAGTAAGACTCCAATTAATGTAAGTTATTTATACATACACACATCATATGCATATAATATACATAGGCTGTACTAATGTAATATATTTATAATAAAACCCATAAAACTAAAAATTTGATAAAGATCAGCTAGAAATTAAATGTAAATAGAATTTCTAAAATGTTCTTCTCATGTGTCAATAGATTACCTTGTAGAACTCCATGGGACACATCCACTCCAATTTGCAAACCCCTTTTTCAGAGAACTTCTCTTTCAAGGGTTAAGCTATCAAGAAAACCAAGACTCAGTGATGTGTCGGAGTCAACTGGCACCAGATAAAAACAACTGTTCATTCAGTGATGTCACACTGGTAGCTGGAAATGGACCATGGTGAGAGTATTTACACCAACGAAATCAGAAAACATTATATGTCAGAGGTTTCTTTTTCCCCTCCAGAAAAATGGTTATTAGATATTCACTAGCACATCACTGTCAGCAGTTCAGAAGTAGGGAAAGAACGAAGAAAAAGTATTGTGAAGTCAAAAGGCCAAAAATAAAATGGAATGAGAAGGCTAGGCAGTCAGACATGTCCATTGGGAGGCCAAGGCAGGAGAATCACTTGAACCCAGGAGTTCGAGACCATCCTGGGCAATGTAGTGAAACCCCATCGCTATCCAAAAAATTGTCAAAAGCTGTGTATGTGTGTTTGGATTGAACAATTAGGCCAAAGTGGCTGGGTAGAGGCAGTGGGTGGGGCAGTGAGAAGCTAGGAAGAAAAGCAGTCAGTGAGGGAAGGAAGGGCAGTGCAGCCACAGGCCTGGGGAGAAAGTTGAATCATGGTGAGGATGGAAGTGCACAAAGAAGCCACAGCTTATGGAAAAAGTGGGACACAGGTTGAGAGAAGCTGGGATAAATCCTAGAGCCCTACAAAACGGTAGGCCAAAGAAGACACACAGCAGCTGTTGGGGGGAGGCACGTACAGCAGTGTGCAAAGGGTGAGCAAGTTTCTGTGACAGGTGAGTACAGGAAGGCAGGAGGGTCACTTAGAGGATGCATGCTGAACTGAACAGGCAGAAGTTAAAAAACATTGTAAGGGGGAACTAAAGTGACCCAGAGAATGGGAAATAGGAAAGCAGGAAGAAAAAGCACTCAAATCTGACACTTCTAACTGGAGATGAATCAGTTAAAAGGAATTTATTATATGATATTCTAAGACATTAATTTCTACCTTTTTAAAGAAACTAGAATTTCATTAAAAGCAATGATGCTTAATCCTCTGAACATGGTAACCCAACTATTATTTCCACGTGGTTCAATTCTTCTATTTTGTTTTATTGAAGAGAAAAAAATGACTCTGATTGCGTTATTTTTACACACAAAGTTTAAATATTTGATTAGAAACTACACTGCAAACTGAATATCTCCTTGTGTGTTTAACACTCACAAATTCACTCGACCTGAGAGATGGCTGAAAGCCCAGGCATAATATTGCACAGATACCTTTGTAACTGGGACAAAATCACCCCGGATAAATACATCTGCCACTTACAGTTGAAGACAAGTCTTCATTTAATTGAGTTTACAGTTTTGTTTTCTCTTTTTATTACTTCTCTTAACCTAATGCTTACTTTCTATGCCCCTAGAAGAGGAACAGGGAAAGGACAGGTGAAAAATAAGGTTCCACCAGCAATATTTGCAGAGCTGTTTCTGGTAAACAGTCAAACTCACCAGGCTCTTATATCATCATTTATTTGCACTTGTCTTTTAACATGGCTTTTTGTGCTGTCATAAGCAATTCTTAATTTCCATCAATAACCTTTCATTTCAAGCATGGCCCGTTTGCATTATGAATGTGAGCGCTGAGAACCATCCTTTAGGATGCTGGAAATTGAGGACTATATCATAGGAGGATAATTTAGAGTTTGGGCTAAACTCAACTATCACAGGCCAGGTAGGGCCCAATCTGTAAATTGGGTTGGTTTGAGTCACCTCACTGGATAAGAGCCCTGAAGTTGAATGGAAACGGAACTGTCACTAGGAAAAGTTAGAAAGATGGTACCTTGTCCACCTGGGGCAGTTTTGTTCTTGGTCACATTGTATGTATTTGATTCATGCTGTTAATAACCCATGCAGAGTTAACTAGACTCACTGAGAAATTAAAGATTAAAACTTATTAAAACTGTAGCAACTACCTTGCTGCCTTGTGAGGAAATTACATTTACTCTAGAAAAACCCTGCCTGGCTTCCGAACTGCTATAACTCCAAATAAGATCTGAAAAGCACAAGGGAGTTATAAAGAAAATATTAGTTCTGACTTTTTTGCAAGAGGCTAGAAGAAACTTAGATTTGGCAGAGGGCAGAGGGGAATGGCACAGGAATTGTGTTCAAGTATATCTAGACAAAATAATATACATATTGATCTGATGACTTTGTAACTTCAATAATGGGTATCACCTAGACTGAACACTTCTTAGAACATAGTAGACATTCAGTATATACTTTCTAAGTAACTATCTGCCTGACTAACTCACTGATTGAGTCAGACTTTAGGAGTGTTATCCTTCAGAACTCCGGCTGAAAACCAAGTTCAAAAATTGTGACTCAACCTTGAGAACATATCAATTACTGCCAATTAATCAAGAAGTGGCAAGAGTGCAAAGCGTCACTTGATTAAAAATGAGTCAATACTAACTGTCAATAACAGAAAAAGACATGTAACAAGGCAAATGGGTTTGGGGGAGTCACTGATACTTTTTTTAGTTCATGGTAAGCATGATACCTTTATTCTTCTCCTTTAAAAGACCAATTAAATAAGACCACATTACTTTCCATTCTCTGTGGTCCCAAATTAATCATTTTGCATGAGTAGTTTCTCAAAATCATATGCGAGTTTTCAGAAGAGAAACAAAAATTGACTAGAAACAGATTATCTCTTTCATTTGTTACTCAAATGAGTTTGGTTCAATGCTGTTTAGCATATGTAGTAGGTTTAACCAGTGGGATCACGACTCTGCCAGGACCACGTCAATGACATTTCATCGTAGCTAAACAGAAGCTCTCTAGGACGTGCCTAACACCAAAATGTGGGGGGAAGAGGCTGGATGTGGCCAGAGATTCCAAAAACAATCTTCTTACAATCTTAGGTAAGCATCTCTTAGCATCTAATCTAACAGCTTAACTAAGAAATTATTGACATTCAGCTCACAGATATTTTCAGCATCTTCCATTTGGTGGAGTCAGTCCCTTTCAAACCACTGATTTTACAGTCACAGGAATTTGTTATTGTGATTTCCTTCTCAGGATTGGGTCAAATTATGCAAGAACACGACCTACAGAGTAATGGACAACATTTACTTGAATTCATCTGGAAGTGTGTAAAGTCAGGAGGCATCACAGATAACCCAGTGAACTGAGGCACATTGAAAGAACAATGGAGGGTGGCAGGAAGACCTGAATAATCACCTATGAAGAAGCATGATCATAGTCATGAACAGCTGGAAAGAAATCCAAAGCAGAAAACAAGCAATGTTGTCAGAAGCTGGGGAAATGGAAATGGTGTGGCAGTGTGAAAGGAGGAATAATAGGGCAAAGGATCAGATCGAAGGCCAAGAATTCAGAACTCCAACAGGAACTGAAATCCCCTTTTATGTATGGGCTGGTGCAAGGAGAACATAGGACAACACAAAAGACTTAGATCATTAGAATCTTGCCCATCAAAATCCCTTACCATTTCACCAAATAGATGACTGTGGGAGATTTCCGGAGCATGTTTGATTTGGGACACTGGGACTCTTAGATCTTACTTTTCTATATTTATTACTTCTTGTTCTCAGAGTTTAAAATGAGTAGCATCTCTTAAGAACTGAGGCTTACCACTTTTAAAAATATCTACGACAATATTTTAGTAGAGAGGGAAAAGTAATGTGACTTTGTTTAATACACTGAAAAGAGAAATCCGCACATCGTTTTGGTTTTATTCTTCACTGTCTTCTACTGTATTTTAATGTTTTGACTCTCATATTATTTTACATCTGGAATGGGAGATGTTAAGATGTGTCAGTAAGACCCAGTTAATTCATTTAATTGTTATTATTAAGACAATATTTTTCTATATTAAGCAACAATTTGAAAACTATAAGAAAATGTGAATTTCGTAGAAAAATAGAATTTATAGATTTTTTAAATATGATATTTTATCATAAGCCACCAAATTCAAAGAGCTTATTATGCAAAACATATTTCAAGAGTTTATCAGAGTTCTCAGATCTAGGACAATTTATCATCCCTTATTTCGGCTCATCACGTTTACTCCTTTTTCCTGATAGATAAGGTAAAGGAAATAACCAAGAACCACAAGAGTACTGTAGTTGCCATGTCATCATGAAAAGAATCACACTCAGGAAGTTCAATAGATGTGACTATTTCAGTAGGCTTAGAGTTAGGATAGGAAGGAGAAGAACCAACAGAATTCTGCCCACTAAGGAATCAAGATAAGAGGCAGAAAGACAATAGATCCATGCAACCCAGAATCCCTTCCTAGCACTTGAGTTGAACCAAAGAGAAGCAGGAAGTAAGGGCAACAGTCAATCCCTTCATCTCCCTCTTTCTCAAAGTCTCTTTTCCTCAAACCTTTTTCCTTCCTCAAAGTTGAACCACACTTTCGTGCACCACTACTTTTATCTCCTTGTATCTTTATTGTTTCATGCACTGTGAACACTAACTCTGCTTTTTAAAATCCCTATCGAAATTCATTTTGTAAATATCAATTCCAAGATTACTCCCAATATGAAAGATTGAGGTGTCTTTTGTATTTCACTACAGCAGGGTGAGGAAATTACAGCTGTGCTTAAATGTTAGAGAAAAGATGTTATTAGCCCTAGTCATGGTATACTGAGAAATACAGAGGAAGGGGATGTATAACCAGTTGCCAAAGAGTTACTTTATCATCACTTTACTTTGCTCAAAAAACATAGACAAAGGTGACTTCATTACCACAAATATTTTCCTGGTCTTTTATTTCCCTGGCTTCAAATCCTCTTACTTGGTGTACTCACTGACCAGTCCAGGAAATGCAGAACAAGAGCTTGACAAGCTCAGCTTCTTCGATTTCTGTAGAAATAAGTTGTCAGAACTTGCCATTGTTGAGCTAGCCTCACCTGCCCAAACACCAACTTAAATAAACTAACAGTACCTGAAACAAAAGGAATTTCAACCATGAGTGTTAAATAAGCCCTGAAAATGGCAGACACTGATGTGTATTGTTGCTTAGTCTGAGCAAATATTGAAATGTTATTGTAAGCCTTCAGTTTAACTTTCAATGTGCATACCTGAGTGTCTCCTGTGGGTGGGACAGAGTGGAGCCGGGCGAAAGGGGGCCCACACTCCTAAAAGCAGACGCTTTCCCTAATGCTGTGTTCTTACATTCACTACTCCTGTTCAGCCTGATAACATACTCGAAAAAAAATTAAAATGCCCAAACTTCTTTTGCTATCAGGTACTCCAAAAGAAATGTAAATTAGTGTCTGTCATAAAGTTATGGAGAATGAATTAAAGTCATTAATGTTAACACATTATTCACAAAATGTAACACTTTTTCCGAAGTAGAAACTCAATCAATAGAATGCAATAAATCAAACATGATTCAGTAGGGAAAGCGACCAGTTTCTAGTTCACTTAAAAGGGACTCGGGATAAGGCAGCAGAACAGGTTACTTCTTAACACATTTTTCACATTTTTCACTAAAAATAGATAAAATGTCTAATTTCAGGCTCTGAACAGAATGTGCTTTAATGCAATTTCTTTGAAAATTTCTGTTTCTTGTGCACCTCTGAATATATACTCAATGTGAATTAATTATCACTGGTTCCTTAGCTTATATTTTAGTTACTGCAAAAAATAAAACCTGTCCCGTTTGTCTCTTCACTAGAAAAGAGAAGGTAATACCTATATCATTAGCATGGTCTATGGCCCTAGAATCAATGTGATATGTGGAAAGTTTTTCAGTCAGATTGAGTTACAAAGAACCATGATGTCTTATGTGATTGTACCTCTGAGATCTGTGATACTATTTGCTCAGTTTCTTTTGTTTTTCCTGTTAACATTTTCATTTCAGTGTTGCTGATAATATTCTATTATTTCACCCTTCTTTATGTTTCTCATGTATTTTCCTTTCAGTTAGTCCTGTCGAATTAACCAAAGAATAAAACTATATAATATAGTCTTATTATAAGCAGAAGAAAATGAAGATGATCTGATGAGATAAATCACTGAAGGTTAATAGCTTTTTTAAAATCAATCTTCCTTCAAAGGAAAAGGCTAAATAGCTTAGTGGATGAAACGCTAGCCTCTCACCTCTGAGACCATAGTTCAAATCTAAACTGTGAGGCCTTAAGCAACATCTTTGCTGGGCAGCTATCAGTCTCTAGTGGACAAAAATCTGCATTGCATGAGTTTGAGACCACTGCAATAACCCTCCCCCTACCCACCACCATTCCTGTCTGAGGGCCTGATGTGTTTCTTGTTTCCAGTCCATCTTGTCCCTTAGGAAATGGTCCAGGTAGGAGTTCACATGACTGTCAGGAAACTGTGAGTGTTTTCAGAGCAGCTTCCTCAAATAGCACCAGTGCTGTGAAGTCACTGGAGGCTGCTACTTCCCGGTTCTGACCCTCAGCTGTCACCCAAAGAACCTGACCTTCCCCTCCTATAAACAGAGTGACACCTTTTCCTGTCAATTAACAAACTAGGACAAACAGAATTGATCGCTTGGCTATTCCAGACTAGCTAAGGACTCACTTACCAGAGAGTGGTTACTCAGGTAGAGGGCAAACTTCAGTAATGAAAATAAAAATAAAAACTTCCAAACAAAATGGGGAGGCAAAAATGCACACATATATAAACTCATATATAAACATGTATATACCTACACCCATATATACACTCATATATAAATGTGTATATACCTAAAAGAGTGTGTAGCAAGTTTTAACAAATACAAGTTTGGGCCATCGTTTGGTCGCATGGGTAATCCTCCATTGCTGGCTATTTAAAAAGCTTCTTTGTGTTTACTCCTTAGTAATGTGTTATCAGCATCCTTCAATAATGTAGTGCACTGCATTTTGAGTCTCCAAAAGAGATATACAAAGTGTTTGCAGAACACACACATGGCACAAATAGCTATTATTTAAGGAGATTGCAGTCAGCTCGATTTTATGGGCAAAGATGTGTACATATAATAATCCTACTGTAATGTCCAACTAAAATCAGCACTTTATTTCACTGTTTTATGATGAAATATGTTTTGTCTGTGCATTTTATGCATTGTGCAATAACCCACTTTAAAACAGAAGCAATGTCTAATTTTGGAACAATTTGGACAGGAGATGGTATTTGCATACAATGAAATGTGTAAGAAAAGTTTAAGAATAGAATGTTGATGCATCTACGAAATTTCCATGTTCCTCTAAAATTATTTATTAATGATTGTTGTTTACTGCTAATTCAAACCACCTGCAAATCTCTTTGTTATGATTAAAGCGAGCTTTTCCCCCCCAGGCTGATAGGTGGCTCTGTAATTTTGGAGGAAATATGCTAAAGGTCATGAGTTAATACATCCTCTGGTACTTTCTCTTCCCATCCTTGCTTTCCCAAATGGGAGGAAAGCTGTGTTGTATTATTTCCATGTCTTTGTAATGTCCATTCAAAATGAAATTAGAGAGTGCATTAGAAAGAGAGTATCTGTGTGTACACATAGCAAAATCCACACGTATTCTGTATAGTCGATTACTAAAATTATACAATTGCCTTTTGAGAAATTTTATACAAAAAAATCTTTCCTTAATAATCTATGAATATCACTGTCTGAATCAAGTACTATTATCCCTTTTAAAATTAAACTATCCACAAAACATGCATTTACTTTCCGCTATACAAAATGCTAATAATGCTTTTAGAATGGTCTTTAAAAAGTCTAATTATATCATTTAAAAACTGAGAGACCAAAGGGCAAGCTAAATTCTCCTAACATAAATCAGACTTTTTTTATTTCAATGACTTTAAAAACCTCAAATGCAGTAATTTTAATAGCAATGAAAGAATGAATAAGTCATAACTCCGCCTGATCACATAACTGTCTATAACTGTTATTAAATGCTCCAAAATAAGTGAACTCATTATGTTTCTGCACTGCTTTTAGCTAATCTAAGATTCTGCTCACTTAATCATGCAGAAAAGGCTTCAGTGCAGTTTTAGACCCTCAGCAAGGTCACTTCAATGCCTTTTTTCTGTTCTATACTGATCATTTAAGAACAGCACTTTGACCTGAAACTGATGCTGTCTCATATAAGCTTGAATGTTTAACCCCCACAGAGCTGCATTTTAGGTATACGTTTGCACAGCCTATTGTCATATTTGCTGCAAACTGAACTAGGTTCGCTTTTCAACAGTAAAGGAAATGCCAATCAGAATTTGTAAATGCCATGTGCCCAGTGAAACTCCCTCTCATATGATACAGAGACAGAATTTATGATTTTAAAAATATACTGTTTTGTCTGTGAATGGTTTATTAAGTTGTAATTGGCTTTTAGGTGTGGTGACTAAGTATTTTTTTTTTTTTTTTTTTTTTACTGTTTTGTCAGACCATATGTAAATTTAAAGTGGAGAATTTATCTAGCAAAGCAATTCTTCTGGACACAGGTTGAGGCTCTCCATGCAGTTAAGGAGACCACGAGAGAAAGTAAGGTTCTGGTCCTTTGCCAATTGTCCATTGCAACAAAGGCCAATTTCAAACTTGAATAATATTCCTGCATGTCTGTTAAGTCACAATATTAAAACAGATATTATAGCAAGGGTCGTAACAATTGTTCTAGAATACGGAGACAGGGTTTCCTGTTGTTGCAAAAGGAATCTGCATGTGAAAAGCACTCAAGTGAAGCAGTCCTAGGTGTAGATAAGAAGCAAAAGACAAGAGTGAAAAATCACAACTGAAGCAAGAAAAGGCACATGTGATAAGAAGCTAAAGAGAGAGGGACAAGGAAGAGGAGGAGGAGGAGGAAGAAGAGACAGAGGTAAAGAAGAGAGAAGAGAACAAAGCGAAGGACAGGAAAAATTCACCGATGAGTAAGATCCAAACGAGAGGTTTGTTTGTTTGTTTTTAAAGGATGGTTTACATCTGGAAAAAATCAAAGGGCATTTTGACAACTTGTAGAGTCTCTCAGAAGGCTCCAAAAAAGGAAAGGACACCCTTTGAATCTTGTACTTGAGGCAGGTTGCTGGACTGGGTGGCTTCTTAGAAGTTATCCCCTGGGCCTGACTTCCAAGTGACATACACTTCAGTTCAGTACACTCCCGCCTGCTGAAGGCTCTAGTGCAGGACTCAGCTTATATCCCCAGTCCTGACACTTTTGAAGGACCATTTCTCAGACCAGAAAGCCAGGAATTGAATTCCAACCCTGAATCTTACTCATAGCATATTTAATATTTTTTCTGTATCATTTGGAAGCATATATCGCATGGCAACAGGATGTCAAATGAAAATGTACATGGAATAAGCACTGAAACACAGAAAATGGGATCTAACTATGTTCCAATCACTTTCAAAGCTAGGTATGTAGCATCTGTTAACAACGTCAGCTTTGTATTTTTGCTTAACTATTTGTGTTCACTTGGGTTTCTATTAGGCTTTGATTGTGAGATCCCACCTTTGATAAAATCTAACTCTATTGGCACACATGTAACTAACATGTAATCTAACTCTGTGAAACAGCCACAGTAAGTAATTCACTGTGCTAGATGCCAAGATGGGGCAATTGCAACAGGAATAAGACAGCATCCTTGTTCTTGAGGAATACAGAATATATTAGAAGCCAGAGCACTCTTCTGGGGGTCAGGACATCAGCGTTCTTTTATTGGTTTATATTCTGACACCAACTAGTGTACTGCAATTCAATTATGGCTCTAACCATCTGAAATTATTGCAGACCCCACAAGGTAAGGGTTCAGTCCTCCACGAACTGCCCTCACTTCAGATGCCAGCCACACTTCAGAGATCCCGAGGCTACCAACACTTCTGACCAACTGGCTACAAATTCCAATTGTAGCCGGTTGTTCCTACAACTCCCTCAGATTCAATAATTGGCTGGAACGACTTTTAGAATTCAGGAAGCCACTGTACTTAGAATTACAGTTTAATTATCAATACCAATCGGGACCAGCCAAATGAAGAGACACAACACAGAATAAGGTCTGGAAGGGTCTTGAATGCAGCATTTTCAGGCCTTCTGCCTGTGTAATTAGGATGTGTCACCCTCCTAGCACATCAACGTTTTCATCAACCAGGAAACCTCACTGAACCTCAGGGTCCACAGTTTTTATTGAAGCACTATTATGTAGGCATGCTTGATTGAATCATTGACTGGCCAGATGACTGAACTCAATCTCTAGCTTCCTCCCCTCCCCAAAGGGTGGGGGGTCTAGCCTATATCAAGTGATGCAAAGCCGGATCCTCTAGTTACATGGTTAGTCTTTCCAGCATGATCACCCTTCATCCTGGGGCTATCTAGGGGCCCTTCATGAGTCCCTGGATTAGTGCACACTATCAGGTGTGCTCCAAGGGGATTGGGAATAACAAAGATACTCCTTTTACTAGGAAAGTTTTAAGGATGTAGAGCAAGCTTGTCCAGTCCACAGCCCTCAGGCCACGTGAAGCCCAGGATAGCTTGGAATGTGGCCCAACACAAATTTGTAAACTTTCTTAAAACATTATGAGATTTTTTTGCTATTGTTTTTTAGCTCATCAGCTATCATTAGTGTATTTTATCTGCAGCCCAAGACAATTCTTCTTCTTCCAATGTGGCCCAGGAAAGGCAAAAGATTGGACACCCCTGATCTCTCTCCCAGAAGTCACGGACAAAGTCCAATCAAATTCTTTATTATATAAAATTTCATTTGTGTATTCATGAATGAATTTATAAAGCACCTACTTGACGAGGAGCCCTGGTAGTCACTAATAGGAATATCCAAATGTATTTGACATGACCTGTACTAAGAACTCCTAACACATCTTGTAAGATAAATCATATACAAATAGTAACAAGAAGGGGATAAAGATCGTTTATGGGTAATTGTTGTCTTTACTTATTCATTACTTACTCATGAAATAACTACAAGCAAATCACAAATCTAAGTCAAGGGGATAATCTAAAAAGCTCCTTGAGTTTCTTAGAGAAAGTGTCTAGATACTAGTATTAGGACCATGACAGCTTTGCAAACCTGATACTTACGTAACAGACTTGATGATGGTCTGGCATGTGTTTTTAAATCTTTGGAGCTGCTTTGTTACCTTCTTTGTGTCCCATTCTTATCTTCTCCTAGTCATGCCCTTACATTGTCCCCTTAACTTCCATGTCCCTAAAATGACTCTGTTGCCCTAGCTTGCCCTTCCTGACCTAGTTATTCCTTGAAATTTACTTTAATCAACAAATATTAATATTGAAAACCTACTCAGTAAAAAGATACTGAATTTATATATCAAAATTTTTCTTTCCTGAAGGTCATCCTCTCTTGGAGTTTCTTAAAAAGTCAATGGCTAAAGTTATGACACTGGTACACTATGAATAGGTGATAGTGATTTGAAAGACAGTCAGTACCAAACTAGTTGTACCTTCTAAGAGTGGTCCTCAATGCTTTAAATCTGAGTTTCTCAAAGTTTTGTGGAACCTGGATAGCTCAATGAGATGTTTCTTGAGCAAAGAGTTTCCCATGGTAAAGAAAAAAAAAAAAAAAAAGGCGAGGAAGGGGGGAATCATGCCTATATGTCCTTTAAGATGAGTATGAGTATTTCACAATCCTACTGTAGGAGATATATCTAACTTTTTTTTTTTTTTTTTGAGACAGAGTCTTGCTCTGTTGCCCAAGCTAGAGTACAGTGACGCGATCTTGGCTTCTTTTCATGTCTTCAAATATATCTTCTATTTACATCTGATTAAAGCTACAGCTGGGAATGTGCCAGAGGTGTCTGTGAGTTCCATTGGAAACATAGCCAAGCCTCAGAAATAGTCCCTGTCCTCATGGAGCTCAGTATAGGGGAGAAAAAGCGACCCATAGATACATAATGTCCATACTGCATGGGAAGAAATGCTTTTGAGATAAAATAGAAGGAGAAAGAACAATGGAAGAATTATAGTCCACATAAAGAAGTCATCATGACCAAAAATCCAAAGGAGGAAAACTGCTAGACCAATGCAGGAAACTGCCCTAGAGGCACTGGCGATCAACAATGGAGACAGGTCAACCTGGAGATGCCATCACGGGTCAGTTCATGAAGGGGTTGACATGTCATGCCAAAGAGCTATTTCTCTCTTCTTAGGACCCAGGTCTCCAAAGGGGTGTGCAATTATCCTTTGGAGATTAAGAAGAAAATAGAATGTCTGATTATATTTTTATTTTGTGCTTTTAAAATAAGTTTGTTTTTATAAAGTAACGAATACACTAGTACTTTCTATGTGCGTATGATTGACAACTAAATAAATAGACATGTAGTGGAGTGGAGGAATTCTCAAACTTTGCTTTACAATAGGAGTGTGATCAAACTGAAGACCATCTTCTATGCGATAGGGAGTTATAGAGAGTTTTAAATAGGAGAGTTCATCAGTTAGATTCACATTTTCAATAAGTCAAAATTTATTTTAGGAATTCAATGGAACTTTTCCCATCCACTATTTGCTATGAAACAATATTTACTGTAAAGGGGACCACCTGCATCTGCACCCTGAGTACCATTGATAAGTGAACTTTCCAGATAGAGATCTTATTATGTATTATGTCATTTCCTTATTTAAAATCCTTCAATAGATCCCCACTGCCTCTAGGAGAAAATTTAAATTCCTTAGAAGAAAGTATTCTGTTCCCTCTCATATCTGAGCTTGCATGCTCACCACACTTTAGGGATGAAGATGGGTATATCTTTATTTTGTATGCCCTTTGCCCTTGTTCTATAATTAGACCTTACAGTAAGTTGAACTCCTGAGGGAAGAGAAAGTGAGCATAAGCAGTAATGATCAGGTGTTTCGTGCCTCCTCCCACAGACTCCAGTCCCCACTCCCCTGCAGGCATACTCAGAGCCCAAAGTGAGGGGAAGCTCACAGCCTGGGGGAAGAAGAGAAGGCAGCAAAAAGCATGTCTGGCCTTTCTGAAGATTTGAGTGGGGACATTCATAACTCCAAAGGATGTTCAGACCCTTACTGGGCTTCTGAGCCAAGTGGCTTGCCTGGCCACCAATAGCAGAAGCAGGCCTTCTATGCTTTCACAAAACATCTGTTGAGGTTTATTTCAGGTAGCAGCTCTAGTTGTCAGGACTCTCATGCCCAGTTTACTGTCACTGGCATCCTCTCTGGGATAAAGTAATGGGCTTTCTGATGACCAGTTGCTTGAGCACTCAGGCCTGGCTGTTGGGCCTAAGCTGTGGGAATTCTGATTAGGCTAAGCAAGAGGGTACATGTGGTCATTTTAAGGCTTTGTCTAAACAGTGGTAGATCTTGACGGTTGGTGTTTAACAACCCTCCCCATTGCCATATTAATGATTTACAAAGGTGAGCTTATATCTGTTTTCTATATATTTTAACTCTGACTTTTTTCATTATCAAATTATTCATAATTTTGGACTTCATTCACATGTGTAAACAATATTTCCACAACCCAACAAAACAAGCACTGGACCCATGGCGTGGTCTCCTTTCCCTTGCACGGCTTTCAGACTCACAACCATCTATCTTTTTGTTTTTTATTTTTTCAACTTGATTTGAGCATAACCCTCAGAGAGAAAGCAATCTGACATCTCAGCCCTGGACACTCATCAATACAAATAATTCAAACAGAAGTTTCATGAAATAAAAACCCCTTATTACATGCAATGTTTTTGGATATTTTCTTTCCTTTTCTATTTTATTTTGTAGAAATGAAGCAACTGACTAACCAATGACTCCGACCTGCAGTTTGAAAATATGGCATTGGGTGAAATCTGTGGGTAAGAGCCTGGGCCCCAGGGTGGGTGAGTATGGTAAAGACTAAGGCTCCTGGCACTGAGAAAATTGGGAACTACAAGTCTCCAGTATTGCAGGATCATTCATTGTGGTAGCTAGGTTCCCGGGGTGGTGGTAGGACCTGCGGATCAGGGAAAGGTTGGAATCCATGAGCCCAAATCATCTGTGACTATAGGGGAGTCATCGGCAGGTCAGAGGGTGCCTGAAAGGAGACAGGAGAAAGAGCAGATTGGAATAAATCTCAAAGGTTGTGTTTGTCTTTTTTTTTTTTTTTTTTTTTAATTTTTTTGAGACAGAATCTTGCTCAGTTGCCCAGGGTGGAGGGCAGTGGCCTGATCTCTGCTCACTGCAACCTCTGCCTCCTGAGTTCAAGTGATTTTCCTGCCTCAGCCTCCCAAGTAGCTGGGATTACAGGCATGTGCCACTATGTCTGGCTAATTTTTGATCAGCAGTACTAAAAGTGTAGTGCCTGGAGTAGCAGCAGCAGCACCACCTGGAAATTTGTTAGGATGAGAAATACAGACTCTCAAGTTCCACCTCCTACCTACTGAATCAGAAACTCTGTGAAATAGGCCCAGCAATCCATGTTTGAGTATACCCTCCTATGATCCTGATGCACGCCAGCATCTTCATTCTAGAGAGATGATCTCTTTGGCCTGTTTTCAGCGACCTGAGAGAACCACCTCTCAAGTTCAATTCTCCATTCAAATTATTTCACTGGAACACATTGTCCATTCCATGTGGTGTATATGCTTTAACCGAGTACTACAGGTGCTTGAATAAAAAGTGCAAATGAATTATGTTGAAGAGTAAACCTAAAAAGAAAATGACCAAAACTGGGACTATCTGCCCCCGTTGCCACTCGCATAGGATACAAGCACAGGCTGTTTTTAGCAAGACAGGTTTTCCTCTCACCGTGACACCATGCATGGTATCCAAACAGTACAACTGTGTATTCAAACACAGAAGCTCCAATGACTAAAGATATAAATGATATTAATTTACATAGTAAGCGATATGTTTTAAAACATATGTTGGGCTTAAAATAATTGATATTGGTAAAAAATATTGAGATGCTTACAGAAAGGATTCAAGGATATAATGATATTAATACCATCTGTGCAGTAGCCATCATAAATGAATCAGCAATGCACTGTTTTTTATTTTTTTAAATCCTGTAATGGATGCTTCTGAACAACACTGTAATTTCCATGAAAATGCTCTTGAAATTTACTATCATATTTTAACTACATTAATTCATTATAGTTTTCGCCTATGTTTTCCCCCTCCTTTTTCCTAGAAGGTAGTAAGACCATGAATCATGTTTTTCAGATAATTTTTATCTCTTCAAAGTGCATTGTTGGACTGTATATGTTTTTCTAAATAAATTACCATTACTGATATATTTCATTATTTTGCTTGATATTCTACTTAAATAGTATTTATCCTTAAAATGACACACACAAAAGTTGCTATTCCCCAAAGTATTTTGAGCCCAAATCATTTCACAGATCAAATGCATTCAACTCTTGACTCATTGCTTGAATTTCCTGTGTCTATTAAGAATTACTAGGAGGCTTTGCAGTTTTGCTCCTACAAAACTGTTAAAAGAAGAAGAGATGTTAAAAGACTTAATTAATTTTTTTCCTCTATAAAAGAATTCTAGAGCCTTGGAGAGCAGGGACTAAATAAGGAACAAATATTGTAAACAGAGAATTAAAATAAATATTAAAATAAAGACATGGAATATAGATGAAATTAATCTATGCTAGTGGAAGCCAAACAGTACCCTTAGTGGAGGGTAGGTAGTGACTGGAAGGGACCACGAGCATGCTTCTAGGGAACTGGTCATGTGCTTTTTCCTGATCCAAGTGACGGACGCATAGCAGCACAGTCTGTGAAAATCAGCACTTATGATTTGTGCACTTTTCTGAAATACATTTCAATAAGACTTCAATAATTCAGTAAAAACTGTTAATGATCCCTTAATAAAAGTTATAAATAATAAAGGTATATGTGTACTTAGCTCTATTTTAATATTCAAACTAGCCTTTGCTAAATAATGTGCTTCCAATACATATGGCCAAAGGTAAGGCACGAGATCACTTAAATTTTAAAAAATAAATGATAGAAAATAAAGTAGCAAAAATTGGCTGAGGCAATCATGTATTCCTGCTTCTAGTAAAAGCTTCCTCTGTATTTACTCAGAGCCTGGCTCTGTTCTAGGGCTGCCAGTACAGAGGAGCAACCCCTTGCCTGGGGGTAACTGGCATTATATTGGGGGAGGCCAGATAACTCCCAAGTAAAACATAAATCTATGCTGTAACATCAGGGAGTAACAAGTGCTGGAGAGAAAACAAGGCAGGGTGACGGAGTAGAGTGAAGCAGTAGGGTTAGGATAATTGGGTAAGCCCTATTAAGAGAAGGTGACATTTGAACAGAGACTGGAAAGAGGGGAGCAAGCCCAGCATAGATCTACAGAAAAGTGTTCCAGGCACATCAAGGCAAATGCGAAGATGTGGATGTTTGTTCAAGCTGCTGAAATTTCATGAAGGCCAGAATGGGTAAAGCAAAGTTGGCTGGGTAAGTAGTAGCTGATGAGTGGCTAAATGAAGCAGACAGGGAAGACCATCATCAAAAGATTAGATTTTATTTTGAGTGTGCTGGGAAGCCATTGGAGAATTTTGATCAGAGGAGAAGTATGATGTAATTACAAGACAGAGGTTTAGATTCTGCTCCCAAGGCTGCAATGATATATAATTAAGGTTTAAAGTAATATATATCTCATCATGTTTATATAAATCCTTGTGATTTAATTGATTTCTTGTTATTTGACCATTTTTAGTTAGTTTGCTGAAGGAACAGAAGGTTTTTGAGTCTTGAGTTCAAATGTCACCTCTGCTAAATCCTAAATTTTTAACCTTGGGCATGTTTCCTAACCTTATCCAAAATGAAAATAAAAGCATTTGGCACATAGTAGATGCTCAACAAAGGGCAATTAGTGCATTTTTAAAAATGTAGAAAAATTCAGAAAGAAGGACATTCTAAAGAATACTCTTTTGTTAATAAATTATGTCCTATGAAAGGAAAGGGTCACAGAAATCTCTAGAAATCTGTAACTAGGTCAATTCATACAGCTATTTCTTGAGATGTACAGCAAATAGTTATGATATTTTGATCCTGCCAGGGACATGGCTATTATAGTCACCAGAAAAATAAAATAAAGTCTTCAGAGAAATCAGAGTTTCTATTTTAGCTCCTAAAACACAAATTCTAACTATTTGAAGAATAAAAAGTCTATCTTGAGAAACTAGAGGTAACGTAGTTGTCCTTCACTAGGAGAATGATTAAATTATGGAACTTTTATGCCTACTATAGAGTACCATGAAGTGGTTAAAAGAACAAAGTAGGTCTAGTGAACACATAAAACCAAACTGCAGAACTATATAAATCAGGTAAAACTGTTTAAGTAAAAACTATTCTATATGCAACTAAAGAGACATTTTGAAAAAATATTTATGATGTATTGAGTGGTAAAAAAAATATATGTCAAAATAGTATAGCAAGATCCCTTCATGGGAGTATGAGTTCATGGGTCAAAATAAACAAGCAAACAAATTCCAGCAAACAGTACAGAAGAATCAATATGGAAAAGGAGAAGGCTTTCACTTTTCAACTTTTATACTTCTATGCTGTTTAAATATTTTAAAACATGTATTTAAAATACAAAACAACACATCTTCACAAATTTTAAGTACATGCTTAAGAAAGAGAAGGCTTATATAACCAGAGTTAAGAATCTGAATCAATTGAAATAATAAAAATAACAACAGTATTTCAATATTCATTAAACACATACTATGTGCCAGGCACCATGCTATTTTACATGCATAATCTCATTTATTTCACAATAACATTCTGAAGTAGATACTATTCTATAGACACGGAGACTGCACGATAGGGCTCTAAATAACTTGCTTAGACTCACATGGCAGAGCCTGAATTCTATCCAGGTCCAACTGTTTCCAAAAAATATTCTTTAACCATTACCCAACTGCTTCCAAACATAATGGAGATAAAACTAACTTTACAGGATCGTTACAATTCCAAGTTCTCTGCATGCCTAGTCTACTGGGTAATCCACACCCATACTGGTAATAATAATTGATTCACTTTAGACACTGGTATAAAATTGTGACCAGAAACTGTCACCAGAGTTACTATCATATTAAGCTGTAACCTTATGGAAGGTAAGGATTGTACATTATAGGAATAGATTTAAATATTTCAGGTGTGATATGGTTTGGCTGTGTCCCCACCCAAATCTCATCTTGAATTCCCATGTGTTGTGGGAGGGACCTGGTGGGAGGTAATTGAATCATGAGGCAGGTCTTTCCCATGCTGTTCTTGTGATAGTGAATAAGTCTCAGTAGATCTGATGGTTTTAAAAAGGGGAGTTTCCCTGCACAAGCTTCTCTTTTCTGCTGCCATGTGAGATGTGCTTTTCATCTCCCGCTATGATTGTGAGGCTGCCCCAGTCATGTGGAACTTTAAGTCCATTAAACCTCTTTTTCTTCCCAGTCTTGGGTATGTCTTTATCAGCAGCATGAAAACAAACTAATGTAAGGTGATTACAAAGTTGGTGAAATAAGATGTCCCTATTAAAAACTGCAGATTAAGCATAAATACAATTCATGATATTTAGTTTATACTACAATTCAACATTTTTACCAAACTAAGTGCAATTTTTGTTTTAACTTTACTGCTTAGTTGTCATTTAGAATTTGTCACTTTGTCTTTGTGTTCTATGACAAGTCTTAAGAGTATTTTACTGAATTTGAGCAATAAAATACCTTTGGTATACTCAGTGATTCAGATTCAAAATGGTGGCCAGAAACATTTTTGAGTAGGTGCTTCAGTATTTTTAAGAGATTGCCATGCCATGTAGTAGAGAATACAGAAAAAAAAATGTCTCTGATGAAAAAGAAAGTTAACATTTACATCTGAAAACTGTTTCCTTACCATGTTGCTTGACAAGTGATGTGGATAATTTTATCCCCTAGTGAGGTTTGCAATTTGCGGAAATAGTACTTATGCTGATCTCATCAGCACCAAGTGCAAAAAAAGTACACATTACCTAAGTATCATGCCTAAGATGGAAATAATCCATATGGCAAATGGGTTCCATTTTGTATCCAGAGGTTGGTTGGTGTTGTTTCTCGCCCCCACCCCCACCCCGAAGATTCTCTCTGCAGGAGCTTGACTGGTTCCTGGGATCACTCTTTGTAGGTCGAAATCCATTTTTTTCCCCATTGGTATAAACTTTTCCCCATCATATTCCAAAACACTGGTTAAGTCATAATTCGTTGGCTGGGAGAAAAGTAGAGTAGGCAATAATGTATCTGACATTGTGTTAAGTATGAAATTCATTTTGTAAATGTGTGTATGTGTTCCAAAGGAGAAATAAATTAGCCATAAATTTCATATCTTAAAAAACAGAACCTATACATATCAAGGTAATTACATTTAACTTAGAGTCTTCCTGATAAAAATTACTTAGGAGGTTCATGGGAACAGTGACCTCCAGTTTAACTTTCATGGTTTCATTCTTGTGTGACCCAACTATTCCGGCCACTATCACATCCACCCTGCAGGTCACGGAAGATAACACATACTTCAAAATGGTCAATGCATCACCTTCCATTCAATGACAGCACCTGAGCTGACTGTAACATAATCCAGTTGACCTAATATGGTCTCTCTTCCTTCTAATTGATACACACAGAAAGCTTTTGCATTACTTTTTCATTGTTAAGAGAAATATCTTGGGAGTATTTTTACATGTGAGTGCGTGCATGTGTGTATGTGTGTGTGTGTGTTGTCAGGTAAACACAATACACACCATGTTAATATTAGTTACTTATCTAAGTGTCACCAACTGTATCCTCTTTTTAACACAATAGAATCATTGTTATATTTTTGTTTCTCACGTTGTAAAATACTGAGACACACAGATGCTGGCACATTCTCATCGGGTTCATACCAGTATTTTCCTCAGACTACTCAAGATCCTGTCTTAGGGCCTAAGTCAGCCACCTCTCTTATACCAGGAGAGCTACGGAAAATCATAGGAGGTTGCAGATCATCTAACCAAGTGGTTCTCAAACTTTCAGGAACAAACTAGCAAGTTTCTGGGGATCCACAACCTGGATCTGTGCTGACAATAATCATAAGCAGCTCTTGAACACTTGAGTGTGGCTAGAATAGCTGAGGGACTACATTTTTAATTTTATTTAACATCATATTTAAATGGCCACATGTGGCTCGTGGCTATCACAAAGAACAGCATAGACATGAATGATTTTCATCATTCCAAAAAGTGACATCCTAGAAATTTAAATTCAGCAAGTACAGCATGTGGCCTTAAAATCTATATTTTGGGTACAGCTGAAGTAGAGTCAAGATTTGAGAACCACAGAAATACATGGTGGAGAAGAAGAAACAGAATTGGAAGAAACTGGAAAGGCAGTTGAAAATTAGATATAAGAATTTTATTTGTGGGCCGGGCGCAGTGGCTCACGCCTGTAATCACAGCACTTTGGGAGGCTGAGGTGGGCGGATCATAAGGTCAGGAGTTCGAAACCAGCCTGACCAACATGGCAAAACCCTGTCTCTACTAAAAATACAAAAATTAGCCAAGCATGGTGGTGCACACCTGTAATCCCAGCTACTCAGGAAGCTGAGGCAGGAGAATCACTTGAACCCGGGAGGTGAAGGTTGCAGTGAGCCAAGATAGAGCCACTGCACTCCAGCCTAGGCAAAAGAGCAAGACTCCATCTTAGATAGATAGATAGATAGATAGATAGATAGATAGATAGATTGATTGATTGATATAACTGTATTTGTGCTGAGGGGACCACGGTGAAATCTATATGGAAAGAATATTTCCCAAAATAGCCTAAGGGAGTGTAACCCCACAGAGGGAGCCAAGGCTGTGAACAGGTAAATCAAAAGTACAAAATGATTACAAAAATAACATTAAGAACCAGGATCCCATAATATGAATTATTCTGAAGCAGGGGAGCATCAGATGCAGACCGGGTACATCTTGTAGTTCAGTGCAAGCTCTGTGAAGCATGGAGCAACCATGTTATTTGATGTTTTGTCACAGAAGCAGGAGGAGCAACTTGAATGAGCCATGCAGGGTGGGCTACTGGAGAAAGGAAAAGAGGGGAATTTAAGCGAAATATAAAGCAGTACATATATAGTAAAGAGAAGACCACTAACAATGATTTGAGGTGCCACCTGATGGTACAAGGACCCCTTGCTTGTCTACCTTAATCTTAGAATTTAGCCAAGGAGATTCTCTTGCTATGTATTGCCTTATTATTTTGTTCTTCAATATAAAAATCTGTCTTTCAGCCTAGCAAAAAGCATATACAGTAATAGCTTCTCATAGTCACTACATACTGCAAAAAGGACTACACAAAAGAGCCATAGTATCCTTAACCTACTTGGAAACTGCCCTGATCTCTTCCTCCCTATATGTTTTCTTTACTCAGATATGAAAATGAGATAGATATATATAATTAGAGACACAAAAACTGGCAGTTGCTAAGGACTACTGTTTCTAGTATGGTAATAGATCAATGCGTTACTTTGTCTATCAACTTCTAAAAAATATTAAATAACTACACCAGGATGAAGTATTAGTGCCTCCACAATATATTTTTATTAACAAATACAAATGAAAAACTACAAAAATGGTCACTCTTATTGCCTTTTGAGCTAGTAAATGAATTGTCCATCTAGCCCAGTAGGTGTATGCAGATGTGCAAAAAGTATCTGATGGATGAGTGACTGGGTAAAATGAATGAATTTACTTCCTAGAGTATTGATGAGTGGTTATCAACCAAAAGATGTAATGCAGAGCCACCTGGGAGTTTATTTTTGTCATTTGGTTGTTTAAACTGTGTATGCTCAACTCTCAAATTTTTGTACCACTTAAGAGTGAAGGGAACTGAGAGATGAATTAGGATTAACAAGGGTATAATGTGTATTTTGAAAATTTTCCTGGGTCACTCTGTTAAGTCCTATTCTCCCCACTACTTGTCCCTGTTGGGAAACACTGTTGTACACAGTTAGTAAACTGACGCGCAGTAGTAGTAATAAACAGCAATAATATTGCTCATAAAATTTGATCTTACTTATAATAATGTCTTTTATTTACAGATTTGTCAAAAGACCTTTGCTTATATCATCTCACTGAAAAATCACAAAAGCAATAATGACCAGCCAGGTGCCATGGCCCGCATCTGTAATCCCAGCACTTTGGGAGGCCAAGGTGGGCAGATCTCTGAGGTCGAGAGTTGGAGACCAGCCTGGCCAACACAGTGAAACCCTATCTCTACTAAAAATACAAAAAAAAAAATTAGCTGGGCATGGTGGCTGACGCCTGTAATCCCAGCTATTCGGGAGGCTGAGGTAGGAGGACTGCTTGAACCCAGGAGATAGAGATTGCAGTGAGCTGAAATCACACCACTGCACTCTAGCCTGGGTGACAGCGAGAAAAAAAAAAAAAAAAACTTCAATGACAGGATTAACATAGGTATGCAAAGTTGTTGATGTTTATGGTTTCCACAGGAACTTGTGATGCACAGAAAAATGAGGAAATGCAAAATTAGGTTATTAAAAAACATATCCAAAGAAAGGGGTTTTAAAAGTACCTTGATTATTATCATATTACAATTACAGTATTTTTGCTACTTCTATCATTACTAACAATCTTTGTTGGTTAGCATTACTGACTTTGACTCCTTCCTTCCAGTAAAAAAATCTTAAATTAGATGTTGAGAAATAAATTGTAGTCTTTTTTCTGCCACTTACTCTATAGAACCAAAGAAATGGTACAATTTATCTCTCTGAGTCAAGGTAATAAACAAGTTTTTTCCATCTAAAAACTAAGACTCAGTTCAGTCAACTTCTCTGATCTATAACATGGAAATAATCATATGTATGCCTAGCCATCCTCAAGTATTACTGGGATGATCAAATAAAGTGAAGACATATTATACATGCATCTTTATCCTGTTTGAATTCAGCTATATGTGCTCAGCCAAAATTGAGAGACAGATAGTACAATTCAAGTTGTGCTGGTGTTTTTATCTACCGTATCTTGGGGTGACTATTAATTAGGATACAAGAATGTGGGGCTTAGCTGGAGAGAGAGAAAACCAACTGCTTGTCCTTTTTGAAAGAAGGTGTACTGGTCCCTAATATGGTGCTTTCCGAAGAGATTTTAATGAGGGATTTTGACTTCTGATTTTTACCTCACTCATGGATGCTGGTACCAACCGCTATACATGGTAAAAATTCAGTGTTAGTGGTGGATTTTTCTGTTAACGATCTCAACATTTCTTTATTGTATATTAGTTGTTCTTGATCTATTTTTCAATCACAGACTCTGAGAACCTCCTCACAGGTAGACATAAGCGAATGCACATTTGTACAGAGTTTTCACACCATTCTGCTAGGATTTTGGGTCTACTGAAATCCACATTAAGAATCCTCTCATTTAAAGAAAGCTTCCCTAAATTATGTCCACAGCCCAAGACTCTACTGATGACACGTTCAGAGTTGTCAGAGGTAATTCCCTGTATAACAGCAAGAGATTGCCTAAGTAGTTCTCTATCAAGACATTTCTTGTTGTCTCCTAAGTAAAGTTCTAGCGCCACCAGTGATATTTCCCAAAGAGATACACACATCGATCTCCGAATTTTGGGAATTACCAGGTGGGTAACAACCTAACTTTGTTTCATTTTTCCCCTCTGATGTCAAAACATAAACTGTATTTTCATTCTGACACATTTACCCATTCAGGAGACAGTTGAGGATGACCTAACCATCTATCACCATGGACCCTTCAGGCCAAAATGGGGTTGCTGTCTCATTTGTAAGGCAGGCAACAAGGGTGATCTTAGGTAGATGGGGAAAATGGAAAATCCAAGCTGTTCAGCAGTAAAATCTGATAGTCCACATCACTACGGGCTAGGCCAGCAGCCTTTCTACATAGGGCCACAGAAGTTCAAAAGAAGCATCATAAGCCAACTATGACAACAGAGGCCTAGGTCTACATCTGCTTAAATGTGCTGAGAATGGACACAATTCAATGCAAATATGGCTCCAAAATGCAGGCATGTGACTGCATTTTTTCCATGTGAAAACCAAAAATGTGTACGTGTTTATACCATCCCTCTATGTTCTATTTAAAAACGTACTAATTTCCTTCAAATCTGTTTTCTGCTACCACAAAACAAGTGATGGAACTCCATGTCATCCTTATCCTAACCCATTTTGTTGGTAACTTCATCTCCAATGGTGAGACTTCCACAAAGGTCTGAGAAAACCAGCGTGACAGGATGAGCAGAGGGAGACTCATCACCTCAAAGGTGCCTAGTATCAACGAATTCTACATTCCAGTGCATGTAAGGGAATTCAATATACCACTCGGACGTTCATATGTACTGAGGTCAGTCTCTACTAAGTTATCTAGGTTAAGTGGGCACCTGATGACTATTATTTGACTTTTCAATGTCTGATAGCACTTTGACATTCCACTACCCATTCAAGGAAAGATTTGCAGCCAGTTTAGCAAGTTCTTTCTGCAAGACAAATGGATAGTTCATTAACTTTGAAATCTATCTGAAGCTAAAATATAGGTGATTCTTGAACCTATGTGCAGGAAGCTTTTGATGAAATCACAATTAATTTTCCCCCCTGCAATACAGAGTAGGCAGAAGCTGCTTTTTAATCATCACTCTTTCTCTATTTTATATGAATACCAATGGATTGTGCAATACTGTTTTAAAAAACATTTAGAAGGAAAACTCATCACCGCTTGCACATTATTTTTTTATAAATGTCATTCTACATTTTTACCGGCAATTGCAGCAATCTATGCAAACCACATTTGAATGGTTAGCAAAGCAGAGTATTTACAAACACCTTGGATACTTTAGCATTCACACTCTTTCTTCCTGCCACAGTGAATTTGAATTGGATACCACAGCTGCTGTCAGATCCAAACACGAGTGCATCCTTCAGCTGCTGCCCCCTACCAAGCACGCCAGGCAAAATCTGCCCATCTTTCATCCACATCTCCTACCCTGTAGCTCACAATTAGTATTTTCAGTGGAAAAGGAAAATCAAAGGAAACCAGAAGTATAGCTTCTTCCCCATCACTGATGGGATATGGGAGTTGTCAGAAGCGCACACTGAACATCACTCCCTCAAACGCTTCTTCATCCCTCCCCAACCAGCACTACCCTCCTCCCAACCAACCATCACCACCATCATTTTAGACGGTAATATCTAATCAACAAAACCCACTGGGAGTTACTGCGTGTTAATGATTAGAACAACATCTCATAAGCCTTTGTTTGAAGCATTTTCCCCATCAGGTCTATAGCTAACTCCCTCCTTTCCAACCCTACCACAGAAATCATGGGATCACATTGTGGTACTGCAGATATTCTTTAAGAGGTGCAGAGTAAAGCAACAGCCTATGTTCTGTTTTTTCTTTCTACCCAGAAACCATAGAATTATTTGTCCTTCCTAGTATGAGATTAGCACATTACATTATTCATCCCTGTATCTACTGTACCTATTTTCATCTAAACCTACGTGTTCAGGGAGACCTTTAATAACCACTTTTTCAGAACAACTCATTATTATAGGTATTTTAATATCTCTTGCTGCCCATTTTTCCACCAGTAACAGGTAGTACTAGAACTGCATGCACCAACGTAGATTTAATGAAACCTAATGTTCATTCAAATGAATCTCCCATGGCTAAATAGATAAAACTGAAACACAAATATTTGTGTGTTTGGAGCAGATTCTCTAGAGAAAGGCACAGGCACTATGAGTAATGAGTGACAGTTTCTTAAAGGTTAATATCTTCTTTAATCTATTTCTATAACAGAAAGGGAAAATACTATATTAAGTACTGGGTAGGCTTTGGGGATTACAGAAACAATTTCAACTCTTATGTATATGTTAGACCATAGGGAAAACAAGGAATCCTACATTTTTTTCCATAAAACTCAGAAGCTTTAAATACATTTTTCTTTCTTATTAAGGAAGGGCCTTCGATGTATGTGAGCATGTATATGTGTGTGTGAAAAAGAAGAGAAATAAAACTGCCCTTCATACTGGACCAGGGGCTGTGATTGTCACGTCAGGTAATGAAACCATTAAATGCACAGTATTAAGAAGAGACAAGATGCAATTAGCCAAGAAATTACTCTGATCTCAGTGACATTTTCAAAAAATCATAATACAATATACATCGGAAGACGTGATTGACAGCCTAATCCAGTTTTGATGGAACATAGTCCACATACTGTGAGTAAAGCAGTGCATGTCCAGATAAAGCTCACAGCTGTGAATCTCTGATATGTCCTTACAGTCTTGTCACCCAGGAAATTCCTCAGGTTTAAAAGATGATGAAAGTATCGACCATTAATGACAGGATCATCTCCTGCCCTGAAATAAAATGTACTAATCCCTTTTGCTAGGTCTATGAATTCCTAATATAAATTATATAAACTCTAGTAATTCATCTCTGTTAGCACAGTTGTGTTTGGAAATTGTACAGCAGTCTTTGCCCTATTTGAAATGCTAGATGAAAGCAAGACATGTTCGTTTAAGCTGCAGCATAAAGTAATTTAACAGAGAGGACAGAATAACTTCTGGGTAATGAGAACTACAGATGTTAAAAAAAAAAAAAAGCAAGTTTGAAAGTTCTAAGGTGGTTTGATGGATTTATGTTTTATCTTTTCAAAGAAGCCAGAAATACAAATACAAATGTACAATTTTTAATTAAACATAGGTCCCTTAACATTGACTGCTTAAATAAATGACAAACAACAGTTTGCGATTAACAAATAATTACATGGAAATAACAATTATTAATCAGAGACTTTAGAATTTTCAAATAAACAGTATTAATGGACAGCTAAAGTAAGATGAGTTCCATCAGTTTTATAATTGCGTGTAATTATGTTAATGAAATAGTCAAATATAGACCCACATATATATTCTACATTAGATACAGACAGTGCATGAGATATCTACATAGAAACACACAGCAAAAGAGTAAATAAAGGATGTTTGTTATTTCAAATCTACAATTATTCTATGGCAGCAAAGCACCTAAAAGGCAATGATGGCACTATCGATGTATTTATAATCTAATTACTTTAATTATATTTACTGATGTTAATTTTTTATTTTTAAATTTGAAAACTAAGCATTCTTCATACGTAATTCTTCAGCTGCTGCCTACCCCCCACCAAGAACTTTGTTTTACTTGGTATCTATTACAGTTATTATTCAAGGGTAAGTAGAGACTGATTAAACTGCTTTCTGAAATGGAACGCGGAAAAATGAAATACGTACTTAGGGGTATGACTAAATAGATATCAGTTTCATTTTTAAAATCAATATAGATCTTATCTACGGGGAGAATAATTACATGATAAAGATGCTGACATTACTCAAAATTGACAAGCGTCCTTTGATATACCAATGGCCAACAGGTATATTAAAATGGTATGAAGATTTCTCAAAAAACTAAAAGTAGAGCTACCATATGATCCAGCAATCCCACTGCTGAGTATATATCCAAAGAAAGAAAATCAGTGTATCAAAAAGATAACCGTACTCCCACATTTATTGCAGCTCTATTTATAATAGTCAATATACGGAAGCAACCTTAGTATCCATCAATGGCTAAAGACACAAAGTATATGTGGTTCATATCCACAGTGGAAATTCCACAATGTGGATATGGACACAGTGGCTCATGCCTGTAATGCCAACACTTTGGGAGGCAAAGGCAAGTGAATCACTTGAGGTCAATAGTTTGAGACCAGCCTGGCCAACATAGCGAAACCCCATCTCTACTAAAAATACAAAAATTAGCTGGGTGTGGTGGTGCATGCCTGCAATCTCAGCTACTCCAGAGGCTGAGGCGGGAGAATCGCTTGAACCTAGGAGTGGAGATTACAGTGAGCCAAGATCATGCCACTGCCCTCCAGCCTGCACGACAGAGGGAAGCTCTGTCTCAAAAAAAAAAAAAAAAAGAAAAAAAAAAAAAAAGAAATCCTGTCATTAGCAACAACATGGATGGGAATGGAGGACATTATGTTAAGTGAAATAAGCCAGGCACAGTAAGATAAATATCACATGTTCTCACTCATATGTGGCAGCTGAAAAAAAAAAAAGAACTCATGGTGATAAAGACTGGCATGATGCTTTCCAGAGGCTGGAAAGAGTAACAAAGTGGGGAGGGGGGATAAAGTGGAGAGGGGTAATGGGTACAAAACTACCAGATAGATACAATGAATAATATCTAGTATTTGGTGGCACAATACAATGACTATAGTTAACAATAATTTTTTGTATACTTTAAAATAAATAAAAGAGTGAAGTTGTAATACTCATAACACAAAGAAATGATAAGGACCTGAGACAGAAACCTCAATTGCTCTGATTTGATTATCACATACTGTATGCCTGCATCAAAACATCACATATACCTAATAAATATCTACAACTCTTATGTACTTATAATTGAAAATTAAAAATTTTAAAAATGACAACTGCTCTTTAGAAATTCCTTACACAATTGATAAATCCCATAACTCTTTTCTATAATGATATTTTACTTTTAATAGCAATAAACACTTTCCCTCTATTTATTTCCCGTATCAATTGGGCTTCAAGTAACTTTATTCTGCTCACTGAAACCAAAGCTATCTTTAACTGGTAAAGATTTGCTACTATAATGTTATTCAAAAGAATCTGGACAGCATCATTATTTATAATAGTCATCCATCAACTGGTGAATGAATAACCAAAGTTTGGTGCAGTCATACAATGGAAAACTATTCTGCAATGAAAAGGAACCAGCTATTGACACATGCTCCAACATAGGCGAATGTTTAAAACATGTTAACTGAAAAAAGCCAGATGTAAAAGGACACACATTGTATGAAAAAGGACACATATTGTATGATTCCATTTATATGAAATATCCCGAAAAGGAAAACCTATTGTAGTAGAAAGTAAAAGAGAGGTTGTCTGGGAACAGAGTTGGGAACAGGGATTGATTCCAAATGGGTATGAGGTTTCTTTTTTTTTTTTTTTTTGAGACGGAGTCTCGCTCTGTCGCCCAGGCTGGAGTGCAGTGGCCGGATCTCAGCTCACTGCAAGCTCCGCCTCCCGGGTTTATGCCATTCTCCTGCCTCAGCCTCCCGAGTAGCTGGGACTAGAGGTTTCTTTTTGAGATAATGGAAATGTTTTCAAATTGGATGATGATGGTGGTGCACAACTCTGCAAATTCACTAACACTCAATGAGTTGTATATTTAGGATGGCTGAATTTTACAGTATATAAATTATACCTCAATAAAGCTGTTTTAAAAAGAGAACAAAAAAGATTACATAAGATGTAATTTCTTTTTTCAAAAAAAGCAGGAAGTGTTTGGAACAGAATATGAGGGCAGATTATAACGGGGGACTTTGAAGAAATCAACCTCAAGTCTTCCTAAAGTGATTGCATGATGGGAATGATATTAATTTGAAATAACACTTATTTCATGTGTGCTGCCACACGGAATGCCATTTTATTTATTAATGGTAACTATTGCCTTGAAATCAAGTTTCAGTCCAAGCAAAGGAATTGAGCAGTTTTCAAATAAACTAACAATCAGATAGCTTATTTGAAAAGGAAACAGAGATGTTCAGTTTATACCAACAGTCTATCCAACTTGCCATAAAACTGCAGCAGAAATCATTATCCCCACATCCACCTCTCCTTCCATCCATGAAAATTTACCTTCACAAAACCCACCCTGAACTTCAGAGTTAACAGTATTCCCTATTTTGAGAGTCCTGTAAGAAAAAGAACAAGAGAAAACCATTCTTTTATGTCTCCCTAGAGAGTTATAGTCAAACCCATTGTCATGATCAAAAACTAACAATGTATATAAATTCTCACTACTTGCAGGGATTAAAGATACCCCACAGGTGTGATGGGTTACATCTGACTCAAGCCCCTGAAACTTCAGCGACTTTCAGCAAACTTGAAACTTGAGTCAACTCACATTTTATGGGGGGGTAAAGGGAAACAACTTATTTTATGTTAAGTTACTTAAAATCTTTAAATATGTGAACAATAATCTCACACCATAAAGTAGAAGTACATCAACTTTAAAAGTCACATAGTGGGGCGAGTAGGGGGTGAGATAATGGATTGTGCCACTTACGACTAAGTTTTACAGAATACTACATTTCCACTGCTCTAAATGGCTTTACATTTATTCAAGATGGGCGGAACCGTGGGTGTTAACATGCTTGGCAACTTGCTAATGTTTAGAAGGTGCTTGTTCTAGAATCATTATTTACGTTTGAAGGTTTAATATACTGGATCTTAAACCCCATGGTATTTTCTTTATATTCCAAGCTCCAACATCTTTTAAATTACCCCCAAATTGTGTTCTGTTTACAATTATTATGGCAACTTTTGTTATAGCTTGAAATATCAACTTTTATTACTCAACTTTTTCCCTAGAAAAGCACTATTAAAGCAAAAACAAAGATTAAACATTTTCAAGTTGTTAACAAGTTTAAGTAGCCAAGAAAAACAAAAGAAAAAACTTATCTAGCCAGAGTAAAGAAAAAAATGTGGCCACAAAATAACATTTAAAATTAAAGTTACTATGAAACTCCTGGTAATCAATCCTCTCATTATTCAATATCACTTGTTTATTTTATTTTATTTTATTTTATTTTATTTTATTTTATGAGACAGGGTCTCATTCTGTCACTCAGCCTGGAATGCAGTGGCACAATCTCCACTCACTGCAACCTCTACCTCCCAGGTTCAAGTTAAGTCTCATGCTTCAGCCTCCCAGGTAGCTGGGATTACAGGTGTGAGCCACCATGCCTGGCTAATTTTTGTATTTTTAGTAGAGATGAAGTTTTGGCCATGTTAGCCAGGCTGGACTCAAACTCTTGACCACAAGTGATCCACCTGCCTCTGCCTCCCAAAGTTCTGGGATTTCAGTTATGAGCCACTGCCCCCGGCCCATTTGTTCATTTAAGAACACTGATCACAGAGTAAAGGACAACCCTGAAAATGTATTAAAGCTCAGTTCAGAACAAAGTTCTTAGTCACCTTGACAATGAAAAAAAGTATATATAATTTTCCAAAATGTTCATGTATGGCATTTTTTTTTCCACTTTGGAAAATCACAATTGTACTTTATGTATAAGTATGATTGTTTCTTTACTTAAGGTAACTAAAGATCATTGACCTGAATTGTTTCCAATTGCTTTATATTATCCACACTTTAATCCACAAGAGCACAAATCATTGGAACTTAGACTTTTTAAAAAATATATAATATTTAGGGTATTTTGTATTATTTAGAGAAAGATAGTATAATTCAAAAAAATGACTCCAATTTTAAATGGGTCAAAAAGTAAACATATAGTCTTAAAAGAGTGTGTTAAAATGCATAAAGATAGCACTAATATTTGAGAATTTTTTTACAGAGTTTTGCCAAAATTTGCCATTTATTTTCCATCTCTGGGCAATCAGCTACAATTTAGGCATTGTATTCTAAAACAGAAAATGATTTACCTAAATGTAAAGCAACCTCATCACTGGCCACTCAGGTTGCTATTTCAGTCAATATAGTATGAAGGGTTAAATAGACAAGAAGAATAAACTGTTTCAGGGCCATTAACATTTCTAACATTAAAAATGAGTACCTTTCCAGTGTGTGCTGATTATGAAATGCTGTCTGTAAAAAAATGCAGCACTGTAAGCAAAAACATTGCATGTGTACTCTTACTGTCGTTAGACTTTAACGATTAACCTGACATTTCTCTTTTAATGTAAAAATTCATTCGCAAAAGATATTTTTCCCAAGGAAAGAACAACTCCTGCATCTCCCTGTACCACAGTCAGACCTGGAGAGCCAAAGAGAAATAAATAAAACACAGAAAAATCTTTTGAAATAAATCTTAATCTCTGGAATAATGGTTCAGAATTCTTACTCAGAAGATTATTAACCTGTTTCTGAATGCATCAGAAACAATGGCATATGAAATAGTCCTAACGATTATAAGCAAACAAGTACATCACTGGTGTTTCATTCCAAAGGGGTATATCACACATATGCCATTCCTGGAGCCTAGTTTAATATTTAAGGAAAGATTTCCAGTAATACACAATTAAATTGCTATTTTGGAAGGAGGAAAGGGGAGAACAAAGGAGGGAAGGAGGGAGCGAATGAGGCAAGGAGAAAAGATGGAAGAAATGAAGGGAGAGAAGGTACTCTTAATCACAATTTAGATGACCAAAAGTATACCATGTCTACTTTTTGAAATTACTTATATAGGGACAAATTTTCTCACCCAAGTGCTATCTTAAAAAAACAAAAACTTGTATCAACTTTAAAAGCATCATACAATTAATATAAATCAAGAGGACTGAAAATTATTTAAATGCTACTTACGTAATTAAGGGGGAATAATGGAAAAGCTTGTGTAAATAGAATTGCTTCTGAATTTTCCGAGCTAGGATTTTTGTTTTCCACTTAAAGCAAATGTTAAATTTTTTTTCTGTCAAAATCCTAAATAGCTTTTTGACAGGTTTGTTATGGTTAATTAATTACTTTCATTTGCACTAAGTTGTATACTTGAAGATGAACAGTACATGATAACAAGGCTAGCCTCTGTGAGGGAGACCTTTGGTGGTCTATGCAGTCTGCTGCCTCATTACAGAACTAGCTATCTGCAGGAAGCCTGACTTTGAAAGGTACAGCACGTCCCATAACACCCTCCCCTAACTGAGATGATTGTAGCTTCTTCCGAAAAGTGATGATTAGGAGAGAGAAAAGCAAAACGGAATGCTGTATGAATATTTCATGTAAATGAAAGCAGGCACTTAGCGAACGTGCATCTTGATTGATGCTAGAGTGCCTCTAAACGTCTTGACATTGAAGGGTTCCGACTCTCCTTCCCTCGATGACTGCTTCAAGAGCTGCAGTTAATAGTGGAATACGACCATATTTAGCTGAAGGGCTCTTTATTACCGGCTGATATTAAATAAGACCACAGGCCTCGGGTTAGCATAAGTGAATTCTAGATAAAAGAGACTTCAGAGAGAACCCTAAATGAGATATGATAGTTATGTTTTATTTTGGTTTTTATGTTTTCCCTCCCTGGTGCATAGTTGTTTCTTTCACTTTTAACCCCCCTCAAGAAAGAGCCAAAGGACTCAAATTGCTTTGCAGAAAGAGTCCCAATAAACAAAAATGGGATGGTATTAAGATGAATTTGTATATGATCGCCAAATCATTTTGTATAAAGAATACTAGTAGTAGTAGTAGTAGAAGTAGTGATAGTAGTAGTAAAAAACAGGAGAGCCCTCATCATGGGAGTTTTTAGAAATACAGTTTTTTAGAGATAAGTAGAATTTTTCTAAATTTGTACAATAAACCACCAATTACTTAGCAAGTAAGGAGGCCATCTAAGAAATTTAAACAACAGAATAATTTCAAAATGCAAACTCAAGGCTTCAGAAACTCACATCTATGGCAGGAGTGAGAAGAAGAGCAGTGATAGGTTTGCTGACATCACACAACACCCCCCTACCCCCGACCCCAACATTAGAGACTTCAGTCATTTTCCTCCAGAAAATACTTAGTTGACTGCCATTTGCTTAAATCAGAATTTCAGCCTCCATTGGCTCTTCACAAATCATTTGTCATTGAAGGGTAAATAAAGTCTCTATGAGCTGTGACCACCAGAGCTTTCCATCCATGTTCAATCAGAACAAAGAGCCTAGAGAGAATCACTGGCAATATCCCTGCATACCAGAAGCTCCCAGCATCAGATACCGCTATTCTTCTCAGAGTCACCTAAAGATAGAGAGAAAGGGAGGCAGCTAAAGGAAGTATCTCAGAAAGCTCACTTAGAAACCTCTAGTTGTGTTTAAAAATTCAATTCTACAAAATGTTGGGCCACACAAAACCCAATAACTAGATTTGAACTTGGCTAGTGTCCTTTCTCTTCCAATCTCACTCAGAGACGCTTGGGACTCCTTGAAGGGGAGAGTTAATATTTTCAGGCAGAAATAAAATAAAACTTGAGGTGTACAGAAACACATGCATATGAATTTAAGAATGAAGAACCTGACATGCTCTTGAGTCTGCTAGGATCTGCATCACTGAATCATAGAACTGGAAAAGACTTCAAAATCACTCAGTTCTGTCTCCTGATTAAAGAAAGCAAGGAGAGGAAGTTGCCAAAAATCACATACTTAAGAGTAGCAAAACCAGTCCTAGGTTTTAGATCTTATGATTCTGACTTTTTTTTTTCATGTCACCAAAATCGTAATGTCATTTATACATATGGTTTTAATTGACATGATGTGTTTCTTTCGAACATGCAATTTTTAATGCATAATAAACTGTCTTTTGTCTTGCAGTATCTGGATCCTTCTCAGGACTTGTTTAACTCATCAATCCATAGGTAGCAATTTTAGTAAAGAAAATAATACATCACACATAACTTATGTAAGTTTGCAAAGTACTTCACATTAATTATACAATTCAGCCCATACAGAAGTCTTGGGAAGCGGTCACTTCTCTACTTTAGAGAGGAAGAAACCTAGTCTTTCCTTCGTGTAAATTAAACTGAGGTTGCGTTCCTCGCTTTAGCTGACAGATACTGTGAATGACAAAAGCAGAGTCTCAGTACTACATCTTCTGGCTCCAAGGTTGTTGCTCACTATCCCTCATTCTATTTAGTAAGCATTTATTAAATACCTACTATGTGACAGGCTTCTGATTCAATCCCAAGGTTATATATCACTATGTAAAGACTGGTTCACATTTTTTTCTATATTGGAATGAATACAATCTTTCCATATTTGTCCAATCAAGTTTTGTCTAATAGCCAATTAGAGTTACCATTTAAGAGCTGACCTTATGCTTGCTTAATTTTTATCTACTATTTTACCTCTGTTTTTCACAGATGCCCCATATGGTACACATATGGCTTCCAACTGAGGTCTGTATGTCTAACTCTAGATACATGGATGCACTGACTTTTCAAATGACATTAGTACTCTAAGACAGAACAAAGAAATCCTGTAGTCCTGTCGGCTTTTAGTGAGTTACAAAGCCTGACAGTAACACATGCAGCACTCAGGGCCATAGGAAGCGGGCATGAAAAAAACTGCGCACAGCATTTGGAAAATGACAAGTGGTGGATCCTGGATACCATCATTATTATTGTTATTAAAATTAAACAGAGATTTAATCTAACATTCCATGGGCAGTCAGGCAACTGACTTTAATAACTGTAAACTGAGGCTTACATCGTACTGCACTCAACCTAATGCTTTAATTAAGTTTTGAGGCAGCCTCTGACGATGGTCACAGTGCACACACAGACCATGAGATAAAGGCCGCTCTCTGCCTGCCGTAGCGCAGTCCCTGGGAGCCAGGCAGGAGCAGCAGCCATTGACGCCACCGTTAGATATTTATGAAAGAGGTGCTCTGAATTTTATCGTAGTGGTATAGATCAATTTTCAGGACAGAGTCCTTAACAGTGTATTCGGAGGCTAGGTACAAAACCAATTTTATCTGCTTCAGTGATGTGTGAACTGTATGAGGAAAGACATCGCCCAACTCTCTGATAGCTTATCTTCCCTGGTGACCATTTATGCATGCTCTTGTAAATATACATATTTTACAAGGGAAGGGAGGGGGAGAGAGATGCTCTTTAACTCTCCTTTGAGATGACCTTGAGGTAGGAGCATTTGAATCTTCCAGGAAATTAGCAGCCAAGTGTATTTCAATAATGATGGGCGGGTGGGAAGTGCCACTCATAGAACGGGTAATATCCTGGATAACGGGCTCTTGACCAGACATCTTTCCTTCTAAGGCCATTTCTTCAAGTAGGCAGAGAAGAGCAGAGCTGCCCGGGACCCTGAAAGTCAAGTCCTTCCCATCAACACTGGAGAGATTAGCTGGTACAGAGGCTATTATATAAAAAAAGTGACTATGAAAGAGAGGTTGATTTGGTATTTTCTCAAGCATGTAAGTCTGATGAACATCAAGGGAGAAGTGAAAGGACCCTTCCAAGCAAATGTACAGGTATTTAGTTGCTTTCACACACCAAGCAGTATGGCAGGACAACAGCAGTAAAAATCAATCTTTGTTTCATGTTGTGTATATCAAGACTACACATCCATACGTAAGCTGCATTTCCCTTCTTTTCTGTTTCCAGGCTGTATGGACACAGGATGCCTCTTTAATTCTTACATACTTTCTCTTTTCAGGTGCTTCCCCTCCCACACTTTTGGGTACCCATCTGAAGAGTGATTCCTTTCATACACCCAACACTTGAGCTTAACTATCCAGTGTGCCGATTTCATATGCGTTGCCACGTACTTTCAAACAAGTACTTCTTTACTGC
Organism: Chlorocebus sabaeus; assembly: GCF_047675955.1. Taxonomy (NCBI): domain Eukaryota; kingdom Metazoa; phylum Chordata; class Mammalia; order Primates; family Cercopithecidae; genus Chlorocebus; species Chlorocebus sabaeus. Next base: position 13,628,095 of record NC_132929.1, read on the forward strand.
CTAGACCAGAGGTGGGTTAAGTTTTCTGCAAAAGGACAGATAATAAATATTTTAAGTCTTGAGAATCTTTTGGTCTCTGTTGCAACAATTCAACTCTGCTGTCATAGATCATACACAAACAAATGAATGTGGCTATGTTTCAATAAAACTTTATTTATGGACCATGAAATGTGTCATGAAATTTCCATCTTTCACAAAATATCATTTTGTTTTTTTAATCCAACCACTTAAAAATGGTTGGAAATCATTCTTAGTTTGCAGGCCACACAAAAAGAGACAGAAGGTGAAATGTGGCTTCTGGGCTATAATTTGCTAACCCCTGGCCTACAGAAAAGATACAATGTCAGAATTACCTATGCTACCACACTTAGCCTTTTAGAGATAGTCCTTACAGGTATATTTTTTCCTAAATCATGTACTCTATTTTACAACTATAACCTAACTTCACTTTTGCAACACCCTAAGAGGCCACCAATGGACAAAGCATCTGGCCTGGCTTATGGTGAATCACTGCTGTGTGAAACCCTAGGCCGAAAGACAATCAAGTAAGATGGCCAAGAAGAGAAAGAGAACTTTTAATATATTTAATCCTCTAAAATATATCATCACACATAGCTTTGGATATGTACTCCATTCATAACCATTAGGTAGTCTAAGTTGATCTTTATATACTCTGGCAATCACATACACCTTCCAACTATATCCAGATACTTACATTTTTCAGTCAAAATAAATTACAACAAGTAACTCTGACCTTATTATATCACTCAGCTGACAATGTTTGATTCCATCATAATCAGTATGATTGTGTGGGAGGTTGGAGGGAGGCAGACAGGGAGAAGTGGCTATTGCCTCTTTTACACCTTCCATCAGAAACACCGCGGTATGGTGGATTTTGGTGTCAGAGACCTGAGCATTAATTCTAGTACCTTGGTCCTGTTTACCTCTGTAAGCTCCAAAGCACTGTCATAGAAATCACAGTACTAAATTCATAATTTTCAGGAGCTTAAGGGAGACAATTCTGCTAAAGCCTTGCTCTCAGTAGATGTCCGTGAGTCTCTGTACCATTCCGCTTCCTAAGGCATCTTTGGAAAACAAAGGGAAAGCTCTGTAAGTTGGTGAGCTGATGTTGTTGCCTTTTTCTTCAGATCCGTCTTATACCACAATGTTATACTACTACAAGTTTTTGAAAGGACATTTCTTCCCATTTATTATTGTATAGTCTATAAAGAAAGCCTGGTACTAAAGTGACTTGACTTCTTCTTTCAACCAGGTTTATTCCATCAAATTCCCAGGATACTTTTTAAGTGGAGAAGAATTTCCATGTGCAACATAGGTTCAATTTCATGAGTTCAGTTTGATGGTGCCAATTCCAGGATAAATTGCCTGTTCACAAGCAGGTATCATTATGGATTCAATGGTAATGGCATTCTCAGCTACATAGAGAGCCAGTAAATTGTGATTCCTGAACTGACCGACTTGAATAATGAAGAGAACCTTCATTCTGGCCAGGAACCTGAGACAGCCTGTGACACAGCAGATTTTTTCAGGTGAGCACTGACTAGAAATGCTCTTTCCATTCTGCTATAGTCTGAATATTTGTGCCCCCCGCCACCAGCCAAATTCAAATGTTGAAATCCTTATCCCCAGTGTAAGGGTATTAATATCAAAGGGTGGAGTATTTGAGAGGTAATTAGGTCGTGAGTGGAGTCTTCACGAATGGGACTAGTGCTAGGGAATCTCAAGAGAGATCCCTCACCCCTTCCACCTTGGGAGAGCACAGCTAGAGGGAGCCAGAAAGCAGACCCTCACTAGACACTGAATCCACTGGCACCTTGATTGTGGACTTCCCAGCCTCCAGAACTGGGAGAAATAAATTTCTTTTAATTATAAGTTACCCAGTTTATGGCAGTTTGTTACAGCAGCCCAAACAGACTAACAGCCATTACTTGCTTCAGCCCACCTTTGCTCTTCTGCCCAGTCCTGTGCTCAGCTCCAAGAATATGAAAATAAGCCACAGTCCCTGCCATTACTGCCCACAGTCCGGGGTGGAGACAGACGTGCAGAGACAGCAGCATACTGAGAGAGGCTGTGTGAGCACCTACAAGGGCTATACAAAGATGTCTGCCTGGAGGAGCAGGGAAAATTTCACTAAGGAGATAAACTTTAATCTCAACCTTAAAAGATGAGTAGGAGGTTGCCAAACACAGAGAGCATCCCGTATAAAACAAACAGAGAAGACCAAGTAAAGAATTCCCCTGGCAAGTCCCCAATGCCTGTTGGGCTGAGGGGAGCACTCTCTCCTGTGTGCCACCTGCTGTGCCTTGTGAAGCCCTTCATTTGAATTTAATTACACTGTTCTCTGTCTCCCCACTAACCTGTAGCAGATTACCCAAAGGCAATGTGCAGCTATCTAATGAAAAGGGGATCATCAAAGTACATAGAGGATTAACAAAAAATGAAAGAATTATATGTTTTAACCTCAACTGCACTTCCAAAACATTTTCTTTTTTTTTTTTTATGAGTTTTAAAATTTTATTATTTTTATTTGTACAACTTTATGGGGTATATGTGAAATTTTGTTGCATGTATATAATACATACTGATCAAGTCAGGGTATTTAGGGTGTTCATCACCCAAAAACAAAACATTTTTATTAAGTAGAATCACCCTACTCAGCTATCAAACATTGCTTTTATTCCTACAATCTTACTGTATTCCTACAATCTTACCCTGTACCCTTTAACCCACTTCTCTTCATCCTTCCCCTTTAGCCCCAATCACTCTTCCTAGCACCTGTTATCTATTTTTCCACTCTCTATCCCCATGTGATCAAATTTTTTAGATCCCACATATAAGCGAGAATGTGTGATATATATCTTTTTGGATAAGTATTTATGTGTATAAATATATGTGATATTTATCTATTTCATTTAAGATAATTACCATCAGTTCCATTCTTGTTACTGCAAATGACATGATTTAACAGCCTGGTATTGGTATAAAATTAGACATATGAACAAATGGAGCAGAATAAAGAACTTCCAAAACATTTTCATCGAGAGGGACAAGTCATTGATAACCTATAAAGTTCATTTATAACTACTCATAAGCCCTGCCTCAAGAATTAGTTGTTTTTTTAAGGGACATAATAAATGATGAATCAACATTTGTTATGTGAATGAATGAAGCTGTGAAAAACATTAGGCAAAAAAAAAATAGACCTTTTCAAATATTAGGGTATATCAAAATAAGTAAAGCTAGAAGAACTGACACTTTAAGAGGAAATCTGAAATTCTGTCCCCGCTGTTGCCCAGCTTCAAGCACTGGGAACCTCCAGCAATGCCTGTCCCACCGGCAGGAGGTGTCTGGAAAGAATCCTGCTGACCCGGAGCAGATGTGAGTCATATTTGGGGTAACTTTGCTATCTCCTTTTGCAGCACATTTACCCAGCCCTCATGACTCGGCTTCTACTTCACATTCTAAGTCCCTGAATGGGATTACGGCTGAACCACAGGTTACTTCGCTAAAACCTTCACATCCTGCCTAGATATTTCTAAAGGCCAGACTGCGTCTCTAGAAACCTCAGCTACACACAAACCATGGTCCCGGGCCTCCTTGTATAGACCACCCAGAACAGCAGTGGTAACAGGCTCTCATCTTCCTACCTTCCTCTTTGTGGACACTTCCTACTTCACTACACCAGTTACTTTACCTCACCCTTGTCCACGTGAGTCAGCCAGGGTTGAGCTAGTGTTTGCCACACCCCTAAAGACACTGGCATTTGGATTGCTGGCTCCTCACTACATTCTGGACAATTCTGCCATAGATCAAGGGACCCAAAGCCATACTCAACATCCCCATCTCCACCTCTGGGCTTCCCTGTGCCCCATTTGCCTAGCACAGAGGCATGGTTCTCTGTGACGCCAGCCACGGACTGAATACTTACAACCACACAGCTTTCCACTGAAGGTCTGTTTAAAATACTAAGTATGTGAAGGTGTTTTCTAAAAATGATGGGGATGACAATTTCTGCTAATGCAAGTATGTCTTAAACATCTGTAAATTAGCAAATAATGAGTGTTACATCATTGTGGAACTGAAATTCAGGTTTCAGAATCTATTAACATCAAATACAAGTTTTTTTTTTTTAATTCCTGAACCCTGCACAGCTTAGTGATATATAAATTGTACCTGAAGATGTAAGCAAAGTTACCTCTATTTCTACCCATGGTTTTAAAGTGCACTCTCTTACAACCGAGTATTGCATGTTCATTTCCCCATCCTTTAGCAAAACATATGAAGCAATCAGGTGAACAGCAAGTACAGGAAAGAAAATATGAAAATAATCTCAAACTCATACATCCCTAAAGACAAGAAGAAAACAAGCCTGAATACAAAGACATTTTCAGTATTTTAGAGTAAAAAGTTTGAGCCCACAAAGCATTTTTTCCTTTTTTTGATAGCATAATTCACATTTTGCAATTTGATTTCCTTTCATGATGAACTATCATTACCCCCCAAACCCAGTCTACCTTTTCGATTCATTTAACAATTATTCTTATTTTAGAAATCAAAATAAGTCTAATTAAAATTATGAGCCATACTAATCTTAAGAGCTGAGATTTTAAAGAAAGCCTTTAGTGTATTCATATTGTCATTTATTTTTTATTCCCAATTTTCTGTCTTCACTGGTTAGATAATTAACCAGTATTCAAGCCTGTGAAGTACTGAAAAGCATGAAATTTACATAAATAAAATAAATTAACACAGTTAAACAATACAGTGTTGCCTCCTGACATCCCCATTTTCAGATGTCATCAACAAATAATCAAGATAGCAAGCAGGGTAGGCATTGTTCCTTAATAATTGCTTAGATGATCACAGATTCACTAATCATTACAATATTATACCAGAAATTTGTTTTTAACCCAGTGAACATATTGCTAATGACTGAAACATCTAACAGCAACATCTTTTCTAACAGCAGCAAAATGCCAGGGAATTTATTTTAATTAGGTTTTAGAAAAAGAATTATGTGAAATTCAAATATGTCATTCAATTTTTATGTCAAGGAGACTCTCAAAAAGGATTATGTAGTTAGCTGGACTTTGGGATGGAGGCAGATCTTTGTTTGGAATTCTGCAATTTATTTTGAAAGCTCTCATACACATACTGCTGATGAGTATCTTACTTCACTGCCTTCTCCAACGGGTTTTTTTCTCTCTCTCCTTTCTTCCATAGCAGTAATAACCATGAAGGCAGATCACCGGGATGTCTCAATATCAAGAAAAATTATCACTTTTCCAAATCTTTCTTTATGTAACCACAGGGGGCTCTGGCTTTAATTTAGTAAGGCAGTGCAGTATTTTGAATTGAGAACTTATTTCATGAGGGTTAGAATAAAAAACCTTCTAAGTAGGCAAAGAATAGAAGGCAAACTAGGGAAATGCTACTGTTAAAAATGGGGCATTTTGAGATGGTGAAATTGGGAAGTGGGGGGCAGAATTAGATATATCTTAATCCTTTAAAATTTTAGCAATCCACATGCTTAATTACTTCATATGGCCTTTCAAGAGATGCCAGCAATGGCATTTCTTGTGTCTCGTGACTACTTTTGCTGCATTGGGACCTGTGAGGTTAATAGCGGGGTACCCATTGAGTACGATCCATAAAAGCTTTCTGGGCTTCTTAAAGGAAAATGTCCTAAAGCAACATTACATCAAAGAATAAGAAACACATGATATAAGTGTTTTTCAATACTCCTTTTAAAACTAATTCCACTTTCATAAACAATGTATTCTACTAAAACCCAAACCAAATACAAAAATCCTTTAAAGAAATTCTGACTCCAGGGAGAGATCTGAGCCTCTAAATTTCCTGAAGCCCTTTGGAAACAATTCATATTTTTTAAAACCCTTAGGAATTCTCTCTGACTTGCAAGTGGCCACCTTTTTAGTTACTGTATATCTGATGCACGCTACAAGATTTTAAAAACTGAAGTGTGAAGCTGATGTTTTCATCAAGTTGAAATCTCTCATTTACTTCTTTTTACTTGCATCATCTCTACTCGTCCATCCACTGACTCATTTCAGATTTATTGAACACACAGTACCTATCTACTCTGCTTCCCGGTAGCAAAATAATTTTGTCCTGACTTTACTTGAAGCCAGAATACCAAGATTCTCGCAACGGGGTAAACACAAACACAGTGGGAATCCAAAGCTCTAGAAAAATAGGTGCCATGTGGTGATAGAAGAATAATAAGCATCACTGCCAATCCAAACTGCAGCTTACACAGATTAACACAAAGTCTAAGCAGAATGGGCTTGCTATTCCAAATTCACATAAAGCAGACTCACATAATACAAGTATTGTATCACGTATTTGAAACTGCAGTATGATGTGGTCCTCGATAGGTATGTACAAGGTGCCAGTGATGCAAGGAAAGGAGTAGGGGAGTGGCAGGAGGGGAGGTGTGTTGAGCTCATGGAAGGTTCCACAGAGAAAACTCCTGAGCAAGATCTTGAGAAGATGAGTAGGAGTCTAAATGGAAGACAAAGAAGATAAGGTATCCTGGTTAGATGAACTAGCAAGAGCATAGGTCCGGAAAAACTACAGGTACTTCTGTACACGTTCTAGTGGAGGGCTTAGTGATAAAAACTGAGCAAAACTGGATCAAGCAGAGCCTTGTCTACCTTGCTAAAGAACATGGGTTGGATCCTGCAAGCCAGTGGTTCTCAAACTTTTTGGTCTCAGAATCTCTTTCTACTCTTAGAAACTATTGAAGATCCTAAAGAGCTTCCTATTATGTGTGTTGTATCTATCAATGTTTAGCATATTAAAAATTAAAACTGAGTAATGTTTAAAATATGTACTTACTAATTTATCTTTATTGATAATAAACTCATTATGTGATAAAACAAATATTTTAACAGAAAAATAACTATGTTTCCTCAAAAAATTTAGAGAAAAATTTAGTTTTCTATTTTTGAAATATTCTCATTAATGTCTGGGTTAGTGAAAAGTAACTGAATTCCCTGTTTCTGCATTCAGTCTGTTGTGATATCACAGAGACATTGAAAAATTCCACTGTAAATCCATGAGAGAATAAGAGTGAAAAACATAAACAATATTTTAGTATTATTATAAAAATTGTTTAATCCTTTAGATCCCCTGAGTCTCAAGGGCTTCCAGAGATATCCAGGTCAGTGAGAGCAGTGACAGTGTTGTCATTTGGGGATCAAGTTACGTTTAAACAAGGGCATAAACTGAATATACCTGCATTTTAGAAAATGGCATTACAAATGATACAGATATGAAGAAAGCAAAGTAAATAACATTCACAAATAATTCAGACAATTTTCATGTGGCTTAAGCACTAGCTTTTCACTACAGAGGTGTTACTTTTTAACAGCAGCAAAAGAACATATACCTCTTCAAATATGTTCAATCTTTGCCTGATCCTATAATCAAAGTGATATGAAAGTTACTATAGATAACTTCATGCCAGTCAACTAAAGATTTAAACAAAATACACGAATCCCTAGAAAAATGTAACTTGCTAAAACGTGTACAAAAAGAAACAGAAACCCTGAGTAGTCTGGTTAAAAGGGCTAATGCTCATCTTAAAAGTACTTATAATCATATTATTTATTTACAGCTGATAACCATTTGACCCATCAGGTGTTTAGTTCACCTATGCCTATTCTCTATCTCATGTTAATAACATTTAAAATATCACTCTCACGTATGTCCATTAAATCACTGAATCAAAATCACTTTCCCACAAAGAAAATGTGAAGCCCAAATGATTTCACCATTGAGATATGCCAAACATTTAAGGAAAAATATAATGCTAAGCATATACGAATTATCCCAGAGAACAGGAAAAGAAGAACTACTGTTTAACAAATTTTCAGAGGCTAGCATAACTCGATACCAAACTCTCACAAAGAGTGTATAGGAAAGGGAAATTAAAAGACAACTGTCAGTCAGGAACCCAGATTTACAATTTTAAAATAAAATATAAGCAAACTGAATATAGCAATATACAAAGAGGATAAGATACCATAAGTAAGTAAATTCATTCAAGGAATGTAAGGTATCTTTAACATTAGAAAATCAATCAATATGATTTACCACCTTAACAGATTAAAGAAGAAAAATTATATGGCCATTTCAATAAATTCAGAAAAAACCTTTGATAAAACTGAAAATCTTTTTTTTTTTTTTTTTTTTTTTTTTTTGAGACGGAGTCTCGCTCTGTCGCCCAGGCTGGAGTGCAGTGGCCGGATCTCAGCTCACTGCAAGCTCCGCCTCCCTGGTTTACGCCATTCTCCTGCCTCAGCCTCCCCAGTAGCTGGGACTACAGGCGCCCGCCACCACGCCTGGCTAGTTTTTTTTTTTTGTATTTTGTTAGTAGAGACGGGGTTTCACCGTGTTAGCCAGGATGGTCTCAATCTCCTGACCTCATGATCCACCCATCTCGGCCTCCCAAAGTGCCGAGATTACAGTCTTGAGTTACCGCGCCCGGCCAAAACTGAAAATCTTTTCTGTATTGATCTAGAAGTCCTACACAGCACATGAGGAAGGAGAAAAGTTATTATTAGCAAATAACAAAATGTGTAAAAAAAAAAAGCTATTCTTACACATTTTAGCATTAATTACAGAGCCCAAGTTGTCAAGATATAAGGTCACTATGAAAAAAATTATATATCTAAATATTAGAAACAGAATATGAATTAAAATTTAAAATGCCACTTAAAATGGTATCAAAAATATGGGATACTTAGAAGTATATGTAATGAAAGATTCCAAAATTACTCCTTTCTTTAAAAAAAAAAGTCCTCTTTCCCCTAAAGAGAAAGTGGAAAATAATAAAACATATTGAAAAACATTAAAGAAGATTTAAATGAATGGAGAGATATTCAATATTAATGTATTGGAGGACTCAATATTGTAAATTTGTCAATTCTCTAAGATTAATAAATTCAAAGCAATCTCAATCAAAATCCCAATAGATTTTTTTAAATTTTCTTTGGTATTTTTTATGTTTATTTAATATTACATTAGGATACAGTATAACACAACCTGGATTTGAATCCTGGCTCTATCATTTACAAGTCAGCTAACATTGGACAAGCAGCTTAATCTCCTCATCTGTGAAACAGGAATAATAATTATTATTATTTTATTTTATTTTACTTTAAATTCCGGGATGCATATGCAAAACATGCAGGTTTGTTACATAGGTATACGTGGGCCATGGTGGTTTGCTGCACCCATCAACCTGTCATCGAGCTATTGAGTCCTGCATGCATTAGCTATTTGTCCTGATGCTCTCCCTCCCCTTGCCCCCCATTCCCCGACAGGCCTCAGTGTGTGATATTCCTCTCCCTGTGTCCATGTGTTCTCATTGTTCAGCTCCCACTTATGAGTGAGAACATGTGGTGTTCGGTTTTCTGTTCCTGTGTTGGTTTGCTGAGAATGATGGCTTCCAGCTTCATCCTTGTCCCTGCAAAGAACATGATCTCATTCCTTTTTATGGCTGCATAGTATTCCATGGTGTATATGTGCCACATTTTCTTTATCCAGTCTGTCACTGATGGGCATTTGGGTTGGTTCCATGTGTTTGCCACTGTAAATAATGTCGCAATAAACATCCCTGTCCATATGTCTTTACAGTAGAATGATTTATATTTCTTACGAAACTTAACAAGCTGATGGAAATTCACAGATAAAATAATAGTCAAAATACTCCAGAAGACATACAAGGTAGGAAGACGTGCTTTACCAGATCTCAAAATCTATGAAAAGATATTGTAACTAATATGTTGTTGGCACTCAGATAAACAAATTACTCCAAGGAGAACCAAGAAACATTCCTTTACATGCATAAAGGCTTGACTTATGAGAGAGAGAGTACTTCAGAGCATTGGGAAATAACCTTGCTTTTTTTTAAATAAAATATATTAGTAACATGGAATATCCATATGAGCATAAGAGTCACCTTGAGCACAAAAATCCATTCTAGGTGTGAACAATACAACTTTAAAGCTTGTGGAAGATAATATAAGTGATTATCTCTCTTCCCTCTGAGTTTGGGAATGATTTCTCAAATAAGACACCAAAAAAGCAGTAACCTGGAAAGATTGAAATATTTGATCACATTAAAATTCAGATCTTTTCTTCATGAAAAGACACCATAAGAAGTTAAAGATAACCCAGAGATTTGTCAAAGTTATTTGCAAGACATCTACCTCCAAGCCTAGTATCCAGAATATATAAAGAATTTCTGCAAAATAACAGATAATCCAACATAAAAATAGACCCCCAAATTGAACAGATATTTCACAAAATAAAAAATCCCAATGGCCCAATGAATATGCATGTACCTAATACCTTCTTTACCTTAACTGTCTTCACAATATCTTGCCACTTGTTTCAGCCCCAGCCATTGCCAAGGCCACCACTCTGAGGGGACTCTGACCAACCGCATGGGGACACAACCCAACGGGACCTAACATCAAACCTACACCAAGCACCTCTCACCTCCTTCTCAAAGGGGTGTCTTGTTTGATAGTTAGGACCACTTACCACCCACATATGCACAGACCAGAAGTGTATGGAGATCAAAGTCTCATGGGATCAATCTTTGACCAGAGGGAGATAGGAGCCAACAAATAAATTCTTCTCCCTTCTTCCTCGTTTGCTTTCCTCCTAACACTAGCATGCACCCACAGGTTTTCATGAGAAACAATCCCTTATACAGTCTCTCAGAAGACAGTCCCATGAGATCAAGCAAGCATTTACATAAGATAACAGAGGCAGCTAGTTTAAAATGCACTCTTGAGTTAGCTCTTTCTCCTTTCCTGCTTCACTCTCTTGATGCCTCAGTGCTGCTCCCTTGAATTACACTCCCACTAAAAAAATAGTACATAAGCCTCTACCCTCAAGCTCTGTGTTTTAGGGAGCCCAAACTAAGGCAATATGAAAAGTTGCTCAACCTCGTTTGTAATCAGTGAGTTACACAAGGGATACTAATGCATGCCTACCAGACAGGTAAAAATGAACAATTCTGAAAGTACTAAGTATTAGCAAGAATGTGAAAAAAAATAAACAGAAAAACAAAAACAGAAATTCATCCACTGTTAATATTAGTCCAAATTGGTGCAAACACTGGAATATGATTTGGCCTTATCCAACAAAAGATGAATATATGCAAACCTTAGAACTGAGCAATTCAACTTCTGGCTATATACCCAGAGAAAAAGCAGTTTACTATGAGGCTAAATAAATTTAAGCCGTGCGGCATCTTACTGGCATGGATTCACCTCTAAGTCCTTATACCTAATTTTGTATTCACAAGTTTGATGTGCACATATGTTTTAAAGGAAGTCTAAGCTATAATTTTGTACCATACAGCACAAATTACAAAATACGTTCAGCTACACATACAACATGGATGAATTTTACAAACTTAAACATTAAGAGAGAAAAGCGAGATACATAACAAGCTTAATTTAAGCAAGAGTTGATAGTGTACGATTCTTTTTATATAAGGTTCCAAAAGAGACTAACCTAACCTCATTGATTATAGGTATATACATAGGTGATTAAAGAGAAAAGCAAGCAATCAATTACCATGAAAGCCAAGATAGTGGTTACCTCTAGGGGTAAGGTAAAGGTAGTAATAGAAGGGATTCTGAAGGCCGGGTGCAGTGAGGGGCTCATGCCTGTAATTCTAGCACTTTAGGAGGCCAATGAGGGTGGATCACTTGAGGCCTTGAGTTCCAGACCAGAAGGGATCCTGGAGAGCTGTCATTATTCAACTTTTTGATTGCAGTGTTTATTACACAGCTTTTAATTTATAGTTATTCATCAATTTTACATTTCCATTTTATGCACTTTACTGCATATATATGTTTCACAAAATTAAGGGAAAAATAAAATATTTAATAAATAATTACTTCCAGCTCTCACCTTTAGTGCCTATCAGGCCAGGTAACCGCATGTCGCCTTGAGTTGCAGAAATATGTGGAGGGAAGAGAAGTGCTCTCTTGCAGGTCTAGTGGGGTCCTCACACAGGAGTCTGCCTTCAGCAATTAAGATAAATTCCAGGCAGGTCACTATTTCTGGATTTGTAGACCTCTGAATATTACCTACTACTAACTAAATTAACCTTCAAAACATGAGAGCAGTTAAAAATGTTCCTGCATATACATCAAGGATTTAAGAAAATAATACAGCACAAGTGAACAAGCAGAAAAGTGGCAGGGCTGATCTTTCTTCTCCAAGTGGGAGTTTTCATGCAGCTTTAATATAAGGTAAAATTAGTGATAAAGGGCTCAAATTATTAACAAAGTTATCAAGAAGATAATTTGGTGAGGATTTAAATTCACTCTTCTTTACAATAAAGCTTTCCCTAAGAGTATATTGTACCTGAAACACAAACAAACAAACAAAAAAGCACAGAGCACTAACACTTACCAGTTGTGAGACTTTGGGCAAGTTACTTAACTTCCCTAAGGCCTGAATGTCCTGGAAATTTAGTGATAAAAAGACTATATCCTATGTGAGCCATAAATAGAATAATCCATGTTAAATGCTTAGCATAGTATCTGGTAAACAGCAGGCATTCACTGTATTAGCCACCGTCTTTTAGTTTTTATTGGTGATTGTTATTCAAGGGGTCTATAAACACACTGGAAAGGATGAAAATCCATGCTAAGAAATCATAACTCAAAGAGTCTGAGAGAAAACAAGAAACTCAATCTGATCTTTATTTTCTGAGAAACACAACATCCACATGAAGGAAATCAAGTTCCCCAAATATATTTGAACCTAGAACAAGAAATAAAAGGTCTGCAGTAGACGTTCAGTATTAGTGTCTTATGTTAAAAGCATATTTTTCCATGTCTTCAAATACAATGGTTAACAAACTTTATATTATACCCATATGGATAAAACTATCCACCTTAAGTAATAGTCTCTGAAATTAACCCTACTGGCTCTGCTCTCAGCTTGAAGATTCTATTTTTTTAAAGTAAGCATAAATTTTATTTTAGTGTTGGAATACCAGAAGAATGTTCTTCTATTTACAAGATAAAAAAAAAAAAAAAAAGATTTCAATAGCTCAAAGGTAAAACATCCAATTTAGCAAGAAAATAGTCTTCAATGAACACACGTGTGCTTTTCAATGAAAAAAATCCTGATTTGAATTCCATTTAATTGGCTTTAAATAGTATCACTGTGATGCAAAAAAGTAATATGATTGACTTGAATAAGTATCATGCCAGTTTTATTACAGCTGATGCTTAAGCTATAATTTCTGTGTAGATACCTACCACAAGCAACTTTAAAAATCCATAGAGTAGACACTATAGGAAGCCCCTCTTGTCATTTTTAGAAAAGAAGAGAAAAGGCTTATCTCAATGCTGAGAATCCCACTTTTTAAGAGCATGTTAGGGAAAGATGTACAAGAATCTCCCAATTTTCTCAAGATTTATCACTCCAGTGTATGGGCTGATTTAGTGACACCTGGCTTATCTGTGCTTAATTAACATATATCCAAAAACCCAATCTATTTTCCAACAATTGTTAAAATATAACCAAAATAAGATAAAAGGCAAATAAATCAGGGAAAATACAAGACAAAGGATGTGAACAGACAATTCACAAAGCAGCAATTCAAAGGACCTACAAGGATATGCTGAAATGATAGTGAAATTCACTAGTGATGAGGTTAGTGTTTGACAAGGGACATCACTGTAAAAGAATCATACTGGCAAAAATACATAAAAGGTAACAACATCTATTTTAGGTTAGATGATAAAAGGAACACTTGGACACATGGTGGGTGACAGTAAAAAAGTGTTTTGGCCAAACTAATGAATGAAATAAAAGAAAACTATGGGATCTTAAAAAATATGATCTCTTTCTCATGTTATTCACATATCAATGACCATTTCAGGCAGAAGCAGGAAGCACCTTTCAATGTGGACAGCCTCTCCCCAGTTGTCAAACAAGATAGAGAAACCACGGCCAGGTAGTAGTAGAAAAAATCACTTTATGTGTTTCAGTGGTACAAAAGAAAATTAAGGGCTTTGGCATCAAACCCATTAGCTGCTTAATTTGGAAAGTTTTGTAACTTATTGGAATCTCACTTTCCTCACCTGTAAAAGACTATAGGCCTAACTTGTTCGGTTATTGTGCTTATTATCTAACATGACATGTGCCATGTGAGTGCTCAGTAGATGGCTGTATCAGCCCTGAGGCCAGAGCATATTGACCTCTTTTTATTAGATATAGTCAGCAATTAGCTCTCATATCTCTTGAATGAAGAACTAAGATTATTTTGGGTCATTTCTGATCCCGATCTTGAAGAAGTAAACCTATTCTTTCATTGATACACATGGATAACTAACAGCGATTCATGTTAAGTTAAATGTCTTATCTTCCTCCTAGGACAGGCAAAATGTCCTGTCTTTACACTGACCATTTTCTTCCAGAACAGAGACTATTCAACCCTGCCAATTCAGTGAATTTAACCACCCTTGACGTTCAATAATAAACCTAAAAATAATTGATCTATAATTTCAGTTTAAATGATCTGACATAGCCAGGCTACTTTTAAATGACAGCAAATGGGATTTTTTAATGGAAATATTGATAGACCCTTAAGTGTATTGGGGAATCGAGAACAATGACAATGATATTGCACTAATAAACCTAATGCCATGGAGATTGTCTTTTTAAAAAATGTGTCTTTTCTTTATCACAGCATAATACCTAGCTTGACAACAGAAATGTCAACAGTTAGGGCTCTATTCTTCAAACCGTCATGCTCTATTAATGCTGTTTTTCAGTGGGATTTACTTTGTCAAGGAAGGAAGGACCAAAGAGGAAAGTCTATGGTCTTCCTATTCACTAAATCCCTCTTCTCACTGATGCACAAATGACTAACTACTCCCAATGCCACAAAAAGAATGAGAGTTGAAAATGGGCCAAAATCGTCTAGGGAGCATTCCTAAAACCTAACCCTATACAAGCAAAAGTATGTCTAGATAAGAAGAAAAAGAAAACAGAGTCGGTGATAGGAATGCCAAGGGCTGCTCCCTGTCTTGTGCTTGTGATCTTTCAGTTGGGGGAAACAGTAGAGAAAAAACGTTCCCATGCAGATATAATTGAGTACTATTAGCTGGGGCTGAGAATAGTGTCTTAACTGGGTTTCAAAGAAGCCCATGCAGTTTAACAGCTTTAATCCAAACAGGAGGAAGATAATAAACTATGGCAGGGACACATAGGGATGTAAAATGAGGCTGAGGAGGGGTTAAAAGGATTATAGATATAAACTGTTAGCTGTAATTGGGGAGATATCAGGAGTAATAAGACAGCAGGAAGCAGACAGAATGCTTTGTGTAGCTTGGATTTAATTGTGAAGTTTGGGTGCAGAGGAGATTTTGGTTTAACCTTTGCATTTAGAGAAGCAACAATCTAGTACACCCTAATATAGAATAGACATATAAACAAGTTCTAATCAAGGGTTCAGAGCAGATAAACCACTTGAACTTTAAATATCTGAGTCTAAGAAACTGTTATGCCACCTATTTATACATAGGTTTTTATAGACTACATTTGTGCACATGATCTCTTGCAGTCTTCACAAAAATTCCATGAGATAAGAAGAGCAGGATCTATCCTCTCCATTTTATACATGATGGCACTGAGGGTCACAGAGGATAGGGACTTTCCTAGAGTGACACAACGAGAAAGGATTTCTTGTGACCATCTATTGTCAGGCTCTGTGTCTAAGAATTTTCCTCCAGGAGATACTGCCTTGCAAAAACTTTTTAAAAATTATTTTACAGTGAAAAAGTCCTGGTGCCAAGACAGAAAGCTCTCCTACTAATTTTTAATTTGGCCACATAACAATCTTCTACCCTAATTCCAGAATTCATCTAACTTCTTTCCCAAATAAGTGTTGTAAGAAATAAACATAAAAGCTAGGATTTTATTCGTAGCAAATTGCTATGGAAACATGAAATTATCCCTATGTTAATAGCATTATGTCTTCTTTTTCTGTGTAAATGGCTGAACAAATTATGCTTTTTATCTACCTTTCTTTTATGACTAAGGGTAAGGAAACATCCATAAAGTATTGAAACTATTGCTAGAGGAGCCAAATGCCGGTATCTGTGCTTTTGAATATGTATTTATAAATAACTTCATTAGAATTAAACAATTACAGGACAAATAATCTTTCTAGATATTATTCAACATCCTATTGCAAAGGTTATATCAATAAAATAAAAGGCTTTCACTGCCAGCTAAGATCAAACATGTGATAAGGCAACCAGAACTTGAAGCAACATCATCCTGGAGAGAAGAAAAGCTCACTGATATAAATTCGTCGTCTGCCTGCTGCTTTTCTTCTTAGGGAGTTTGCCAACTCTAGGCCCAGAAAGAGGATAGAAACTCAGGTAGAAGATCCACTGCATGGTGCCAGAGAAACCAGCAGAACTTTTGGCAATTTCATGGGACTGGGGAGATAACAACTGGAATTACAATGGGCTATATCCCAGAAATAAGAGACAACCCTGGAATTACAATGGGCTATATCCCAGAAATAAGAGACAACCTAAAAAGTAAGCTCAGCACTTTGCACTGGGTTTGCACCCCCTGTACTGCACTCCCTCAGGCATTTGCTGATCAGATGAGGAAGACAAGAAGCTAAGAAGCTAAAGACAAAGCAACTGAAAAGCAAGAGTGGATTTCTTGAAAAATTCAACGTATGGAGACAAAAATAGAAAATCAAAACTTAAGAAAGGACCCCAATAAAGACCCTGGGGTCTCAGTTGCTACATCTTAGAGGAAGGTGTAAATCTGAAGCACACTAAAACTTACAAAGACAGAAAATTACCTTGAATTACCTCTGTCCCTGAATGGATTGAAAAGATTGGCTCACACTTTTGCTGTCTGCTAGAAAATAGGACAAATGTGCTCTAGAGAAAGAAAACATTCAGAGTCTCTAAAAGTTTTTACACAAAATCTTCAGTATTTCATCAAAAATTCATGAGCATGCTAAGAAATAAGATGAAGAAGGAAGAAAAACAGACAATAAAAATAGACCCAGAGGTAGCTCAAATGTTAACAAATAAGAATTTTTAAATAACTGATTAATTATGTCAGGAAAGTAGATAACAAAATAGAAATTATGACCAAGAACTAGAAACTACAAAAATAATATAATTGAGGCCAGGCATGGTGGCTCATGCTTGTAATCCCAGCACTTTGGGAGGCTGAGGCAGGCAGGTCACAAAGTCAGGAGATAGAGACCATCCTGGCCAAAATAGTGAAACCCTGTCTCTGCTAAAAATACAAAAACTAGCTAGGCATGGTGGGGCGTGCCTGTAGTCCCTGCTACTCAGGAGGCTGAGGCAGGAGAATCACTTGAACCCAGGAGGTGGAGGCTGCAGTGAGCCAAGATTGCACTACTGCACTCCAGCCTGGGTGACAGAGTGAGACTGTCTCAAAAAATATATATATATATATACACATATATATATATATATAAAATATGTATATATAATATATATAATTGAAATTCTGGAACTGTAAAATATAATAATTGAAAATAATAATTCAGTAAATAGATTTAAAAGTAGATTAGACTCAGCTAAACAGTAAATTAATGAATTAGAAGATAGGTCAGTAGAATGGAGAATAGAAAGCATAGGAAATGCGGGAAACTCTGAAAGAGACATAGACATCTGGAAGACTGAGGGGAAAAAACAAGCAAACATTTCATTGTAACTTAATAAGGAAAAAAGGAAGGGAATAAAGCTAGAAATCAATAGCAAAAAATTACTATAAAATTCTCATGTATTTATAAATTAAAGCAGTGTACTTTTATGTTACTCATGGTCAAAGAAGAAATAGTAATGGAAATTAGAAAATTATTTGAACTGAATTAATTTGGGATGAAGCTAAAGCTATGCTTAGAGGAAAATGTATAGCCATAAAACGTATATTTTTAAAAGAAGAGTGGCTAAAATCAATGAGCTAGGTATACAACTCTAAAAAAGAACAATAAATTAAACCCAAAGATGAAAGCAGATATTAATGAGGTAGAAAATAAACATAAAATACAGAAAAACCTTAAACTTTGATTATTTAAGAAGATAACAAAAAGATAAGTCCTCTAATAAGACTAATCAAGAACAAAGAGAATGCCATATTTAGCAATGTCAGATATTAAAAAAGGGATGCTACTACTAGATTCTAGGATATTGTATTAGGCCGTTCTTGCATTGCTATAAATAACTAACTGAGACTGGGTAATTTATAAGAAAAGAGGTTTGATTGGTTTATGGTTCTGAAGCCTGTACAGAAAGCATAACACCAGCATCTGCTTCTGAGGAGGGCTCTGGAAGCTTACAATCATGGCAGCAGGTAAAGCGGGAGCTTGCATGTCACATGATGAATATAGGAGTGAGAGAGAGGGAGTAAGGGCCACAGTTTTAAACAGCCAGATCCCACAAGAAGTCACTCACTATGGCAAGAACAGCACCACAGGGATGGTGTTAAACCATACATGAAAAATTAACGCCCATGATCCAATCACCTCCCACCAGGCTCTACCTCCAATACTGGGGATTACAATTCAATATGAGATTTGGGCAGGTACACATATCCATACTATATTGGATATTTAAAAATACATAAATAATATTCTGAACTACAGTCTGTTAATAAATTGAACAATTTGGATACAATTGACAAACTTCTGGAAAAAAATACACTTACCAAGAATGACACAGAAAGAAATAAAAATACATAAAATGTCTGTATCTAAAAAACAAAATTAAATCACCAATTAAAGACATACCTACAAACAAAACCCTGGGCTTCGCTAGTGAATTCTATCAAACATTTAAAAATAAAATCATACCAAACTTGCACAAACACTTTGAGAGATGACACTTATCAACTCATTTTATCGGCTCAGAATAACCTTGACAGAGAAATATGGCAAGGACATTACAAGAATACTACAGACCACTTTCAATAATAAATGTAAATGTAAAAAATTATACAAAATATTAGCAAATTGAATCCAGTGAGATTTAAAACAACTATGTCATGACCAAGTGGGGTTTTTTCCAGAGATGTTTGATTAGTTTACATTTAAAAAAATAAATCAATGTAGTTAACCTAAATTAGTGAAAAATAAAAGAGAAAAAAATATCATTTTTTGTCTTAGTCTTTTTTCTATTGCTATAACAGAATATTTGATACTAGGTAATTTATAAAGAAAAGAGGTTTATTTAGCTCACAGTTCTGGAGGCTGGAAGTCCAAGATCAGGCAGCTGCTTTTGGTCAGCTTCTGGGTGAGGGCCTCATGCCATATCATAACATGGCAGAAATGGAAGGGGAACGGGGCATGTGCAAGGAGACCAAACACAAGAGGCAGCCTCACATAACAACTCACCTTCATAGTAACTCATCAAGTCTCGAAAGAGCAAGAACTCACTCACTACCACAAAACTGCATTAATCCCTTCATGAAAGTGGATCCCTTATGACCAAATGTCTCTTACAGGTCTCATCACCTCTCAACACTGTTACCTTAGGGACAAAGCCTCAATGTGATTTTTAGTGGGGAAAATCTAAGTTCAAACCATAGCATCTTCTCAACAGAAACATTTGATAAAATGTATCATGCATTCACAATAAAAAGTCACATTAACTTTAAAATCAGATAGAAAGAAATAAAAGGGAACATTTTTTACTATTGAAAAATCTATTTTATTTTAATTACCATTAAAATTGTCACCAGGGCCAGATGACCAGATGAGTTCTAGCTAACTTTATATATGTCAAAAAATTAACTATACATGTAATGATATATTTTATACATTAAATATGCACTTAATAGACTTTATATTTTAGAGCAATTTTAGGTTCACAGAAAAATTGAGCAGAAATTACTGAGAGTTCTCATGTTCCCTGTACCTCCAGATATGCACAACCTGCCCCGCTATCAACATCCCACAGCGGTACCATTTGTTACAACCAATGAACTTACATGAACACATCGTTATCACTGAAAGTTCATAATTTACATTAGAGTTTACTCTTGTTGTACAGTCTATCAGTTTGAACATATATATAGTGACATGTATCCACCATTACAGTATTATACAAAATAGTTTCACTGCCCTAAAAGTATAAACAAACCTAAAGCTATGCTTACAGGAAGACTTTAGACTTAAAATGAATATTTTTAAAAGAGGAGAGGCTAAAATCAATGAGTCCAATATACAACTCTAAAAAACAGTAAACTCAAAGATAAAAGCAGATATTAATCAAGTAGGAAAAGCCAACATTTGATGATTATTTATTTATTTATTTATTTATTTATTTATTTATTTACAGAGTCTCGCTCTGTCACCCAGGCTGGAGTACAGTGGCACGATCTTGGCTCACTGCAACCTCTGCCTCCCAGCTTCAAGAGATTCTCCTGCCTCAGCCTCCCAAGTAGCTGGGATTACAGGCACACATCACCACACCCAGTTAATTTTTGTATTTTTAGTTGAAACAGGGTTTTATCATGTTGGCCAGGTTGGTCTCAAACTCCTGACCTCAGGTGATCTGCCTGCCTCAACCTCCCAAAGTGCTGGGATTACAGGCGTGAGCCACCACTCTTGGCCCCAACATTTGATTATTTGTGATCCTTTGATGATTATTCTTAACCACTGATCTTTTCACTGTCTCATGGTTTTGCCTTTTCCATGTAGTTGGAATCCTGCAGCATGTAGCCTTTTTAGATTGGCTTATTTCACTTAGTAAAATGCATTTAAGTTTCTTCCATGTCTTTTCATGGGTTCATAGCTGATTTCCTTTCAGTGCTAAATAATATTTCATTGTCTAGATGTACCACAGTTTATTTTTCCATTCACCTACTGATGGACATCTTGATTACTTTCAAGTTTTGGCAATTATGAGTAAAGCTGCTATAAACATCCATGTGCAGGTTTTTGTGTAGACATAAGTTTTCAGTTCATTTGGGTAAATACAAAGGAGTGTGATCACTGTATCATATGGTAAGAGTATTTTTAGCTTCCCAAGAAACTCTCAAATTATCTTCCAAAGTGGCTGTACCATTTTGCATTACTAGTAGAAATGACTGAGAGTTCCTGTTGCTCAGTGTTCTCACTAGCACTGGGTGCTGTCACTGTTTTGGAATTTTATATTTAGTAAGCGTGTAATGGTATCTCATTGTTTTAACTGTAATTCTTTAATAACATATCAAGCACTAAATGGAACTTTTAAGTTTTATAAAGAGTATCTGCAAAAACCCTACAGCAGAGGTAATAATAATGAACTGTTGAAATCTTTCCTCCTAATAGTGAAACTAAAATGAAGATGCCTGCTCTTGTCAATTCTCTTGACATTTTACTGAAAATCCCAGCAGGAAATAAGAAAATAAAAGCAAGATATAAAAAAGGAAAGGAATAAATGCAACTATAATTATTTACAAACAACAAGAAATTCCAGAAGAACCTATATATACACAGAATTAACAATTGAATTTATAGGAACCCCTGATTCAATATCAACATACAAAAATTATATTTCCTTACAGCAGTGATAAGTACAAAGAATTAGTGAGAGAAATTTACAAGCAATCTAAATAATATTGACCCAAAGAACTATAAATAGATCAATGGGACATAATTTAAAAGTCCAAAAACAGATTAACATGTATGTGGCTATTTGATTTAACAAGTATTATACTAAAGGCAATGGAGAAATAATAGTTTTTCAAGTATTGTTAGGTCAATTGGATGTCCTTATGGAAAAAAAAAATTGGTCCCAGACTCATACTATATATAAAATAATCAATTCCAGGTCAACAGGAGATTTAAGTATAAAAGTAAAAACAATAAATCCTTAGAAGAAAACATAGGATATCTTGTGGAAGAAAACTATTTTTAAAAACAGTAAACAAAATGCTAATCATAAAATATAAAGTTGATATACTGGACATTAAAATTAAGAATTTATGTTTATCAAAAGACCCCATTTTGAAGAGGCAAGTCACAGAGTATGAGAAGTATTTGCAATATATACCTGATAACTAATTTGCATCAATAATACATAAATAACTCCAACAAATTGATTTTTAAAAATAAAGTCATCAGAAAAATAAAAAATGCAAAAGACTTAAAAAGGCATTTCAAGGCCCGGCGCAGTGGCTCAAACCTGTAATCCCAGCACTTTGGGAGGCCAAGGCAGGTGGATCACGAGGTCAAGAGTCTGAGACCAGCCTGACCAACATGGTAAAACACCATCTCTACTAAAAAAACAAAAATTAGCCAGCTACTCAGGAGGCTGAGGCAGGAGAATCACTTGAACTCAGGAGGCAGAGGTTGCAGTGAGCCAAGATCACACCACTGCACTCCAGCCTGGGAAACAGAGTGGGACTCCGTCCCCCTCCCTCCCAAAAAAAGGCATTTCAAAAAGAGTACCAAAATGGCCAGTAAGCCTATTAAAAGTATTCAACATTATTATAAAGGAGATTCAAACCCCAATAACAAAAGGTTAAAATTTGGAAGCTGATTGTACTAAATATTGATAAGAATATGAATATAAGCAGGAATGCTTATAAATTGGCGTATTTCTTTGGAAACATTTTTGCTGATCTCTGCTAAAGCTGAATATGCCCTATGACTTAACAATGACACTCCCAGGTATACATCTGACAGAAACACATCCACATCCACATCAAAAAATAAAAAACATGTCCAAGTGTCCAGAGTAGCACTAAATAGCCAACAGGCAAACAACTTAAATACCCATTAACAGTAGAATGGACAACAAATTGTGTATGGATACATGGTGTAATATTATACAGTACTGAGGATGAACTAAGGGCTGTTCCTCCAAACAACACGGCTATAGCAACATTGTGTCTCTCAGAAATAGTGTTATGAGAAAAAAAATAAAAAGACTAAAAATGCACATTCTGTATAACTTCATTTATATGCAGGTAAAAACAGGCAAAAGCAAGTAATTATGATATCAGAAAGCTTCTGTTTACTTTCAGGAGTGTGCAATGAAGATGGGGGATGAGGAGGATTTGGGGGAGTGCTGATAACTAATTTTGGAACTGGGTAGTGGTCACATGGGTCTGTTCACTGGGTGAAAATTCATCACATGATTATTTTTCTGTATGTGTGTTATACTTCAGTAAATATTTAACTTAAAAAAGTCACAGTGGGCTTGAAGGAACATTCAGTTCTAAGTAAGAAGCTAACATAAATTACAAAGAGTGGGAATAAGTAAGTTCTTCTTTAGATGGATAAGTTTAAGTGCTGAAAATTCCCAAAGATCAAAGCCAAGGCATGTTTATCAATGATCTAGATGAAGGAATATCTAATAAAATCCTCATACTTGCAGACAATACTGGTATCTTTTAGGTTATAGAAAACCCAGTCAATGGGGATAAAATGCAGGAAGATTTAAAAGGCTTTGAAAGTGAGCAGAATAGTAGTAAATGTGTTTCTCTGTGGTCAGCTAAATAGTAATGCAGGGAATAAAAAGAATATAAAGATGTCTTATACATCCTTATATATGCATCGGGTCTTATAAGATAGTAGTATATTTATATACAGTCAGTACTAAAAATCATTGTTGATAAATGAAGGATTAAATGAATAAATAAATAATGGACTTGGACTAAGCTATCAGTTTTAATTTAGGAAGCCATCAGGGCTAGGAGTTATTGTAGACGATTTCCTGAAGAAACAGACCTAATGTGCTAGTGAATTTGGGGTAATATTCTAAACAGCAACAAGAATACTAAATGCAAAAGAGAAAACATTGAACAGGAGTTCTTAAAATGTATGAGTAGGACCTCCAAGAGGAGAGTGGGTGGAAAGACAGGGCCTGTAAAGATGCAGGTAAGACAGGAACATAACTGAGGGCCGTAGAACTATCACCTCTATAAACTATTTGAACATGGATATTAATGCTTATGGTAGTTAGTTTTATGTATTAACTTGTCTAGGCTCTAGTACCCAGTAATTTAATCAAACGCTAATCTAGGTGATGCTATAAAAAGTATCTTGTAGGTGTGGTGAATATTCACAATCAGTTGACTTTAAGAAAAGGAGATTACTCTTGGTAATGTGAATGGGCCTCATCCAATCTGTTGGAAGGCCTTAAAAGCCAAACCGAGGCTTCATGGAGAACTTCTGCCTAAAGACTGCAATGTCCACTCCTGTCAAGTTGCTAGCCTACCGGCTTGTCCTACAAACTTCAAACTTGCCAGCCTCTACAATTACATGAGCCAATTTCCTTAAAATGGGTGTGGACGGTCAGGGGTGGGGGAAGTCTGTTTCTCTGGAGAACCCTGACTAATACAGCACCCAAAGTATATCAGTTGCTTTCTGATATGCAAAGAAGGATCATTCAACAAAACAGTAGACTGCAGGATAGTCCATTGTCTTAAGAATATTTTTCTCAAATTAGTTCATTTCCCCTTTAGCTGATCTGCAATTCTGTGACAGAGAGATCCTCCTGACCATTCTTCGCCCTGGTCCTCTGGTCTTCCACCCTGTTTTAGGGATCTGCTTTCTAACACAGAGTTCTCTCCCATATTTTTCTTCCCCTGAGTCTCAGAACCCACAAACTCTTGTCACCACACCCACCAAAAGAAATCCCAAATTTCTTCATTAAGAAAAAAAAAAAAAATCTATTGCAAGAACCCTGAGACCACCATTCAGATTTTTTAACAGAAGCCAATATCCCATTCTGAAGTATTGGCCTTTCAATTTTTTTCAACAATGTCAACAACAGTCAATATCAAGTTTATGAATGAGAGCTTTCTGGCTAAAATGAGAGAGTTCTTCAAACTCTCTCAGAACCAAGAGAACATCTTCCCCAAAGCTGAATTTCTGCCCTGCTCTTAGAGCCATGGGAAGCCAATTTCTGGAGTTTGGGAATAGCTGTTTCACCGCCTCTGCCAGCCATCAGAGGTTTAGGAATAGTCAGAGGCCTGGCAATTAATCGGTCCTTAAAAAGAAACAACTGGCCAGAAATCATAGCGATGAGCTGCAGTCATGCAGTTGTTCCCCATCCCCTCAAACCCTATACATGCAAAATTATGCTTTAACTGAACCCATGACAGTTTTTAACACAAAAATAAGGAGAGCATTTTAGGGCCTTTCAAAGGACTGAATCAGGGAGGTCCTGATACTAGAAATGTGGGTGTATTCCTCCTGCTGAAGGAAGGAAAGGACAAAAACACAAACCCTCTCACAATTATGGGTGAGTTTTTTCCCATCTCTCCTTAGGTCCTCCCACATTATTCAAGGTTTGAGCCACCAGGATACCTTTTTTTTGTTTGTTTTTTTGGCAACTAATAAATAGTTTGAGTAATGGCTGCATGTTGTTAATGGCTAAAGTGAAATTTGAGTCAATCTTTCAAAAATACAATATGACAAATAAATTCATCCCATGCCCCTTTCCTAGTGTTGCCCCATGTCAAGTTTTGCTATGGCCATGACCCAAAATTAAATAGCTTCCCTCCAGCAGTAGTCGTCATATTTCACTCTCCATCTCCATGTTCAGGCAGATGCATCAATGGGTAATTCAGTACCAGAAATATCACCTACTGTCCCACTCTAGGCAGAATAGGCAAGTGAGAAATTTATTTGTATTATGAAGCAGGCAACAAAACATGCATGAGAGGCATAACTTGGATGTATATGAGAAATAGATTGAATACTCCCTTGGAAAAATATTTGCAAACATAAAACGAATAGACAGTGGTTCAGTTACATGGAAATCTCTCTAAATAAGGGACTCTATTCATCAATCAATCAAGAAACATTCCTACACAAGCCACTATGTTCTTAGTGGATTGAGGCATATGTTGTGAGGGTAGAAAACCAATTTGAAAGAGCTTAGATATGAAATAAGTGTTCAATTATGTAGCTAACTATAAGTCTAATGAGATTTCCCAGGGAGTAAAATGGATGTTGTTTCTTTCAGCTATGTCCCTTTAATTACCTGGCCCTGGCCAACCATTAGTGCTGACCATATGTAAAATGTTCCAGAAACTTGTTAACTTGCACATATCTTTCTCCAGAAATGTACTGCTTCACCCTCTTATGAGGTGCTGGTCTCAGCCTACCCATTACTGTTCATCATTCTCCAAGCTCTCTGCTGCCCAGATCTTCCAGCTTGTTTACACTAACCTGCTTCGGATCTTTATCTCAATTTTTGGATTCTGATTCTACTCTCTCCTCTTCTGGGCATTCCCTTGGACAGATAAGTTAGTAGAGAGCCCAACTGACCCTTATTTCTTCAAACTCCTGCATTTTTCTTGTGCATTCTGATTATAACTCAATCCCACAGTTGGGAACTAAATTTTATCCCATCAGTCCATAATCCTTGAGGCACATGAAAATAATGGAATGTAAAAGCATGTGAGTGTGCTGAATGTTCTAGTTTTCAGGAATGAGATAAGAACTTTTCATTTATTGATGAGAGATGACCTCTTCGTAGTGAAAACAGATCCCACTCGAGACAGCTGGGGAACACCTTGGTGAAGTTGACTGCTGTAAGTACACATGACTCAACCTTGCCAACAAGGTACAGTCCCACATCTGGCCACACCCCCAACACCTACACCTAAACAATTTTTAGAAAACCAGGATGGGCTGCCTCAATTTCTAATTTATTTGGCCAGTTTCACAAGCTGCTCAGTTCCTAGTTAAGTCAAGATAAGAAGTATTTCTGATCTTCTGAACATGCCCTAAATGTAATGAAGTGCTTGATGAATGCCTGGCAGTCCAAAGAATCAACCTTCTGTAGTTGCTCCAAGGGTCTAGGTCTTAATGAAGCTGTACCTCCAGGGAGCATAATATGTACCCTTGTAGGAGGGCAATGAATGCAACACTAAATAATGCTTAAAACCATTGCAAGACTAAACAATGCTTGAATCCATTGGTTATATTCAGCCTTTTAGCTCCTTCAATGTCTAAACAGTGCCACGGCACCTAGTGAAGAACAGTTTTCACAACATCTTGCAGGGGGATGGTGAGGAGTAAGACATAGTTACTGGATCTTGGTTTTATATCCATATATTCATTCATACTCTGCCTTTTGTACATATGGGCCTGAATCAATAGTAGTATCTTATCTTGCTGTAAAATCAAATTATTAAATTTTTGAGTGATCCAAAGGAGTGTTCTTGGGCTATTGGCTTTTTCCCTTAGAAGATATGGACAATGCCAACAGACTGAGGTTCAGATTACTTTCCCATGTACAACCCACTTGTTAACCCTCAGGTAACAAAGACCTGTGGTTCTGCTCGATCCACTTCCAGTGAGAGGTGATAGGGCCAGAGAATTCTGTAGTGTGGGTCCCTGCAACTCAAAGAGTAGCCAGAACTCTAAAGAAATCTAAATATTTTGAGTTATGGAACAAATAGGCTAGTGATTGATGGGAGCAGAAGCTGAGGAAAAATCAGACACATTAAATGGCCCCACATTGCCAGCTGAAGTTTAATGGAATGTACAGAAAAGAGAAAATATACACAGATTAGCAGAAAAGAATAAGGTTTTTAAAGTTTGCCAGAAAGACACATACCAAAGTCAAGTTTAGTCACACTGGTGATGGAGCACTAAAGACCATGTGCCCCAACAAAAGAAATTATCAACAGAGTAAAGACAGCCTACAGAATGGGAGAAAATATTTCCAAACTATGCATCTAACAAAGGTCTAGGCTGGGCCCATTGACTTACACTTGTAATCCTAGCACTTTGGAAAGCTGAGGCAGGAGGATCACCCAAGGTCAAGAGTTTGAAACCAACGTGGCCAACATGGTGAAACTCCCTCTCTATCAAAAATACAAAAATTAGGCAGGCACGGTGGCATGTGTCTGTAGTCCCAGCTACTCGGGAAGCCAAGGCAGGAGAATCTCCTGAACCCAGGAGGTGGAGGTTGCAGTGAGCCGAGATTGTGCCACTGCACTCCAGTCTGGGCAACAAAGTGAGACTCCATCAAAAAAAAAAAAAAAGAAGTCTAAAATCCAGAATCTACAACGAACTTAAACAAATCAACAAGCCAAAAACAATCTAATTTTAAAAATAAGCAAGCGACATGAACAGGCAATTCTCAAAAGAAGACACACAAGCAGACAACTAACATATAAAAAAATGCTCAACATCACTAATCATTAGAGAAATGCAAATCTAAACCACAATGAGATACTATCTCGCACTAGTCAGAATGGCTATTACTAAAAAGTGAAAAAATAACAGATGCTGGTGAGGTTGGGAGAAAAAGGAATGCTTATATACTGTTGTGGAAATCCAAACTAGTCTACCCACTGTGGAAAACAGTTTCGAGGTTTCTCAAAGAACTTAAAATAGAACTACCATTAGACCCAGCAATCCCACTACTGGGTATATACCCAAAGGAAAAGAATGTATTCTATCAAAAAGACACATGAATCCATATATTCATTGCAGTGCTATTCACAATAGCGAAGACATGAAATCAACCTAAGTTCCCATCAACAGTGGATTAGAGAAAGAAAATATGGTACATATACACCATGGAATACTATTCAGCTATAAAAAGGTATGAGATCATGCCCTTTGCATGGATGGAGCTGGAGGCCGTTATTCTAAGTGACATAACATAAAAATAGCCAAATATTGCATGTTCTCACTTATAAGTAGGAGTTAAACACTGAATACACGTGATTGTAAAGATGAGAACAACAGATACTGGGGATTACTAGACAGGAGAGGGAGGAGGAGGACAGGAGTTGAAGAACCACCTGTTGGATACTATGTTTATGCCCTGGATGACAGAATCATTGGAACCCTAATCCTCAGCATCACACAATCTATCCAAGTAACAAACCTGTTTGTATCCTTTATAATAAGATTTGAAATTTAAAAAAATATACCATGCAACCTATTGCTGGAAATGCACAGCTTTCTTGAAGACAGGACCACATCCATAAGGTCCTTTATTCTTGTGTTTCCATGGGATATCTGTTCTTTACATCCAGACAACCTAACATACAGGCTGTTTTAAGTGATGGCTCCCTAAACTATTACATGTCCCCGTTAGTTTCATACTTCAGAGGTTTCTTATATCTATTTCTCATATGTGTTACAAATCTGGCCCTTCTGCTGACAACCCACCCGTATTAGTCTGCTAGGGGTGTCATAACAAAACACTACATATTGTTAGGGCTTAAACAACATAAATTTATTTTATCATAGTTATGGTAAAAATAACTATGTTGTAAGTTCAAGATCAAGGGGCCAGCCCATTCAGTTTCTATGAGATCTCTCTCCTTAGCTTGCAAACAGCCACCTTCTGTTCTGTGTCCTCAAACATGGCCTTTTCTTCTCTGTACTCACATATCCCTGGTGATTCTACCTCTTCTTATAGGGATATCAGTCCAATTGAAATAGAGTTACACCATTATGCCCTCACTTAACCTTATTTACTTCTTTAAAGGCCATATCTCCACAGTCACATTAGAGGTAGATCTCTTCAACATATGGATTTAGTGGGACACAATTCAGTCCACAATATCACCTAAAGGAGGATCCCAGATTCAACCGGATCCCAGGAATGGCAGATGTATTTAAGCCAAAAGTGCTATTCACCTTTAATCCGGCTCCAATATCTGAAGTCAATTTATAGTAGACTTTGCCTCCAATGTTAGCATGGCAACCCAGACAAGGAGTTTTATCTTGCTATTTTTTTCACAAGTTGGCCCTAGAAGAGTTAAACTATCTAGAACAGGGGGAAAATCTATCACAGGCTACAGAAGTGATTCTAGAAGCCTAAAATCATCATCTAGAGATTTTCTGGTCAAGCATTGGAACCTAAGCATCTTCAGGCTCCCTAGGAGGTTTGGTGGGCCTGTATGTCCACAACTTGGCTGAGAGCTCGTGTGTATTCTAGGGATCCAGAACCACTGTTTCAACCCCACCTTGTCCACAAGGTCCAGCCCTGAAGGCCACGGTCCCTGCAGGATCCTCTACCAGAAGAATGTCACATGCATGTCAGCCCAGCCAGACCTATGAAGTCTCAATCACATGTACTAGACAGTGTTTTGACGGCTACAATCAGCACTGGTTGGCAAAGCTTCAGGACAGCACACGGCATATTGTAACCCCTAAGAACATTCTTGAAGGAATAAAAAAGGAAATAAGCCTAATCCATTTGCATTTCTGGTGGCATCCAATCTAAATAAAGATGTATTTGAGCCAACCAGCTGAAGCCCCATCCGCGAACACTTTTATGCAGGGCTGATAATCAATCAGAACAGTTGTATCAGTTGTTCGTAGCTGGTGTCTACTTTGAGTGGTCAGACATCCATTGTAATTGGAAGGACTCAGGGTCTAAAAGTTGGTAAATACTTCTGATATCACTTCTGACTATTCCTGGAGAAAATGTAGGGGTGTCTATGGTGAGTTCAGTGATTTCAGGACTGATTAAGGAAAAGACAGAACTACAAGATGTCAGTATTGCACAGTAAGTTTTACAGCCAGTATTGGGACAGAGTCGCAAGAGAGAAGCAGTTCCTTTTCCTTCCAGGATGAGTAGAAGACCTGACAGAAATAGCAGCATGGGATTAACACCCAGAAGGCAAAAGAGGGCAAGAGACTTTCTAGGGGAGCGAGGAATCAGAGATGGGGCTTATGTGTCTAGCAGTTCCTGGGCTAGAGAGCTATGAAAAACAGCCATGATTTGAGGTCATTTATAGCTATAGGGGTTATCTTATCTATGGTTGGCAGATATTAGGTATAGTTTTGTGGGGTAGGTAAAGCAGACAGGTTCTAAATGGCTTAAAACATGCTTATCTGGGATATATTTAAAGCCACTGGATATGTAAGCATTGAGTTTGGCACCAGGGGGTTTAAGCTAATAGTGCTTGCCTGCTGTGAAGAAGTAACAATCTAGGAGCTATATACAGAGCCCACCTTTAGTCCATTTGCATATCAATGTCCTATGAAACTTAAAAAAGAGAGAGGGAGATCCATCCCCCACTCTACAAAGGAAGACAGGGTTTTGCTACAAGCTGGAAGAGATAAACCCTGGTGACCATGTGGAGATAGTGAGGGACTTCTGTTGGCCACAGTGAAGGAAAGTCAGGCACTTTGGAATCTCCCATGCCTGCATGAAATTTACTGGTCCTATGGTCTGCTTTAACCAGGAAGCCCTGTTTATATCCCAGTTTGAGCTGGTCCTTTTTAGAGCACTTCAGAGCAAGAACCACTTCTTCCTTGCACACCACCAATCCCAGATCAATACCAGAGGACAGGTGTAAACTGTGCATTGCAAAAGCATCTCAGATGCAGCTTTTTTCCTTCTCACGAGTACCTCCTCAAATCAAGGTTGTCTTAATCCAACCAATCATGGCTGCACTTAAAACATACCATTTTATTGAAATCATGGATTTCACACACATACATAACATACACACACATGTACACATGCACGGGTTTCCTGCTCTCATCCACCACCCTCATTTTAAATCCAGAACACATAAAAAAGCCACAATCTACCCAAGAGGACTGGGCAGGTTTTCTTCTGGTGAATCCTATGGATTTCAGGTTTACATCTAGGAGGCTTCACATGCTAGGGGAAGTCATTTGGACAATAGCCTATCACATTTATACCACTAGAGCTCATCAACTTGAAAATGCGTTTCTGAGCCAGGAAATTTATCTGCTCCAGCATCTTCCTTCCCTACACACTTTCTGCCCATTCATCCCTGTATCCTAACACTCCCTGCTGTACCCAGCCTGAAAGAGAATAGTTTTGTACACCATAGTTCTAGATTCTGTCCCAGTGATTAGAGAGGGGATGCCAAAACATTTGTTGTGGGACATACTATGCTTTTGATTTAGTGGAAATGTATTCGTATGTTCACAACAGAACCTTCCTTCTTTTGAAAAATTAGCCATAGGAATCCTTTGTTTGATGAGCCAATAAATTCCCATTTGTTTAAATTAGTTTGGGTTGTGTTTCTGTTACTCACAACTAAGAATCCTGACTAATTTCCTCAGCAACAGAGGCCTATTGTTTGTGGAGTGGGTGATACCTACACTAAGGCAGAACATATGGAAGCCTTCCACCCATTCTAACTATACTCTCAACTAATAGCAACATAGCTTTTCATTACAAAGAGAACCTAAGAAAACCTTAGTCTTGCCTTGTTAGAGGGAGTTAGAAACTTGGTCAACAATCTCTTGAGATGCTCACTTTTAGTTCCATGAGGGATGCTAAACTACAAGGAAAAGGAACATCCCAGAAGACACTCAGCAATAAGAAAATTAGTCCCATTTTGCCCATATATAACTGTTTTTTTGGTTTATTCACTATCAACTCTCACTCAAAAATGGTTTGAATCTGTGTCCCCACAGAAATCTCATGTTCAGTTGTAATCCTCAAGGTTCGAGGTGGGGCCTGGTGGGAACTGAATTGGATCATGGGGGAAGATTTCTCATCAATGATTAGTACCATCTCCTTGGTACTGTCCTTGCCACCGTGAGTTCTCACAAGAGATCTGGTTGTTTAAAAGTTTGTGTCACCTCCCCACTCTCTCTCTTGCTCCTGCTCTGGCCATGTGACCTGCCCATTCCCCCTTTTTTGCCTTTCATCCTGATTGTAAGTTTCCTGAGGCCTCTGCAGAAACCAAACTGATGTCAGTAACATGCTTCCTGTACAGCCTGCAGAAATGTGAAACTATTAAACCTCCTTTCTTTATAAATTAGCCCATAACAGTTATTTGTAGCAAGGCAATAATGGACTGATACACTCATTTTCTTGTGTCTTCTCCTTCCTGACTGACTGGTCATCTCTCAGCTTTCAAAGTTTGGCTCCATTTCCTGGACCTATGTGTAAACAATTTTTCCATCTCCACCCCCATCCTTTGGACTGCCCATATGAAATTTATTATTTATTGGATAATACATTCAAGGCATAATTCAGTACCAAAGGCAGCTGCTAGAAATTTGTTGCCTTTAGTAATAGAAGAAAGTTAGTAGAAGAGTTAGGCTTGGAGCTGGCTCCTGAAGAATGGATAATTCATGGATAGGAGTGGAGGAAGAAGAAAGATTATTCCAAGTGACTAAACAATATGAACAAAAGCTCTAAGATCAGAATGAGCTGGTCACTGCTCAAGTAGATCAGAGAATGTGTCTAATGAAAGTAGTTTTCACAGAGAAAGACTATATTATAGAAAAACACAGAGACAAAGGGGTTTAGACTTAATTCAGGAGTCACTGAAAGCTCTTATTCTAGGGATATTCAAATGTCATTTGGTCATGAGAACATGAATTAAAAAACAATATATCCTCACCTCAACTTCTAGGGAATACCATGTAAATCAAGATTATACCCAGGTAAATACACACACACACAAACATACAAAAGCCTGGGTCACAAATAAAAACCTGCTTAGCCCAACAGGTCTTTTCTTGACTTACGTAAGTTGCTTAGGAATACATTATCCCTGAGAGAGTATTATCCCCTAGGAGGAATTTAAACTTGGGAAAGTTTGAGCTATCCTTTGTATTGCATCAGCCAATTTTATAAGCTCTTAAAGTTAGTGCAACTTCAGAGCCAGAAATTCAGATATTTGGAAAATTATATTTAGGGCCCAGCAATTCCTAGACTACTTCTCAGATGCATTCAAATTAAAGATCAATTGAAAACCACAGTCATGCATTCCAAATTTCAGTGACCTAATGGGCCATGCATAAAGCAATATGTCTTTAGTTTTACAGTGGTATAAAAGAAATAGACATTTTGAAATCCTTTCATTTTCTTCTTTTTGAACTCTTTCTCTAGAATTGGACATTTTGAAATCCTTTCATTTTCTTCTTTTTGAACTCTTTCTCTAGAATTGGACATTTGTAAATCCCACAATTGCCAGGACCTCTTTTCTTCAAATAAATGGAAGAAATATTGGGATTTAACAGTTTTTTGCATGTGTCAGCACTTCCTGGGTTTTTTATTACACTCAGGGAGATGTCAAGTTTAGGCAACAGATAAGAATGTTACTCAAAAAAAATCATTGAGGGCAGAATTAAAAAAAACGCTCACCTTATATGAATTTGGATACTCACAGAGACCCCATATAAGAGGGCAATGGTTAGAATGAAAGGTCAAGATGGGAACAATAAAAGGTACTGTATTTTCATTGAATATAAAATTCTAAAATTCTGAATAGAGTCCCCCTTAATCTATTTTAGTCAAAATAAACTAGATTATCCTGTGCTAACAATTGCAAAATCTCAAATGTTTAACCAAACAAAAATTTATGTGCTGCTAATGGAAAGTCTACTGCAGGCATGTGTGCCTTTTCAGGGTATCTCCTCATGGTCAGCTTCAAAGTTTTAGTCCTATCATCACAGCTAAAGCCCCTCCTCAACTGCCATGGTAATAGAAGAAGCAGCTAGAGGGGTGTGTGAGGGCTTTTCAGGTCTTTAACCCGGAAGTGACATACTTCCTTTCTATCCACATTCCAGTAGCCAGAAATAGTCATAAACTCTGCCCAACTTCAAGGAGGCTGGGAAATACAGGGCACAAACATTATCCAAATAAGCAAGAGGTATGTAGAGAGCCAAAGAAGAAGAGGAAATAAAGGAAAAATGGGGGGAGATGAAAAGTATAGATGGAGGAGGAGGAAAAGAAATGAATGTAATTCAACCACAGATTTGGAAACAAGAATCTCTAAATTTTGAATTCTAATCTCAACCCAGGATTGTACAAGGATTCTTAGCCAAGTAAAGAGAATTTCTTGAGATAGATATGAAAAAGCAGCTTGGAAAAATAACTATTCTAGAGAAAAAAGTTCTCTAAAATGAGGAATTAAAAAAAAATACATATATGCGCCAGAAACATAAGAAGTATAAGCTAGAAGTCTCACAAAAATACAGAATATTGTGTATTTTATGTATAAAGGTATGAAGACATTTGGGAGTACCAAGTACATTTCCACCTATAGGCACCAAAATATTCAACTAAACTTTCAAAAGAACTTATCTGCATAAGAAACCACAGATTTGACATAAATATTCTGGTGGAGAAGGAGCCAGGAGCCAATATTAGGACTCACATGTGAAAATGTGATAGTAACCAAGCCTTATCAACAATTTTGACAGCTCTATAACTCAAATTCTTATGTGTAAAATAGAACTAGTACCAGCATCACCTACCTACAATAAGAAAATGTTTTAAAAGGCTCACAGTGCTCTATAAAAGCTGCACTAACCAGAAAACTGCCATATACCCAAGATGGCAGTGGCACCTAGAGGTTCCTTCAAAGAGTACTTTTGCATCCAGGAGAATTCCTTCAGTCACATGGTCACAAAGCCATTTACTTTTTTGGTATTATTTCCTAAGTAGGAACAATCTGATACTAGTCATTCTCTATTAAAAAACACATTTCAGAATTACAATGCGTTTGTAATTCTAAATCTATAGGTTAGATTTTTCAGCTTTGAGTTTTGGGGGTTATTAAATGCATTTTCGACTTAAAATGTTTTCAATATACCATGTGCTTTCTGGGATGTAATCCCATCATAAGTCAAGGAGTGTATATTATCTTTGAATAACATTTTTATTTTTCTGAAGTCAAAGGTTATCTTGCTTAAAGAATATATATACATTATACATGTTTGTGTACATGCTTGAGATAGCATTATGCATTTGTGTGCATACATACAAACATTTATGGTTGGTGTGTGTGCTCACGTGTGTGCTTATATGTATGTTCTTTTCTCTGTGACTTGTGTGCCTTTTCACTAGAATCTGTAATAGGAGGAATGCAAAATGGACACAAGCCATATGAATTCAGCAGCCTCATGGATTTGGATGCTCAAAAGCAGCAGTCATCTATCAAAGGAAGTGTATCAGACTAAATGGAGAGATTTTTAATAAGAGGCAAGGGGGTGCACTTTACCTAATAAAAAGAGCATAGAAAGACCCTGGATGTGGCTAATGTGCATAAAAAATTCAGCCTGTCAGATCCTCACTTTTCTAATTCAGTAATCTAAATAATTTATTTGACATTTTAGCTCAAGATGACCTTTCTTAGGAAAAAATTACTGTTTTAAACTTTTAGCAAGTTCACCCCCAGCCACAGAATCCCTATTGAAGTCTGCATTTCCCCAAATGAACAAAGGTTAATCTCGTAGTGCTCAAACACATTGCTGACCCTTTTAAACGGTTCACAAAATGTCATTTAATTTTTTAATCTAATTTCAATTATGTTGTAATATTTGAGTTGAGTATTTGGGGATGGGGTAGTGATGTGAGCTTCCAGTCAGGTCCTACTTAGAGAAATATAGGCAAATGATTTTTTTAAGTAAAACAGATTAATAGATAATGTCATTCATTTCCCCTGTGGTTTGAATATACATATAATCATGAACAATATATAATAAAATCATGCACACTTCCCCTGAAGGATTAACAAATGGGGATTAAGGTGGTTAGTTCTTGAAAGAAACAATACTGGAATCCAAGGTTTTCTTTTTTTTTTTTATTTTTATTTTTATTTTTTTTTAATTTATTTATTATTATTATACTTTAAGTTGTAGGGTACATGTGCACAACGTGCAGGTTTGTTACATATGTATACTTGTGCCATGTTGGTGTGCTGCACCCATCAACTCGTCATTTACATCAGGTATAACTCCCATGCAATCCCTCCCCCCTCCCCCCTCCCCATGATAGGCCCCGGTGTGTGATGTTCCCCTTCCCGAGTCCAAGTGATCTCATTGTTCAGTTCCCACCTATGAGTGAGAACATGCGGTGTTTGGTTTTCTGTTCTTGTGATAGTTTGCTAAGAATGATGGTTTCCAGCTGCATCCATGTCCCTACAAAGGACACAAACTCATCCTTTTTTATGGCTGCATAGTATTCCATGGTGTATATGTGCCACATTTTCTTAATCCAATCTGTCACTGATGGACATTTGGGTTGATTCCAAGTCTTTGCTATTGTGAATAGTGCTGCAATAAACATACGTGTGCATGTGTCTTTATAGCAGCATAATTTATAATCCTTTGGGTATATACCCAGTAATGGGATGGCTGGGTCATATGGTACATCTAGTTCTAGATCCTTGAGGAATCACCATACTGTTTTCCATAATGGTTGAACTAGTTTACACTCCCACCAACAGTGTAAAAGTGTTCCTATTTCTCCACATCCTCTCCAGCACCTGTTGTTTCCTGACTTTTTAATGATCGCCATTCTAACTGGTGTGAGATGGTATCTCATTGTGGTTTTGATTTGCATTTCTCTGATGGCCAGTGATGATGAGCATTTTTTCATGTGTCTGTTGGCTGTATGAATGTCTTCTTTTGAGAAATGTCTGTTCATATCCTTTGCCCACTTTTTGATGGGGTTGTTTTTTTTTTTCTTGTAAATTTGTTTGAGTTCTTTGTAGGTTCTGGATATTAGCCCTTTGTCAGATGTGTAGATTGCAAAAATTTTCTCCCATTCTGTAGGTTGCCTGTTCACTCTGATGGTAGTTTCTTTTGCTGTGCAGAAGCTCTTTAGTTTAATGAGATCCCATTTGTCAATTTTGGCTTTTGCTGCCGTTGCTTTTGGTGTTTTAGACATGAAGTCTTTGCCCATGCCTATGTCCTGAATGGTACTACCTAGGTTTTCCTCTAGGATTTTTATGGTATTAGGTCTAACATTTAAGTCTCTAATCCATCTTTTTTTTTTTTTTTTTTTTTTTTTTTTGAGACGGAGTCTCGCTCTGTCGCCCAGGCTGGAGTGCAGTGGCCGGATCTCAGCTCACTGCAAGCTCCGCCTCCCAGGTTCATGCCATTCTCCTGCCTCAGCCTCCCGAGTAGCTGGGACCACAGGCGCCTGCCACCTCGCCCGGCTAGTTTTTTGTATTTTTAGTAGAGACGGGGTTTCACCATGTTAGCCAGGATGGTCTCGATCTCCTGACCTCGTGATCCGCCCGTCTCGGCCTCCCAAAGTGCTGGGATTACAGGCTTGAGCCACCGCGCCCGGCCTCTAATCCATCTTGAATTAATTTTCGTATAAGGAGTAAGGAAAGGATCCAGTTTCAGCTTTCTACTTATGGCTAGCCAATTTTCCCAGCACCATTTATTAAATAGGGAATCCTTTCCCCATTTCTTGTTTCTCTCAGGTTTGTCAAAGATCAGATGGCTGTAGATGTGTGGTATTATTTCTGAGGACTCTGTTCTGTTCCATTGGTCTATATCTCTGTTTTGGTACCAGTACCATGCTGTTTTGGTTACTGTAGCCTTGTAGTATAGTTTGAAGTCAGGTAGCGTGATGCCTCCAGCTTTGTTCTTTTGACTTAGGATTGTCTTGGAGATGCGGGCTCTTCTTTGGTTCCATATGAACTTTAAAGCAGTTTTTTCCAATTCTGTGAAGAAGCTCATTGGTAGCTTGATGGGGATGGCATTGAATCTATAAATTACCGGAATCCAAGGTTTTCAAAGGCGCTGTGTGATTGAGGATATTAGCTTTTAAGCCAAGGCTACTCAAAGGAAACCCATACTCTAAGCCATATAGGGTCCACCTTATCCTCAGATTTCATTCTAGGACAGTTCTGAGTCCACCCAAGATATAGGGAGGGTGACAGATGTTGTAGATAGATCATTATCTCAGTCATTCCATCAGCCATTAATGAAATTTCAACTTTTTCTCTCAAAAGCTATTCTTTTAGCTTGCTAGCAGATCAGAAAAACAAAAGAAGGTAAAATTGTTACTATGAAGATAATTGGATCTTCCTCTCTGCACAATAAGCTATCATTTCATCATCACATCCTAGAAAGCTTATTTAGGAGATTCAGAGATGTCGTAACACTTTGTTAACCAGGATTTCCTCCTACCCGCACCAAAGGATGATAGAATTTGGTACTCTAATTTGACAAACACATCCCATTTTCTCATTGTCATTGTTTTAGCAATGTCTCCCTGGGAACATTGGGTGGCTTAAGGTTTTCTGTTATTTGCAAATCCAAAATATTATCATTGGTGGCTGTGCCAATGATCTGAGTAGAATGAGCTGATATGAACATGAAGCCAAGATATGAACGCTCAGCTCCATTACTTTCCTCTCATCATTGCCTCTCTTGATGTAGCATTCCCCAGAGAGTCTAGTGCCCCTTATTTTCCTTACCCTGAAATATCATATTTCCCTAATTCAAAAGTACCTATAAGCCACACTCACAGAAGTTGCCTCAATAAAGGAAGTTTTGTACATACATCCTATAGGCAGGCAAGTCAGCATCTTGCTTGTTCCTCTCACTTTGCCACTTTACCAAATTTGCCTCCGAAGGAATATTTAGAATATGAGACACAGATACAAATTAAGATGTCTGATCATCATTTTTGCTTTAAAATGCACATTTTTCACCATCGTCAATGAGAACTGTGTGAGGTCTAGCATGCCATGCTGTTTCATAAATGAAAAATAGTCTAGTTTTGCTAATTTAGTTATACCCATCCCAAGGGTTCTCAGCTCAAGGTGTACATTAGACTCACCCAGGGGTCACTGCAAAAACACAAACTTAGGAGGCCCTCTTAAATCTTACTGAATCAGAATCTGTGCATATGGGCCAAGTGTCATATATTTGTACATAACTATGTAGAATTGTGTATGCTTACCTACCCTTGGATAAGAATCACCAATTGGGTAAGTTTTCACATGGGTTATCCAGTGTAACTGGAATAGTAAATGAATGTATGCTCTGAAGAAAAGAATTTCCATCATGCCTAGGCTAATCATTCAGAACATCTGAAAGATTTGGAATGTACAGAAGACAAAAATCCTTGTAAAAATATCTCTCAAACAACACTTTCTTATGACTTATTTTAGATATTTTAATAAAATATGTCATATCCCTTGCCCTGATCATTGTTTGGAGTATTTGCTATAGCAATTGCCATTGCCAGAAATTGCTGGCATTCATTTAAGAAAAACACAGAGCCAGTCAGTCTTTGGTATAAAAACTACACAGTACTGTATTGCCCTACCACTCATAGAAGAGTAACATGAGGAATTTTGCCTGGGAGTTACTGGAATTCCCACATTCCAATTTTCCTGGTTCTGATTAAAGTGTGAATGGAATAAATTGGGATCATATTAGAGAGAAAGCACGAAACACCAAAAGCTAGTTCCTAAAAATGTCTCAATCTTTTCCTTTTCTCACTCTAGAAGTTTCTACAGGACTCTTTCCACTTCAATATCTCAGGTCCCAAAAGTCCAAGCTGCCCATTTTCCTAGAAACAATTTCCGAAAGCTTGATCCATGATACACAATTTCTGCAACAGTTCTGAAGGAAAGTATGTCTTTCACATTTTCATATTTTACGGGGTCAAATAAGTTTGAGAGATCCAAATACATGTTAGTATAGTCAGTCTTGGGGAAGCTATATTACTACAGAAATGAAACATGATTGGTCAGCTTTCCCAAACTATGAAATAATTATCCTTATTTTATGTGATACATTAACATCCAATGAGAAGCTGTTCCAAAAACACACTTTAATAACCACAACAACAGCTGTGAATCAGCCAAGACCATTGTCTCTTCTACCTCTGTGATTTTTTTTTCTTTGAGATAAAGTGTCACTCTGTCACCCAGACTGGAATGCAGTGACACAATCATAGTACACTGTAAACTTGACCTCCTGGACTCAAACAATCCTCCTACCTCAGCCCTCAGCCTCCGAGTTGCTGGAACTACAGGTTGGCACCACCACATCCAGCCTATTTTTAAATTTTTTTATAGAGATGGGGTCTCACTCTGCTGCCCAGCGTAGTCTCAACTCCCAGGCTCAAGCAGTCCTCCCACCTCATCTCCCAACGTGCTGGGATTATAGGCATGAGTTAGTGTACCTGGACCTCTGTGAAATTTTTCGAATTCAGTAGAATTGAAATAAGTAGCAAAGTAAACAGTCAATAGATGTATCTGTTATCTTCCTTTAGAATGACAAAAAACTGCCTGAAGACAGAATAAAATTGGAGTAAGAAGAAAGTGGGGAAGACTATGTGTCTGAATAAGATATGCTACAGATTCAGTGTACAAATTAGGAATGATTTTGCTTTGAAAGCTCAGCAGCATTCTAATGTAATTAACTGTTGCTCCTTTCTTCTTAACTGAGTAAACTTGCTTACTACGCTTAAGTCTAAGATGGAAAACAATTTAATTAAATTGCAATGCCTGAGTTCCCCTAACCTACAACATAAAGGTAGCCATTAACATTAATATTCTAATTTCAATATCTCCAAGCTCCATTCAGTCAGGTCCCACTCTCAAATTCAATAAGTTCAATAACTTGCCTCAGTACTTGGAAGAGTTGTGTTTGGAATTCAGGACTGTGTGGCTTTTAAATACTCCATCCCACAGCTTGAGAAGCAAAAATACTTGCTCTCAGTGTTTTCTTAAATTGTCCAGTCAACCGAACTTGGAGTCCTGCCTGGAATACTGAGATCTGGCACTCCGTCACCAGTCCCTACAATAAAACTGCCAGGGTCACCACCAAAGCAGCCACTATCTCCTGTATGTGGGCTCCTGCCCAGTGGCCAATGATGCTTTTGCAAAACAAAAGCCCTCCTTCCCTCCTTGCTTCTGTGTAGTGATGACTTTGAGTGACATCAGAGCCCCAGAGAAGGTTTCAGATCTCTGTGAGACAGATTTTTCTCTCAGACAAGCTTTGTCATTCCCACCACCAGTCCAACTACAACTGCCACTTGCCAAGCTAAATTCCTGTACACTCTATGCCTATCAAAGGACAGAGGAGAAATAGCACCACTGTTCCTTTTGTGCTAGTTGAAAAGGAGAGAGAATGAAGACAACTTCCCTAGACCTATATATGGATAGCTCCACAAGGGGGCTAAGTGGCTTGGTTCAAAATATTCTGGTATTTTGAGAAAGGGATATTTCAATGAGCAGCACACCTCTTTCAGCCTTGGGTTACAGAAGTTCCATGAGAGCTGCAACATCATTCCCAAGATTGCATTTAGCCCTGAGGACCTGCCACTGAGTTAGCCTTCCTTTGCCAGATTCCATCTTCCATTATGGGCAGGTCGCCTTTTCTTTTCTTTCACCTTTCCCCTAAAATATGACTTCCATTCAGCCCCTCTCCTCATCGCTACCTTCTACCATCAGAACGTATGTCCCCTGTAATATGACTTCCAAATACTCCCTTCCCCATTTTATCCCCAGACTCTACAAT
This sequence comes from Chlorocebus sabaeus, assembly GCF_047675955.1. Classification (NCBI taxonomy): domain Eukaryota; kingdom Metazoa; phylum Chordata; class Mammalia; order Primates; family Cercopithecidae; genus Chlorocebus; species Chlorocebus sabaeus. The sequence goes on from NC_132929.1 coordinate 13,670,399, forward strand.
TCCAGTCTCTCCCAGGCCCCTTCCAGGAAGCTCCACACACCTTCAGATAAATCATGGGCTAGAAAGAGAGACAGTTTGAGGAAAAGATGTTGCACTATTCACATGTCCAACAAGGCTGAGTCGTTACTAAGCCAGCCTGACCACAAGTGCCCTTGATTCCAACCCTTCCAAACCCTGGGACTTTGCTTCATGTCTCCAGCCTTGACCTCTTTTCCAGCTCCTTCCCCTTGGCCTACAGAGGTACATTAGGCCCTTCGTCTTTTACCGAGACCTCAATTTCTCATCTCTGGCCTTCCTTTCATTTTCTAATTCTGTTCTCTATTTTTCCTCTTAAGCATTCATTCACTTATGCAGCTCATACAAACAGACTTCTAAAATTGTTCTTATTCCAATCCCCATTCTTAATAGTTGGTATACCTAATGGCTACTTTTCAGTCCTTAATTTTTCTGACCTCTGAGCAACCCCACTGACAACTCTCTACTAACACCCTTCCTTTTGTTCCTTCTATGTCATAAGTCTTTCTCTTTATTTTCTTGCTTCTCTGTAAACACCCTCTATCTCTGTTTTGTTTTCACATACTTATCATCCCCCTCTTATCACTCTATACACTCTTCCTCAAAAGATCTTTATTTCCTAGTTTCCTTTACCATCAATGTACCCACATCTTCATCTTCTCCACTCAGTTGCATCCCTGGAGCTCCAGACCGTTATTTCCCACAGTTAGTTAGACAGATGTACCTGGGTGTCTAATAGACACTCAAAATATAATACCTTATCAATGTTCTCTGCTACAATGTATTTCTCATTTTGGTGTAAATCTACACAGCCACCCACGAAAGAAATCTAGGAGTCCCTCTTATTCTTCTCCTATGTCACCAGGTCCTGTCATTCTTATCATCTCTCTCTCAAATTTATCTTCTCCCCACTATTCTCACTGCTGCAGTTCAGTCAGAATTTCCTACCTGGCCCCTACTTCATGCTTTCACAGCATTCGACTGCAAGTATGGTCCAATATATTTATACTAAACTGAATTCAGTTCCTCAATGCATCATTTTCTTCAACGTGTTTACGATTTCACACAAGAAAGGTGAAGCCAGGGGCTTCTGGGTCAGGTGGGGACTTGGAGAACTTTTCTGTCTAGCTAAAGGATTGTAAACACACCAATCAGCACTCTGTGTCTAGCTAAAGGTGTGTAAACACACCAATCAGCACTCTGTAAAAATGCCCAATCAGCACTCTGTGTCTAGCTAAAGGTTTGTAAATGTGCCAATCAGCACTCTGCAAAAACACACCAATCAGTGCTCTGTGTCTAGCTAAAGGTTTGTAAATGCACCAATCAGCACTCTGTAAAATGGACCAATCAGCGCTCTGTAAAATGGACCAATCAGCAGGATGTGGGTGGAGCAAAATAAGGGAATAAAAGCTGGCCAAAATAAGGGAATGAAAGCTGGCCACCGGAGCCAGCAGCGACAACCTGCTCAGGTCCCCTTCCACACTGTGGAAGCTTTGTTCTTTCACTCTTCACAATAAATCTTGCTGCTGCCCACTCTTTAGGTCCACGATTCCATTAAGAGCTGTAACACTCACCGTGAAGGTCTGCAGCTTCACTCCTGAAGTCAGCAAGACCAAGAACCCACTGGAAAGAAGAAACTCTGGACACATCTGAACATCTGAAGGAACAAACTCTGGACACACCATCTTTAAGAACTGTAACACTCACCGCAAGGGTCCATGGAGCCATTCTTGAAGTCGGTGAGACCAAGAACCCACTGGAAGGAACCAATTTTGGACACACTATCCTTCCATTCAAAATATCTTCCTTCTCCTTGTTCACATGGTAAGGATTTCAAATGTCAAATGTAAGTTCTTCCATGAAGTGATTCCTGACTTTATCATGAAGAGATGTCTTCCTCCTTTATGCTGTCATAGCACACTGGATACAAACCTCCATTCATAACACTGTTCTTAGTGGTTTGCAACTCTCTCTCTACACCTTGCCCCCTGTGGACAGTAAGTGTTTCAAGCATAGGGAGAGACTATGTTCTATTCATCTTCGCATCACCAAAATTTAACATCATGGTGGGCTTTTAAGGATTGGTGAACAAATCGATTTGTCTAATGTACATTAAAAGAAGTGGCAGAAATTAATGTTAGAAGAGAGGGGCAGGGATTTCTACTTGGGGGAGGCACAGGGATTTCTAGTTGGGGGAGGGGGTGGAGATTTCTAGTTGGGACAGGGGCAGGGAAATATACTTGCTTTCAGGGAAAGAATTCTGGGCAGTCTTGCACCTGGGTTCTCTTACCCAAGCTCTGCTATTGACTGTGTAACCTCGATTAAGTCATTCACTGTCTCAGAGCCTCAGTTTAATAATCTGAAAGCAAAAAAAAAAAAAAGCTACAAAACTCAGTTACCTCCAAGATCCCTCTCATCTCAAAGACTTTAAGTTCAAGAGTTAGACAGAAAATAAGGGGAACTGACAAACAGTCTAACATAACATGCAGGCCTGGGTTCAAAGCCTGACGCTGCCAATTACCAGATATAACCTTAAGCAGAGTATCTAACTTCTCTAAGCATCAGTTTCCTTATCTACAATGCATGCATAAATAATAAATGTTTCTCCATCATAGAATACTGTAAAAATTATATCAGTTGATACACATATAGCACTTAGAACAGTAGCTGATGCAGACGGGTAAAGCACTTACCAAATAGAAGACAGTATGACCATGAATGAACCTAAATTTGACTTCATAGCTTTTCACTTTAATGCTGACTAGTTGTATTCCTGACTGAAATCACTTCATGGAGAAACTTATATTTGAGGTTTGAAGTTTTTACCATGTGAACAAGAAGGAAAATGTTTTGAATGGAAGGATAGAATGAGTGAAATCATAAAAATGTTGGAGAAAATCATTTATCGAGGAACTGAATTCAGTTCAGTATAAATATATTGGACCATACTTGCAGTTGGGTGCTGTGAAAGTGTGAAGTAAGGACCAGATTGGAAATTCTCAGTGTCTGAACTGCAGCAGTGAGAATAGCAGGGGAAAGATAAATTTGAGAGAGAGAAGATGAGAATGACAAGACCTGGTGGACTTAGGACCTCCTACATACATAAGTCAGCAAGCCATTGAGTACCAAGATAGTCTATATATTTTGACTCAGGTCTGCTGTTTCTGCCAGAAGAACCAACCATTCTTCCACACTGTTGCCACTAAGAAATCTAGCATGCATGGAACTGGCAAGCAGGATATTGATGTTTCAGAAGTCTATCTTGGCATCTATCTTCCACCAGCGCCCACAGGGCCCTGGAACAATTCATGATCAGTTTTCCTTCAGTTATGGAGAAAGAAGTGAAAGGATCAGAGGGCACTGGGGGAAAGGAGTTGATTTCTTCTGAACTCTTCCCAGAAAGAAGGCCATCAGTCATAAGCCTGCTTCTTAGGAGCTGGAAGTCAAAAGAAAGGTATAACTCTGAAAAAAAGAAATTACTTCATTTTGAGACCATTGTTTTGACTAATGAGACCATTCTTTTTCTCAGACTCCTTCCTTTTCTCCCAAGCTGATTTCTTCTAGCGAGTTTTCCAAGAAGGACCTTTACCTCCAACTTCAACGTTAGTCTTAACAAACCAACAGGTAATAAAAGTGAATAGACAGGCAACTTTTATTTCCCTCTGGCTGGATCCACACTAAGGTGGTGAGACTTAGTAATAGGAAGCCTCTCACCTCCATCAGAGGCTAAGTGGACTTTCAGCAAGACTCTATTAAAAGTATCTAGCATGTCTCATGCACTAGACAGATTCTATATTTAATCCATTTGCTGAGTAGCACAATAGATAAAGGAGAAGCCCAGCATTGTGTTCAGGATGTCTTGAGAACAAATCATGCAGGCTGGCAATGGGATCCCATAACCATTGCTAGGAGAAAGGACTGGTGGGGCTCCTGATATGTGTGAGCCCTGGCTTCATCATTATAGCCACTTAGAAGAAGAGGTGGGATAGCAGATTTGGGCTACAGATTTCCACTTATCTGAATTAGTAATAAAGATCTTGAAAGATACTGGAGCAATGCCATTAGTCCTAGCTGCCTTCATTATTTTTAATATGCCTTTGTTCACCTTCATTTCCCTTTAAGATTGGAGAAAGTCCATGTAAGAATTCATGATTTTCTATCCCAATCTACCTATTTATAAAGTGGTACAATTGAAATGGCATGCTAGCAGACCCCTGCCAGGTGGGCTGCATCTCAAAGTTCAACAGGAACAGTGTGAATGGGCTAAGAGATGGATGGCGGCCCTTACCTGACCACGATGGGAAAACCTTTAAAAGAACAAGCAAGCAGCCTAATTTCTTTTTATTCCTCAAGGCAATGGTGAGGGGTTTTGATCTTTCCTGGGTTTGTTTCTCAGCCAGCTCTCATCCTTTGTCTTGCCCCTTTCAATGAGGTTCTGCAGTTTTATTTTTTCTAAACCAGAAAATGTCGCGTGATTCTGTAAATGTTTTCTCGCTGTTGTACTTTTCAGACTATTTTCTTCCTTGTTTTTTGGAGGCCTGAATCTGCCTTTGGTCACACTATTTGCTCCTCTATGGTCACCTCGGAGAAGATTAACCCTTTCATTAAAAAAGCCTGGCCAGGGTCAAACTACCGCCTGGCTAGGGACTCTTACATCCCTTTGATCTCCCAGCTATGGAGAAATTATTAGCAAATTCTAAGCCTTCCCATGTGATTTGTTTTTGTAAATTTGTAGAAATTATTCCTAATCCTATTACGTGGCCTAGGGCAAACCTGCATTAAATATAGGAGACTTTTTGTTATGTGGCAGATGGATAATAAAGGAATGCTGAATGCAGCTCCATTCCAAGTTATGGGAATCCGGACACTTCATCAGCATTCACTTAATCCTCTGCCATGGCTCCGCCTTTGATGAATGCTCTCATTTATGACCACTGATGCCGCTCACTTAATTTCAGAGAAGAAAAATAATACCTAGCTGTTAATGTGAATATTTGAGTTTATGGCTGTACAATGAATAATTGTGACATTATCAAAGGAACATCTCCTTATACATTATTCAGTTGTATAGACCACATTAACTAGAGATTGGAAACTTGCAATTTTGCATCTTCCATCTTCTTTGGAACGGAGACACCATGCAGACAAAAGTCAGTGTCTCAAACCAAATTCTACCTGACAGTGCGTAGCAGCCCGCACTATATTTTACTCATTGTGGTGCCAATCTCCTATCTGACCAATGACATTTTTTCAAAGAAAGAGGGGATTTCCTAGAGACTCAACCCCATGCAACTTCCATAGCTTATTATTGAATAGGAAAATGTAGTTTTGGTTTCTGCTTTAATACTGATGCCATGGAGGATGTCTTGAGGGTTAGACTGAAAATTAAGACAGCACACCTTTGCTGCTTATACTTTATATATAAACTGAGGGCCTTTTTCAATGTAAGTTTTCACTTAGACAGCAGGAGAGAATGGAAGTCACCCATGAATTACCGAGTCTTTGCTGGGTTCAGCCAGGCAGAGATCCATGCTGGTACCATTAAGGCCAGTCATGCAAAATCACTGACTTCTCTGTTACAGAATAGATATGCCTCAGCTGCTTCAGCATCGTATGCCTTTGTTTCTGGGGAAGTAGGGGATGAGGTGCCAGAGAAGGGATGTAAAGAGTAGGATGGAACATTTTCATTGTAACACCTCCTTGGATAGTGTTTTAAACTAAGATATGTGTAGATGTTATGCACAGGCAGGGTATTTGAAAATGCCAGGAATATTTTATAAAATAGCAAACTTATCTAATAAGACAGCAAATACCTGTATCAGACTATGAATGGCACCATTGAGCTATTGATTTTTAAACTATCCTTCCATTTTAGTTTAATTTCAATATTGCTTGGTAAATACACTTTGAGGTTAAGATCAGATTTCTCTAAGGATGTTTTCCTGAGTTGCTGTTTGAGTAATCCTCGCGAGATCAGTTATATTCATGATGGCAAAACACCCACAAATAGATCTTTGAGACTTGGGAGGTGCGCTAAGGTAAATGAAATCAGCAATGTGTGTCATCTTTCTGGTTTTAGTAAGCCATAAGCCAAACATTTTCATATTCTGCTAGCTTCCACACTACAGTCAATTTAGTAGCATGAACCACTAACTGAAAGACTGTAGAAAAAAAAGTATTTTAGCTCATATCCAGAAAATTCAGGATGGAAGTTCATTTATGATTGTTCAGTGCCCAGAAGCAAGTGTAAAAAGGGCAGGCATAGTTCTACTCAAACTCCACATGATTTAGTAATGCATGGTGAAAACAATAAACAAGACTTCTAGATGGTTAAAAGAGAGGTTCTAGTCGCTGTTCATTTTCCTATATGAAATTAATAAAATGAATAGCAAATTTGGAGTTAGACAAATAAGGCTTTCTCACCTTTGCCTCCTGAGGCTGATAGTGATGGCACTGGGAATCAGGTATAGACTCTTGGAACCCCTGAGAAGGATGCTTAACTAAACAAATACTCTCAGCTGAAGAAATCACAAAGTTACGTCTGCGATGGGTGACTTCATAAGCACCCTCAACCATTTTGCTTATGGTAGTGGTTCTCCTCGACAGACAAAATGGCTCTAAAAACAATTCTAACAGTCACTCTACCAGCATTTATCAGTGGCCATCTGGATTATCTATCCCAGAAAACTAGAAGCAAAAATATTACAAGTGGAAACTTAGATGAAAGAGCGTATCAACTATACTAAAGACCAACAGGTACTGAATCTAGTGCCAACTTAACACAAATGTCTTCTGTGTTCAGAATTGTCTTATTCTTTGCCTTATTTATCAAATATTTGATTTCATTCCTGAAAATTAATTTAGTAGACTTAGGGTGGGAAACTGGCATGGAATTTTTTGAAACACCACAGGTGATGCTGATGCTCAGAATTAACGGCCACAGGCATAGCGTGTCCAGGAATGAAAATCAAGCATTTGAACTTTTTTCAAGTTTCACAGGAGGTTATTTTGATTCGCAGCCCTATTGAGAACTGCTCCTCTGCCTTTACTTTAGAGGCGCTGTGGAAGAGGGGAAAGAACCATGGTTTTGAATCCAGACAACCTTACGTTGAAAACCTGGCATGCCTGTCACTTGCTCTCAGACAAGTCGTTTTAGCTCTGTAAGTCTCTGTCTCCCACTCTGTAAAATGGGAATAATCCACTTACCTCCCAGAGCTACTGTAAAGTTACTACTCCAGTGTGTGGAACATAATAGGCACACAATCACTGTGACTTCCGTGTGAAACTAACCTAATTCCCCATAGTACAGGGAGAGAAAGAGGAGGAGGAGGAGAAGGAGAAAAGGAGAGGAGGGAGATTAGGTTTCCCAAGCCTTCCTTTACTGAAAACAAACAGGCTTTACTGTCCAAATACTTCGCTGTTAACTTGTATTCTGAAAACAAAACACCTTTTCAAAATAGTTCCAACTCTTTTTTTCTTCCAAAATGACAGCTAAAAAAAGAAAAAAAGAAAAAGAAAAAAAGAAAAACCACCTAGCTAAAGTAAAATTTGTTTTCATTGTCACTTAAAGCAGGCAGAGAAAAGACAAGAAAAGAAATCACCTTAACTCTTTCCATGACCTTTACCTCCCTTTGAGGAAAATTTAAAAGAATAAAGCAAAGCCAAATGAGCCATCGAGGTGAAGGCTGTTTTTTTCACGTAGAAAATGCAAAAAGAAAATACCATGCAAAGTGGAATTGGGGTTGCATGCCACAGCCAGAGGAAGCTGCCTGGGCCAAAATACATACACACATACATATATACATGCACACATATACACATGGCATATTAATAGAAAAAATAATTACACTCTTGCCCCTGACCATGCTAGCATTTTTATTATCTGGAACCCCAACATCAGGTAAAGCCAGTCTCTTGGTCCCACTGGTGGTTTTATAAAGGCAAAGCAACCACTTCAGGGCTCCAGACCCATAGAGTGAAATTTTCTACTTTGCTGTAATACACCTAATGTCAGCTTTCTTCTGTGCAAACAGGTCTACAGCAAATGGGTTGGGAAGCTCACCATCTATATCATGTGTAATAAATTATACTTTGCTGAAATGTTGCCATGCTAAAATATGCTAAGAAAGCTGTGAACAATATTTACAAATAGTTCAGATGTCACAACAAAACACCCACCACTCATGCATTCTTACATTTCGCTATAATGAGCACGGTAATAGAGGATACCGCTCTTAAACATTAGAAAAGTATTCTTACCGAGACATAATTGGGAGAAATTCTTTAAATTTATAGAAAAATTCTTTTTTTCTTCCTTCTTGAAGAGTCTGCCCTCTCAACTGTCAAGACAGCAGTCTCAATTTCACTCGCTTCCAGCATCTCATCACACAGCAGGCTGTTAGTACTTATTTTTATTTTGCTACATTGTTAATTTCTTGACAAAGCAAAACACTTTGCTTACTGCTATTATATGCTACTGACATTTTAAAAAACTGATGCAAACGAACAAATGCTATATCATCTCAGGCAAAGAGAAAAGTGTTGCCTTCCATGGAAGCCAAATGACCTGATTGTATTTCAACCTGGGAGGCACGTGGCAAGGCAGGGCAGGTGCTGTTACTTCCACTGGTCATTGAAAAAGGCTGGGTACAGGAGAGTCAAGCATGCCTAAAGGCCTATAATGAGTAAAGAGAAGGGTCTATATCATAACTGTTTGCCTGCCTCTAAAGCTCGTATTATTTCAAGATGAGAAAAACATGAGAAGGAGCTTTCAAGGTAAAATGCAGCATACTGATGTGAGATGATATTTGGGGGGGGGGGGGGGGAAAGCAGAAACAATTTACCATAGAAGATGTGTCAAACATAAGATATTTGAATATCAGGCATTTTCACACTGAAAGAGCTCTTCCTGTGATATATCTAAGAAAGATCAGGAAAAATTGCTACACTAAAGGAGTATAAAAAGTTTTCCAATTTAATGATTCTTGATTTTGTTCATAAATCAACACTGAATTGCGATATTGTGGTGCTCACACAGTTTTGTAGTCCAGCTACTTAGACTGTTTTTCTCTACGATAAGAATCAGTCCTATGTGACGTTAGTATTTTTTAATAAAACATGATTTTCTTATAAACATGTAAAAGCACTTTTTTCCATCAAGAAATCGAATCTTTTTAAAATAAAGCCTTGGGTTCTTTGGTTCACTTGCAGCTGCTTTCCTTTTTTAAGAACCAAATCCTCTCTTCTTCGCTCTTGGGCCTGTTTTCTAAACTCCACCATTGGACGTTTTGTCCCTTAATTAAATTAACCCTGTATTCTCGTTCTAAAGGTAGTGCTGTGAAAGAAACGCTCAGGTTTTAACTCCCCCTGATGCAAGCACCATTCTCTCAGCTGCCTTTTTGGCAGCGTGAGTACAGAAAACAGAATCAGGTGAAAAATAAACGTGTTTACCTACCATCAAAACACCTTTCAAGTCCAATACACATTTTTGTTCTATTAATGCCAACACGAATATGCAGGCACTGTGGCAAGAGGTGCTTTAAAATACAGCTAGACAGACCGATTAAAACGCGCTGCTTTCTCTCTGCCAAATTCCTGCCTATGGGGAGCAATTAACTGTGCCTTCCTCGCATTCAGATACTGAATAAGAAGTGAATCTTGTATCTCTGCCACTTAGACAAGTATAATTCCAATGGAAAGATTTATCAACAACTCACAGGCAGTTTGGGGTTTGGTTTTGTTTGTCAGACAGCACAAGCCCTCACGCCGCGTCTGGACTCTGTTACAAAGTCACGCGGGGGACAGGAACCCCAGGAGAAGGGAGCTCATTTTGGCCGATGAACAAGCAAATAAACCCGAACATCGAGGCAGCTTTAAACAAATAAACTGCTCTGTGCTAGACTGAACACATATAACACTATCCAGGCATATAACCCAACAGCAGAAGAGCTACTTTATCGGGGCTTCTTTGCAGTTAGAGAAGTCAGTGTCAAATGTAATTGCAGAAGCCCACAATTGAAATTTTTTAAATGTGAATTTGTTCTACCGATACCATATGAAGTCACCAAAGGTTTCCCGTGTGATGAAAAACCCCAGCATTTAAGGATATTTGAACACAATAACAGGATTACAAATTAGTCCAGAAAAAAAAAAAAAAGATTCATGAAGATTTGATGCTGACATTTTTATTTTTAGGTTTTAAATTTTTTCTGCCCCATCAATTATTTCATATGTGTAGTTTTGTGATTGCTCGAGAGATAAATGGTTGATGGCTGTTATTACACTGCCCCAGTTACGACATTTCCACCCCGGCTGCCTGGCTTCAATGATCTTTTGGGTATGACATTTTAGCTTTGGCCTTGGTCCCCATCAGCCTCTGAGGCAGAATCCAGGCAATGATCTTTCTGGGACCTGACTAAATGCCTAGTTAACTACAAGGTTACTCACACTGGAGCAGGTCACAAGGAAACATTCAGGCCCCCAGATGTCTTTCTTCTTGTCTCAAACAAAGCAGATGTCTTAGATTTTGCAAGGCTGTGTGTAATCTACTTTGGCTTTGCAATTAAGAAACTATATATTTACCATGTCTTCAGACATTTTGTACTTGTTGTTTCGATATGTCTTTCAATTGCATATAAGCGAAATATCTGAAACTTTGCAAGTAACAATGCTCCTTCATATAGATTTAGGATAAAATGTGGGAGGGAAAACTGTTTTTTAATATACTGATCAGCATATTCCTATCATAACTATCTCAAGATTATTATGCATTGCATTTTTAATAACAGGTAACTCTGTTAATGGTACTGAAACCATTACTGAGTACTTCTATTTTGATATCTACTTTCAAGACTTACAAGCAGATGAATTCACACTAGGCTGAGAACTGGCAGGCAAATTAATATGCCAGAGCTTTATTCTTAATGAATTTCAATGTTTCTGTTTCAACATACAAAAACATTTTCACATGATCTTAAGAGAAATACATTCAATTTTCCTGGAAATAAAAAATAAAAAATAATAAATAGATGAGGACTTTAATTGACATTAAGAATATCTGAATAAAACTCGATAGTTTCATAGGCTTTATGTATACAACGCACACACACACACGCTCTCACACACACACACACACAAAACAAAGGTAAACAGGAGTATCGAATTTGAAAAGCCATTACATCAATTCAAGTAATTTGGTACACATCTTCACAGAATCTATCCAAAACCCACTTGGAAGTTTTTCTAAGTATGTTTTTTCATTTCATTCTTTATTGGTCGCAAACGTCACTGCCTAGCCGGTAAGTAACCACTATCTCTAAAGCATTATAAATATTCATTTTTAGACAATAAAGTCTTTTAAAATCCTCTCAAAAAATTTCAGGCTATTGCAAATGGATAAATCACTGCACACCAAAGTCCGTATTTGCGTGGCTAAATTATGTATTGTAACTATGGAGTCTTTTACTTCTATTATACCAAGGCGCACACTGGTATCTTTCCATGAATCTTTCCTTTAGCGGCTGCAGCATTATCATAATAAAGTGAAATATCCCATATTCTACGATAGGTGCTCCATTTTCACCTGGAAGGGACTCAGGCAAAAAAACGAAATGTACCAGCCCCGGAGTCTGAATTCCTTTGATATTGGCTACTTATATCATCTTCTTTGTAGCAATTGAATTGCTCTTTTTCTGTGCATTAATTTTAGCAGATTTTTTCTTATTTGTATAAAGGCAAAATTTAAAGCACTTTTGAAATAAACAAAATATATTATGTGACCATCTCTTTTTTTTAGCTTTGTTTCTCTTTTTTTCTGCAAAAGTGCACAGAAGTGCTAATGAAGCTTTTTCAAGACTATAAATTATGGGATAAAGTTTTAATAAAGAGAAGTGATGCCACCCTGATATGTCAGCCACAGTGGCTACAGTCATTCTTCTTTAAACTTAAAACACTGTCGAAAATGCAAGCTTATTAGAAGTTAAGACTTCAACTAGATTTTGTGAATTCATGTTTATTTATGAGATTTGCCTTTTGGGGTGGGGTTATCTTTAATTTGATGTAATCACTAAAAACATCAACTGAGGGCTTTGGTTGTCTTCATAAATGTCTAACATCACAATAGGCTGTTGGCAGAAACAAGATCTCCACCTAAAGAAAACTTTATTTGTATTAAATTTCAAGTGTCCAAAATGCAAAATAATCCACAGAACATAGTTGTTCTTTAATATACTATATCTAAATTTTTGTTAAATTAACGGTGGGATTTTTATTCTTTCATTTTTGTATGTATTACCTTTTTTGTTTTGTTTGTTTTTTTGGTTTTGTTTTTACAAAAAGTAAGTGCATGAAGAGGAATTTTGTGTTTTGCATAACGGCAAACCTGACTTTTGCTTTTGGTGCTCTAAGAACTCAAAGGCTACTTAGAGGAAAATAAACAATAAAAATGTAATCACTGGAATAAAGTATTTCTGTGAAGTCTGACAAAGTAGAAATTTGAATTGAAGCCCCAAATATTTCAATAAGCTATTACAAAAGGAGTGCTGGAAACCATTATATTGTGTGATTTCTTTTGAATCATGGAAATGCTCTATCAGGTATTTTTGTTTAAATGGAATAAATGTTTGAGAGAGATGGTATTCAGTCATTGTAACCTTCCATGCCACAAGCATTAGAACAGTTATAACTTCACCTTTTGAAAAGGGCACATACCCTAAAAAGAAATTCACAAAGTTATGAAAAGAAGTGCCATTTAAGCCTATCCTCCATTCCATCATTTGCAGATAGATCGTTTCTCCAAAAGGACACTGATGAAGGCTTTCAAGCATCCTTTCCCTGAAAATCCTCCTGTCAAAGCTAAACAACATTATAGCACTCTTTTTGGATAATACATCTCCTCCAACTCCAAATGCCATGGTTTGACAGTGCTCTCGGAAGTTCATCAAGAAATTAAAGATAGATTTACTATAAATAGACTGCCAATTAATTGAATTTGCCATCTCCCAAACATTCTTTGGTGTGGCTAGCTGAAAGGTAATACAATTTGACCATTATCCACTTAAAGCCATTTAAATAAAATCTGTGTTGCATAGAATTAAAATCATATTTGGTGGCAATATTCATCAATAAGGATCACACCTAATCATACTGGAATGCTCTGAATTTCCCATGTGTAAATAACATTTCCAACTAAAGGCTGGAGAAGACATTTTGGGTATTTCTCTGTTGTAGTCTGTATTACCATGGTAGCAGAAGGAGCACCAGACAGAGAGTTAGAGGACTGGGTAGAAGTCCTGGCATGACCACCACGTGTGTCCAGATAAATCCTGTCATGTCTATGGACCTGAGTCGCTATGGATCTAAAATATGACCAGATGATCTAGAAACCTCTCTCCTCACCTACAACGGTGTGTCTCATCTGAGTACATATGAACAGGAAGACAATGTGAGATGTTGCTGAGAGAATGTTATTACACAGTGGGTCTTCAGAAATCGGGTTTTCCTGAAGTCATTGTGCCTCAGCCAGAGCTCAGCAGCATTTTGCTATCATATAAAAGACTAAATATGGAAAATATTTGTCTGCTAAAGTGAATAGGAAAATGCAAACATTTTTAAGTCATTTAAATATTTAACCAGAGCGTAACCATTTATCATTTGTAATTTATTATATTTTAAATAACTTTCAGAAAGAAATTCTCCACAGTTGCTCAGATGCTTAAGAGTGAAGATTGCCCTCAAGAAAACAAAGCACAACAAAAAAAGTCTTCTGCTGTTGTTCTTATTGCTGGTATCCTAGCATTTTAGGTCTAAAATAAATTCTCCTTCAATTAATATCGACAGGCCTCTTTTCTGAAGATCATAGTTCTGATACAAATAACTTTTCCATGGGTGTTTTTTTATTTGGCTCTGTGGTGGTAAAATGCTAGCTACTGTTTACAGAGAATTTATGTGAACATTCTTGGGATATGAATTGTAAGAGAGAAGCGGTGAATGCATTCTATGAGAGATGTATTAAATGCCTCTTCTCACTTGCTAAAGAAATACCTGATTTCTGGTAACTTATTTTCTATTCTCTATACCTGAGAAACCAGAGTGTGTGAATGAAAACAGCCCCCCCGCCCCACCCTGTTCGGGAAAGGATCACTGTGGCCACAATGTCAGTGCACAGTCTTGACTTCACCCCCATCCCCCGGTCTGTTCCACTTTTATTTTTCATTCTCCAGTTATTGCCATGAACCATAAACTTCCCACAGCATCTCTCGGTGTTTTCATGAAAATAATAATGCTATTAGAACACAATAAATACATAAACAAATCAATGAAAGCAAAATGACAGAGATTTGAATCATCATGTCTAGGTGGCAGAAAATTCCTCATCCTCAAAAATATATAAAACTATTGGAAGTTTGCAGGGAATTTTTTCAATTATGTTGTTTAAAACTCTTTTCAAGTAAAATTCTCTCTTAATGAAATTTACGAGAGCTACTCACACACTTACAGTAGACAAATGTGAAACTGGTAGGTCCTCATCACAGTTTGTCTTTACGTCTGGGAATGTTTACATCTCGTACCTAAATACTGATTTAAATTTTTTAACAAACATGACGCTTAAATTCCATTTATTATTTCTTGGAAATCTCCATATGTAAACCAAATTCAAGATGCACCCAGTTTATCTCTCATTTCTCTAATTACATATGCAATGGTGCCTATTTATCAGGCAGTGCCTGCTTGATCCGAACTTTCCAGTGGATTGTAGATGACTCTGTCAGTTACACAACCAGGCTAGTTCAAAGACAACGAAAAGCGCTTGCATCCAAATGAAATCTATATTTGGTAATTCTTAAAATATCATTTTTCCATGGCTTTGTAGGGCATATTGCTTACTCAGATAATGTGCATGCCTTTCCAGTGAGGCACTTTTTTTGAAATGTGATCTTGGATCACTTTATGTTAAACTTACTTACTCCACACATAGGATGAGTAATGCCAGATAAAGTACTGTCATTAAAAGCATTTTTATTAAGGGGCTGGTAGACAAAACCTTTAAGCAATGTTATCAAGCTCTTTGTTGAACCAGGTGGGACTTCTACGTGAATAGAATCTCTTCAGACCTAGACCTCAGCCACAGCACACCTGGCCTATGTTTGGAAAAGAAAGTCTCTCTTGTTTGGCTACATAGTCGGCTACAAAGAGCCAAGATAACTTTAATTTATCCATTAAGAATGGAGGCCCATATTTAAGAGTCATCAGCAATAAAGGAAAATACACTGGATCATTTCAAGTGCATGCTAATCATTTAATGTAATAAATGGAGCAACTCTAATTATCTCCCGAGGAAATGATTTCACACTAAAACAATGGGAATGAGAGGTTACTTCAGGAGCATAATACCCAGCTGAAAATTACTCATGTGAATCTGGAGATTTCTCTTGCATTTCACGGGGGAGGGGCATCCCCCCACCATGCCCCTAATTCAGTTGCCTCCTTAACGGGGTTAAAGATATTTAGCACCAACCCTGCCGTGTTCGTGTTTTGTAACCCCAAGCAAAGCTCTCACCAGGCTCAATATCGGTGTCCTTCCTGACTGCTTTGAAAGCTGCTCCCTAATAAGAGGGCATCTGACTTCCATGCAGCAAAACAAATAAATTAGTCTAGAGACCCCTGTGGCCTCCTCACTTCCCATTCTTTGCCTCCCCCAAAATGATCAATCTGCCACCTACGCTAGCCATTGCAAAAGAATTTCCAGTGGAATGCCTGAAATTGTTTTTTAAATGTTTCAATCTGTCGTGACCAATATTTTTAAACATTTTAAGTATAGTTTTTTAAAGCTATTTCTGTTGACTTTTTGGCATCACAAAATTAAGGTTAAGAAATATAATGGAGGATTTGGGGAAGCAGAAAATGTTCAATGATTTGGTTGCTTCTCTTGCAAAAGACAGGTTTCACCATGAGCTTAAAATGGTTTGCTAAATTCTGTATTTCTGTCGCCTCGTTGTTCTGTTTCTTTTGATGAAACACATAAAATGAACACTGTCCGTTTCGGCATTTTAAAAAACATACTCGCATTAAATAGAATCACTACAGTGGACGAGTACACAACCCTCTCAAAACCAGCTAGCAGAATGATTTTGACTTTTTCAAATCCTTCAAGTGAATCCAAATCTAAACAAACAAACAGACAGAAAATATAGACCTGATTTTTGAATAGTTCTGCCCCCAATTTCTCATTGCTCTGGTTTTGGGAATAAGGAACACATAAGAAAAACGTTTCTCTTCAGAAATAACAAAGAATTAGGAAATTGTGTCTGTTTAAGTTCTACATATAAGCTAAGACACTCTAAGTACATATTTCTTATTGTGAAAAAAATAAATGTAAATAAATTCATAACTCTGTCTCTGTTTTGGGTCATATTCAAAGGTATGTTGAATAAGGAATCAAATCCTCTTTAGACTCGAATTGATAAACACATCAGAGAACATGAACAACTACATAAAATAGAAAACAACCCAATGCAAGACTGATTAATTCTCCAATTAGTGTAAAAAGCATAAACGGAAATCATAATTTTGAGGGAGATTTGCATTTATTTAAAACCGACATCCATATTTTATAAAAGGGAATGCTTTGACTTTCTTTTTACCTTAGTATCCCTGCTGTCTGTGTACATGAAAACAGCCAATATCAGATATGAAGTTAATTGGAATCAACTGCGCCCATCTTTACAGGAACACACCGGAATGTGTACCATTGAGGCTCGGCTTACCATAATATTCTCTACGGAATAGTTGACCACAGGATTCTCATTCACAAACAGCCAGGTTAAACAGTTAAATGCTAGCAAATCCTGCATAGCCCTGTGGGAAATTTCACTTTAATCCCGAACTTATAAGAGGACAATCAAAGCCCAAAGCCTGGGTAACAAATCTGATCCTCTGTTGCAATCTGTGTCCTCCTGGGAAGGAGAGAGGTGCTCTCCGTACAAGCCCTAGATGGATAAATACCTAAATGATGAGATAGATGGGGAATGCAGAAGAGGCGTCTGGCCTCAGCCATTCGCTTACAATTCCATATTACACTGTGAGAGGCAATTCTTGTGCAGCTCAGGAGCAGCCAGTCCTGATTACTAGAAGTTGAAGTGTGGCTTAAGGAATGATTAATGACAGTGTCGGGAGGAAAACAAAGCACAATGAGAGTTATCTCTAATCCACCTGCTTGCAGATGCTATAGTAAGGGAATGAAAATGGCCCCGGTGAGCCCTGATGATAAAAAAATCAAACTAGAAAGGTGCAAAGCTGTAGATATGTATTAATCTGATATATAAAAACTAGGTCTTAGCTTGAATAAAGCATTAGGCATGAATGGAGCCCCATAGGTGATAGATACTAGGCCATAGTGGACTTCACATTGTCTGTATTTTTTAAATCAAACAGAACTGTTCCCTTCAGTATTGCCTTTGACATTAATAGGCTGGTATTTGAAAAGTCACAGTTCACTAGATGAGCAGGCTTGTGAGTGCAAGCTCATTAAACAAACCCCCTTTTCTTGTTGTTCTTAAAAAATATGATGACACCATACCACCACCTTGTGGCTTTGCTGTGCACGTACACACTACCCCTCGAGAGGTCTAAAATTCAATCACATTTTCCAAACATATAAATCCAGGTGGAATGTAATTATAAGATCGATGGTGTACTTTATAAGCAAGTGCGTTTATGAGTAGCTTTCACCTAAGACAACACAATGCCAATAAGATCACTGAAGTTTCACAATGTGTTTTTGGATGCAATATGAGGTCTCAGCCTGGTCATTCCAATTATCTACCTTAATTTCAGGCCACCAATGCAACAAGATCAGAAGACATCAAATATCCATCTATGTGAAGAGAATGAACAAAAGTGTTTGACACACCTGTTCCCCAGCAAGTAGTCACTGACTTCCAAAATTCAACAAAGCAAATAACAACACTTTGAGCTTTTCCATAATTTTTCCATGTGTGGAAAAGATTGTGAAGCAGTGAAACGTGTATGTGCTTTCTTCTAAAACAAAGAACATTTTGCTTATGTCTCCACATCTATAGACAGAACTCTAAGCACCTTTAAGAGCTCAATTTTTATGTTTGGGCATTTTGTGGATTTGTTGACTCGCTACGCATTTGCCTTTCGATATGATCTTGATTCTATGGCTGCAATAGCATTCCATAATTTCACCTGGTTAGCAATCATTCCTGCTAGGAGATAGTGATGGACAATGATGCAGGCAGCCTCAGGATATTCACTTATTCCCAGGTTTGGGAAAGCTGCTTCTGCTTTTGTCCACAGTGCTAAATGCCTACTGCATTCTCTCCCCTTTAATCTAGCTAGCAACAAGTTAGATGTTAATTCATATTTCATGCAAGATTTTTAATATTGAAAGTCTAATGAAGATTTAGCGTTCCGTTTTTTAACAAGGCTGACATTACTGTTGAAAGAAAGCAAATACATTATTTTAATTAATATCAATTCATAAGTGCTCCTGATTTATATATTAAACAAAGAGAGAAAGTGTCTTGTCATACACGACAATTGATTCTGTATTCACCCATCATTTACTCAGAGCCCATTTCCCCCCTTCTTGTGTGGGAAATGCATGATGGAAGCCGCCATGTAGGATTGTGTGCCTCTCAGACGCTGTTAATGCCGTCCTGTGATCACCTCACCCCTTATTTCCTTATGACAAGTTTCAAGTCAGTTCCAGCCAACTGTGCTTGTCTCCACCTGACATCTTCTCCTATCAAATAAGCAGCCTCTATTGTTTTAAGCTTAATGCCTTTGTGTATGGCACAGCCTTCCAATAATCGCAGAGAGCCTGACAATTCGTATGTTATAAAGGCATAATGTTAGGCCAAAGGAGGTAATTAATAATAGCAGTTTAATGCAGCTGGGAGCAAGAATTGCCTTACAAACCAAAACATCTTCACCCATTTAGCTAAGTACAGAATTAGCAAGATGGCAAGGACCTGAATGGAGAAACAAATGCCCTGCCTTATGTGGTATGACATAGCAGGCAGTTAGGAAAATTCCAGAATTTTAGAGGATGCGCCGATCGCACCAGACCATCTTTAAATTGAATATTAGCTATTAATTAAGTTCTGGGGAATTTTCTTCTTTCTCCATTTCGTTCTTTCAATGGCAGCAAATTGTCTTCTTTTGAAGTCAATGTCGTGATTTCCTCATGTGAAACCTCTACACCAAAGTCGGCAGTGTTCTGGTCCTGCTTCCCTACCTCTCTCCTCACGCCCACCCCCAGATACATATACTCTCTGTCAAGTAACTTACGTCAATTTCCAAAGGAACAACCGCAAAAAAGTAGACACTCGAGCACTTCACATTCTGTGCTTTAAATAAAAAATATTGTTCTCTGAGATTTGTTGCTACATTCCTAACCCAGAAAGACCCCAGAGATACAGGCAGAGCCCAGAAAGATATGCTGTGGGTGGGCCAGTGGGAAGGGGAGGAGTTGCAGTACTTATGTAGAATGTTTTTAAGCCAAAGAAGGGATTTTATTTCTTCTTAATTGTTAGGCTGTGTACAAGTTAGTAATTATTTTGTCGTCCTCCAGTACCATGACACACACACACACACACAACACACACACACACCACACACACAACACACTTAATGCTTCATGCCAGGATCACTCCAACCAATAATGCTGACTGGCTGCTGTTTGTGGGGAGAAAACATTCGGAAGCCCCCAGTCAAGATATTAATCCCACCCTATTTTGAAGAGAAAAAATAAATCATTTGCCAAGAGCAAGACAATTGGGACCATGAGAGAGGACCTGACCTGGAAAGCCAGCCAGATTCCTCTCCAGTCTAACGCAGTCTCTTCATTCAATCAGTTTAAACGTAAAGGTATATTTGTCTTTCAGACTGCCTGTCTGGACTATACGGAGGCTGCATCCCCAGCGGTGGATGTGGCTTCCTCCTCCAACCTCCTGAGAAGTAGAAATGGCATGAGTGTTGTATGCCCACTTTATCACTCTGCAGGGTCAGCTCGGACTTGGAAAAATGCTTCGGAGATCAACATGTGAAGGAACACTCCACCCCAATAGGAATGAGAGTTACATGTATGCTCTATAAAATAAGGCATCTCCCAATTTATTTACTCTGGCATGATTATTTATCTGGCATTATATTGCAGCAGTAATCCAGGGAGTTGCTTTGTAGTTACTCTGTTACTGCTCTTGTTTTGCAGTAACTCTGTAAATAACTTGTGTCACCCCTTCTATGTCCCAGTTCCAGATGGAAGATAAGACGTTATTTCTGCTTCAGTGCAAAATCTTAACAGCTGATGTAAGGAGGTGTTCAGATTGCTATCTAAATTACATGCCAGATATTCTGCATTAGCATTGTTAGGCGGGTTATTTATCTACAACCTGAATATATTTCCAGGATATCAAATGATGACTTATAAGCTATCTCCTGTGATGTGCTGTGCAAGCCTAGAGCAATGTAAGAAAAATTTTAAAACCACCTCCATGGATGATCTTAGCTTAGAAAAACTGATTCAACATTGTTCTATTTACCTTAATTACACAAATCTTAGCCATATTTGTTTATAACACTGTGTAAGTGACTAAATAAAACCATTATGAAGCTGCCTACAAGGCCACTGGGTATGCAAGGAAAACTACACAGTCATTACTACCCAGTAGAAGGCAAACACATTGTATTTTATTGCTAATTTGGACCAAATCCCTGTAATTTGGTGTTTAAAGATTGTGCATGGGTTATGAGCATACAGTTGTTGAATAAATGTACCATGGTATGTTTTTAACATCTGTGGAGGTTTTAATTGAATAATCGTCTCCTTTCTGTATAGCTTAATGTAATATATTATGGATTTGGAAACTTGAGCAAGGTACACTGTTTGGAAAAGAAATCACAAAAGATTTGCTTGCGCTGTCTAGAACTCCCTTACACTGCTAGAGTCTAGAAAGGAAGAGTAGGATTAAAACAAAACAAAAAAACTGCATTCAGATGAAGAAATGTTTTTTTCCACGTGATCTTTGGTTTCCCTTTGTTAGGAATAAAGCTCTTCATCTCTCCGCCACTCCGAGGTCGCTTTTCCACCAAGTGGAAGGTAGTTTGAGCCATATTGTTGTGTTATTCCATTAGTTTATGTTTTAAGACTAAGAAGAGATATTTCTGTGTTATAAATTATTTATAGCACAAGAACAAAGGGAGGCTGTCAGGGCTGCTGCTACTTTGAGAAAATAAAAAAAGAAATGATGAATTTATGGAGAATCCAATTTAATAAAGAGGGAGGAGATGCAACTGCTAATTATTAACATTCATCTGCAGACAGAGACCTGAGAGTAAAGAATTAGATGGATACATTTACATCTGTCTGTCACCAAAAGAAATCTCACTAATGGTGTTCCACACTGTCACCAAACTCTCCCCATCCAGCTTAGAGAGCCTTGGAGACATGTGAAGATGTTTTAATCAACAGCAGGGCATGGAAGACACGCAAAGAACTTTAGAAATGGGCACTGACAAACCCCAGCACTTCCTCCTGCACTCTCTTCCATTCCCAAAACACCAAATAATAAAACGTGGTGTGGACTTTATCTTTGTATCTAACTGATGTGGGGAGCAGTGAGTTTTGAAAACTTTTCTATTGAAGCAGCTGCCAGGCACATCCCTGCTGACATCAGGCACAGTGTAGAGACAGAGGCGTGTATGAATGAAGAATGTCCAGCAAAAAAGAGAAGAAATGGTTTATCGTGAGAGAATTTTGTTGTTGTTGTTGTTATTTTATTTTGATGCTGAACCTACCTCTTGTCTTCTGGACGTTGCTTTCCAGAACGGGAGGGAACAGAAAATGGGATGTTTTGAAAACTCATGATCCTGAGCTGCTGCCTTCTTTTCTTAAAAGGAGCAGAAGAGAAGGATAAATATATTAAGAATTCGTCAAAGAAAAAGAAATGTTCCGTGACTGTGTGAAGCTTGCTGATGAGGCGGGGGGAAAAGCAGCCCTTCTCTCTTGAACATCAGTTTAAGTCTACAGACCCCTGAAAGGGGTCACAATTTCAACTTTGCCCTTGTCATCTTATTTTCAGTAGCAAGGTCATCTATACTTGGGAGGTTTCAAATCACCTTTGAAAAATTTAGGGCACTATTTTTATCTGTCACCCTTCTACACACAAGCCTTGGGCTGGTTCCCATATCTGCTATTCATAGATTTGGCAGTTTTTTAGCCTGAATTTTTGATGTGTTGTCCATCATGTGATTTTTCCCAGTTGGTCTGAATTAGCCAGACAGGGTATGGGAAGAGAGGTTTTTCCAATTCTCTGACTTTATCACATGTTTTTAAATCAGGCAGAAGGAAAGAGTGGTGTGACTCTTTTCAACATTTTGGAGATGCCACTTTATTTATAGTTTGCTGCGCTATCGACAAAGTAAGACTTTCTGACAAGGATCACACAGCTATTAGCTCAAACCAGATTATTTTTCTTCAAACATCCTTATATATTTTGTGGAAATTTCCCCAGTTAATAAAACTGCCTTGCAAATTTTGATGAATTTATTTTAAAAGTTCAGGAAACACGGATTTAAAAAACAGAGCATGACTAACCAGTCCTAAGATTTCATAAATGTTTCATTCATTTAGTGTTTAGTGCAAGAAGTAACGACCATCCACAGGAAGCAATGACTAATGTCAGAGACAAAGACTAAATTAATAAGTAAAAAAATAAATAAATAAACCACAACCTTTGCTCTTTCTGGTTGGATACGACCCCCCAAAAAAATGGGACAGGTAGAAAAACGGATACATATTTCGCAATTATCTACAGGTTGATGTTGATCAAGTTATTTTCAAACATTTTGTAATAATTTATGAAATGGAAATGTTAAAAAGTGTTTTCCCTTATTTTCACTTATCATTAAAGTCCTTGGCTCTTATCGGGGAAATTAAATGCTGGAAATATGGCTGCAAATCTCTATAGAGTTCCATACAATGGAAAGCTGACCATGAATTTAATGGGGTCACATATGGTGAATTGGAATAGATGGGCCTGTTTTTAATAGCAATTTTGTTAGAAAGGTACAGAGAGGTCAGCCAATAAATCAATCTAAAATAAACTTTTGAGAATTGTTCATTTCTCATTTTTTCCCCAAATACTTTTCATTTATTATCTGGAATGTATAAGATGTACAGAAATTCCAGAAAAAGCTTTTCTGACATGGTTTACCAGATGTCAGGGTTACACGGGGAACCCTGGGGACTAGAGGCTCAGGAAATACTGTAGAGTGGAGGGACCAGTGTGGGGACTCATGGCTAGAGAAGTGACAAAAGGTGGGGACCTGTTAGTGTCTGGAGTATGACCCTTGCCTTCCAAAGGAACATACTCCCTGGTCTCTAAACCTGTAAAACTTCTACAGAGGAGAGGGAAATAATTGAGATTTGGGGGAGTTGTGAAAGAAAGGAAAGGAACAAAAGTAGATTAACAGAGAGCACTGAAAAGAAGGAACGATTATTCTGTGGGGTCTGTGCCCAAAAACATAGCAATTGAATCCAGCATCCCTTTATCTAGACAGCAGATGTCCAGAGGCCTATCTCAGGGGCTCGTTTTCACTTACATGTATCGCTTCTTGGCCTTTTGGCTAAGATCAACTGCACTTACATGTGAAATTCAGTTACTGAAGTTCTGATACGTATGCCTCCCTGGGCTTAGAGAGAAGAAAGAAACCCTGGTTGGAAAAGCAGAAATCCTGCTTCCACCACAAATTAGCTGGTGGATTGAGTAAACTGCTTCCCAAGAGTTTGGGCCTCTGTTTCTTCACCATCTATGTAAAGAACCTTGGCAACAGGCGTCTTTTAAGAGAGCTGATTACTGGGGGCTGAGTTTAGGTGATGAAAGAAGAAGCTGGAAAAAAATTACTACCTTTAGTTCTAGAAATTATATGTTCCTAGAATGTAGGCTAAGGATATTCTAATCTTATTCCCTCTCTTACCCATACATACACACAAACACCTGAAGAATAACCTACATAGACTTCCTTTTGGTATAAATCATACCATATATTACAGGAAGGTGAGCTTTCAACTTTTAAAAAATTTTCTCTTATCTAGATATATAAGTTTTCCAAACTGAAAATAAAACCACAACCAAAGATTTACAAAGAACAAATTCTCCACTGTTTTCTTCAACTATTTTCAAGAGATTCAACCAACCACACTTTTCTCAACAACTGAACTGTGGGCCTACAGAAGTCAGTGAATTCTCAGTATGTCACATAGCACAATAAATGTTTGATGAAGGCACTTCAAGTCCTGAAGATGGGAATCATGGAAAGAAGAATGCACATTCTTGTAAGAAATAACTCCAAATTTATGACATTTGATACTAAGATAATAAGATAGAGCTGTTAATCCTTTTATGCAAAACCTTACTGAAAAAATTACTATGATTTCATCTTTATACTTACAAATTCTCCTCAATTTACGATGAGGCTATATCCCAATAAACCCACTGTACATTGAAAATGTCATCAAGTCAACAATGTATTCAATACACTTAATCTACCAAACATCGTAGCTTAGCCCTGCCTACCTTAAACATGCTCAGAACACTTACATTAGCTGATAGCCGGGCGAATCATTTGGCACAAGGCCTATTCTATAATAAAATGTTGAATATCTTATGCAGTTTATTGAATAAACTGTGCTGAAAGTGAAAAACAGAATGGTTGTACGGTTACTTGAAGTATGGTTTCTACTGAACATGCATCACTTTTGCACCATCGTAGTCAAAAAATCTAAGTTGAACCATTCTAAGCTGAGGATGCCTGTACTTCTCTCTCATACCACACACCAAGCTTATCTGCTCCATACCTCCAGCACCCATTTCTTGGCTTGCGCTGTTCCTTGCCTCTACCAGTAGTGTTCCTTACTGATTCTTGTTTTCCCCACACCCAGATTCTATTCACTCCTCAAGACTTGGCTCCTACATAGGGGGGTTCTATGTCTCTAGTTTCTCCCAAGACAGTGCATACCTAATTCTAGTGTATACTTAATGGCTCCATATAAATATTAACAACTGTCCCTTTTGCTTTCTGGTTTAGGGAGCAAATTATAGAGTCACTGTGCTAGTTATCAACTTACTGCTTCTCACTTCCTAATACATAATATTTCTTTGCCCAGCATTATCATGGTAGAGCTGGATCCTGTAAACTTTCTCCTTGACAGATGGTACAATGCTAGGCTTTGTGTAGAGGACACTGGAAGGACAAGACCAGGGGGCTTTTCTTCCTGGTTCTATTTTTTTTTTTTCTTGCCCAGACCATGCAGTGGCCAGCAAGTGGTTTCCTGGCCAGTGATGTTTAGGAACCCAGAAGTACACAACCTCCAACAAGTTACATGGACACTCATGCAGGTGGCATCTCCATGAGTTTTCATAGTGTGCAAAGGCAGTTTCTTGCTCACCCATACCTCAGCAAACTTCACCATCAAGTGACCAAAAGGAGAGTTTACAAACCTAGTTTCTGCCTTTTCCAAAAGAAGTATTAGACTGAGGCACTAGGCAGACACCTAACTGCCCCTACTCTGGGAAAATTTGTATGGGAGTTGACAAAGGTAAAGAAAACACTTCAAGATACAATACTATAATGAGACAATGTTAACATAATAACACCCCCTTGGAATAAGGAAATGTAATGTGACTTTTTTGTTTAATGAGTATTCCTGCATAATACAAAAACGTAGAATTCAAAATCAAAACTATCTAGTGAACTCAGTGGGAAGAAGTTCTCTAGAGTGTGGAATTACAAACGTATGTATGCTTGTATAGCTACCTAAATTTATGAGTTTTTAAACCGTTGTAATTTTCCTTAAGGTAGGACTAGTACTTTAACTTGATTATTTGCCCCTAGTATGTGATAAGAAAATATTGGTTGGAGAAGAGATATGCAGAATAGCACAGAAATCTTAGTAAGATGGGAATCTTTTTAATCTCAAACTATTTTTGTAAAGTCAAATACAAACTGACAAAGGATAAGAAGTGAGAATTCCACTGGTCCTCTGAAGAGAGATGTGATCCCAACAAAATATTTCAGCTAAGTCTAAATTGCATTACTTTTTCATCAGATAGTCCACTTTTCCTCTTTGTACCCTGATCCTTTGACCTTGTAGACATCATGCTTGGCCATGTAACTTGCTTGGGACATTGATAGGTAAGCAGTTATATGTGTCACTTCCAAGACAAATCTTTCAGAGCCAGGATATGGTCGGCCACTTCTCACTTCGCTGTTCCACGAAATTTGCCCCATATCCACAAGGAATATGCCTCACCCTGGGTCCCACAGTGACAACACGGAGCAGTCAACCCATGACGGACATACAAAAAAATAAACGTTTGCAGTTGGAAGCCACGGAAAAGATTAGGTTGTTACCATAGCATAACCTGATTTATTCTAACTAATTTCAGATAGCAATTAATAATTGGAAATAAGGTAAAAAGGAAAAGGAAGACTCCAAGAAATAGATTAGCAGCCCGAACGATAGGGAGAATAGAGTAGCCCATGGAGATTGCAGTATTTTACTAAGAACATCTCCACAACATAACACATGTCCAGGCAGCCTGTTCTGAGTGACTTTACTCTGGCCTCTAAGTTGCTATTTTTATAACAGATGTGGGAGCCCCTCCACACCTCTATCATTCTAACAAAGGCACAAAATATGTTAGATCCCACATATAAATCAAATATATGAGGGATAGATATGCATTAACAAGAGGACTGAGGCCAGGAAATATGAAAATTAAGTTAAAAAATGTGCAAATGTGATGGTATGTTCATACCCTTAAATATTTACCCATGAAGGTAAAGTAAGGAACATCTTACTTTTTCCACAAAGTTTGTAGGGCTGTGTGTTAATAGGGGCTGATAGTTGAGTCCTAATAATGCTGGCAGACTGATTATATTGGACAAATTAGTTTATCTACCTCAATCTTAAAGTGAGAAGAGTATTACACTCTAGTGTGTATAAAATGTTACTGTAAATATGTATAAGACTCTCTATTATTTAGCACAATAAGGGGATTGGGTGCTTAAATTAATCAAATATTTCAGTCTTCTATAGTTTGCCCGTTTCTAAGCAATCAGAAAACAAAAGCCAGAAAAATATACTGAACACCCATACTATGTTGAATACAATTCTGTTTTGCAAAGATTCATATGACACCACAGGATCTTGCAATGCTTCATGATCATCATTTATTATGATCTTTACCAATGGGAAGATGCAGACATCGTATCCTGTGAGACACTATAGAGTAATGAACAGAGTCGGGAGACCCAGAGACAAGTCCTCACTTTGTTGCTTATTAATAGGATGACCATACACTGATTTTCTCAGAATAGTCCCAGCTTGTGCTGTTGAACTGTCATGTTTAATGGTATTCTCATTCACTCTCGAAACTATCCCCATTGGACAAGAAATTATACGGTCACCCCACTTATATATGACCTCAAAAATCCATTTAAGATTTCAGAACTCCAGTTTCCTCAATTATAGGTCTGAGGATACAATTGAGATAATATTCATAAAAGTGCTTTGTGAGCTTCTTAAGCACTACATACATGTATGGTATCATTATCATCACTATTATTGGAAAAATTTAGTCAATAGAGTACCAAACAGTAAAGGGTTCTGTCTTAAAAATCACTGTGCCCTTTTCATTTCCATTATTCACTCAAAAAATATTTCTTAGCTTACTACTATGAGCCAGCGACTGTTTGGCGCCAGGGATAAAGATGTAAAAACAAACAAATAAACAAAAAGTGACCCATACCCTACCATTGCTTTTACACTAATGCCCCTGTGAAAATTAATCCTATTAGAAAAGACTAAATGAATAAGAGCAACTCTATTTTATCCATCTAATTGGGAGACAACTAAAGTGCAGAAAGGTGAGATTCTCAGATCACTCTGCAACTCAGTCCATTTTGCATGAAGGCTAAAACTTGGGAATCCTAGTTCACAACCATGCTCTGGCCAGTTCATTATGTTGTTTTTAAAGGATTAATGGAAATTCTCTCAGAGTCCTTGATCTTACCTCAAGAGATCTCCTAGATCATCCTGGCCTCTAGGCAGGATTGCCCTTAAAGGCAAAACAAGAATCTGGCTAATCCTCACAACTGTGCAAAGTTGGCCAGTCCTGTTTATACAAGCTCCACAAACCAACCTTCAGGATGTATTTTCAAGTTTAATGGCCCCATGCTTAGAACTTTACGAGCTGCCATAGTCCTATAGACCTCAAAACAATTCAACATTCTACACTGAGAATGGAGGACTTTGAAGAGAAATAAAAGGAAGGAGGGAAGTCTTCCATATTCAAATGTCCAAACAAATCACCACTGAACCGACCTTTGGCAAAGAGTCTACAAAGGTAAGTTTTCAGAGTGAATATAAATATTCGTCTTTTTCTGCAGTCATGAAGACAACAGCTTCTCTCGACATTAATATATCACTACTCTACAAACACACCGGGAATAAGATTATGATTCTCTAATATTAAATACACCTAAATAAATGCCTGTCTTCAGTTTCAAAAGGCCAAAGTCAGAGCCTAACAAACTGTGTCTTCAACATTCCTTCCAGGTTCCAAAACCATATTTTAATCAGATCTATTCTATGGGAGCAGGAAAACATCCCTACAGTCTGAGCCAAAGGCCCTGCTCTGATGCAGCTGTAACAGCTATTCACAGAGCTCCAAGTGCCCTCTTTTGGCCTATAGGGAGAATTGCAATCCCCTTCTGTTGTCAAAGAAGCCCTTTGGAAAAAGAATGTGTTTATAACAAAGCCCTTTACTTATGAGCAAAGCACAATGATGACTAGACAAATGGAAGTTTCCTCTAGTCAAGGCACTTCTGCTTTCAGAAAGCCTCATTAAATGAGTTTCATTATTCATTATACATCTCTCAACCCTGGTTGGCAAACAAGGCTCATTCTTAACCCCCTCTAGTCGAACACTGAATTTTAAAAGCAATTCATCAGGGAGCACACGGCATTCTATGTTAGAAGCTGCCTCCGAGGATGAGTTGTGGCCAACAGTTACTGTCCTCTTCCTCTCTCTCCACTAGCATTTATTTCATCTTGTCCTATACTATATTTCGTTAGCTATTTACAAAAGAGTTTGTGCATTCCTTGAGGGCATGAACTATATATTGTTTATTTTTCCATCCCCAGAAGACGCCGCAGTACTTGGCATGGAGTTGGGGCTCTCTGATGATTGAAAGAATCATGAGAGGCAGTAGAGTTCACTTGGAGAAAATATTCTGTTTCATCGTTGTTGGAATAAATGTTCCTCCTTCAATCTATTTTGTTCTAATTTCCTGAAGAACTTTTCAGTAGCTTTCCTTTTAGGAACTTGAGCACAGCAATAAGAATCCAATGTGGTGGTAGAAATCTTCAAGGCAAATGGAAGAACTCAGTTTTATGGTCTCCTTAGTAGGTCTCTACCTTTTACAAGTCTAATAAAATGTAGCATAAAGTTAGTTGTAATTCTCAGATTTATACTTTGGCAAAGAATTATACAGCTAGTTTTACTCAGGTAACAAGTTCAAAACCTACTAGGTCAATATAAAATCTTATAATATATTGTCATGGGAAATGCATCTTTGAGAAATATCCTTGAGCAACCATAATGTGTATTAAGCAGTATCTTACAATAAACATTTTTCTGAGGCAATCTGCATATTGGCTTTACCATTCTGATTAGCACTACTGAGGAATATAATGTATGTAAAGGAATGTAATTCCTTTACAAATTACAATGAATTTTAAAAAATATAACATACACCCCCGATATTATATCATATCTTTACTGAATGTGAGTTTCTGAAATTCAAAAGGACGAAGCAGAATATTCCTAAAACACATAGCACAATATAAGCTCCTAATGGCCACCGCGAGACCAAATTAAGTTTCATCAGTAGTTATCCCAAAAGAGTATTGAAGATTTACTGAGCATACTTGGATCAGACAGGTCCATTCTTTGTCATGAGTTAGCAATTAATGAAGAGCTGCCAAAGCCAAGACACCTTGGCAGCTGTCTCACTGAAAAGGCTAGAAAGACAGTGGATGGTGCCAAGGACTATGGTTCCCACACAGTGGAACTCAGTCCACGTCGGTGACTACCTGAGTGGTTGATATTAACAGAAAGTAGTTGAAACGTAAGCCCAACTAAAGGTACCCCAATATAAATGAGTAGAATAAAGCCTATCCCAGCAAGATGGCAATGGATGACACATTCAAGTCTACTTAATATCTACCAGGATCATAGAAAACAAAATTCATCTTTTGAATGACATTTGTTGGAAAGGGTATGTAGATGGTATAAACTACCTTCTCCTTTCCCCAGTTCAAGAAGACTTTACAAAGTAGCTAAGACAGAAACATTGCTTCCAAGTCAGAGTTGTGGGAAAGGATCAAAAATAAAAGGTTAGTGGAGAGAAAGATACTTACAGTAACACATAAATGGAACAATATCTTTGCCAGTAACCAACAATTTGTTTTAAAAGTAAATTTTTAAAAATCCAAAGTTTTACCTCTTTTTTGTAATAATATTTGAGGAATTGATAACTAAATTGCAATGTGACATGGAAAAATAATGAGATAAAAGTAATTAAACAGTGGATATTTTATACATTTTATAAATTATTTTTTAAAACACCAGTGGATAAGAGAGTGATACATAAACAAGGAATACTAGTCTTTAAGGTAATGAGAAAATTTCATTTTAAGTCTTAGGTCTAAAGGATTAACATTGCTCAAGCCTGTAATCCCAGCACTTTGGGAGGCCGAGACGGGTGGATCACGAGGTCAGGAGATCGAGACCATCCTGACTAACACGGTGAAACCCCGTCTCTACTAAAAAAAATACAAAAAACTAGCCGGGCGAGGTGGCGGGCGCCTGTAGTCCCAGCTACTCGGGAGGCTGAGGCAGGAGAATGGCGTGAACCCGGGAGGCGGAGCTTGCAGTGAGCCGAGATCCGGTCACTGCACTCCAGCCCGGGCGACAGAGCAAGACTCCGTCTCAAAAAAAAAAAAAACAAAAACAAAAAAAAAAAAACAATAACTTAACTACACAATAGATAAAACCTTGATATCTATGTATTTCCATGTATGTATACATATAGACTGGTGTGTACAGATGTACTTGTGTGTGTGTGTGTATGTTATGTATGTGTGTGTGTGTGTGTATATATATATTCCCACATACATAATCATGAAACATAGTTGCTTGGAGAAATATTCAAATCAAGGGACAAAGTGATAAATCTCTTTTGAAGAAATAATCTATTACCATTTCCTAAACACATACTCAATAAAGAAAATATGTTATTAAATATAATATGTTTATTAACATTTCCAAGATTGCTCCAGGTATAAATTTTCTCTCCGGGCTGAAGCATTTTGTAGTTGCTCACCATGAACAATCATTCAGTTATGCAGAAAAGGTTTTGTGAAAAATATGCCCAGTCCTTTGTTACGGCTATAACTGTCAACAATTTAAGAGTATCCACTGTTGCTGGATCATCCTCTGCTTCACGACATCAGGGGAGGCAAAGGAGGAAGTCTGTCTTTAAGGTGATGGTATCCATCTGTCTATGTATTTCTATCTATCTATCTATCTATATATTAGTCTAGCTGTAATTCCAAACATTACCTAATCCAGCATTCATAAGCTTTTTTGTGCCATAGACTCCTTCGACAGTCTGGTGAGACCTGTGGATACTTTCTGAGAAAAAATATTTTTAATGTGTATAGTAAAATACAGAAAATTACAAAGAAATCAATTATATTTAAATGTGTTTTAAATTTTCAAATTTGGAGGTATTGTTTACCTTTAAAATCTTTAAGATATTGGCCTATTATGTGTTACCCTATCTTTTTCTACCCTTTATTTTTGATCCTTTGCCACAACTCTTAAGTAAAATCTACATTTCTTTAACCTGTTACACATCAATATCTAGCAGCTGATTTAATAACTACCAGAACTTAAAAATAGAGATGAGATGAGCATAAATGACATTTGTGAGATCTACAACACCTATAACATTGTTGTAAAAATGTCTGTGATTTCTATTGGTGACAAATTCACAGGTATTGCTAAAACTAATGTGGTTTGTTGCCTTATTCCTAATTGAAAGAAATGTTCAATTTCAGTGAGAGATTATCGAAAAGAAAGACATAATTTTTTTCCCCATCCATGTTCATGGACTCCTGTATCTTAAAAACCTTTTGGTTTTTTTGCAGTACAGACACACAAGTCTTCAACAGTCTGATTTGGATAAAGCCATAGTGATATATATATTCCTTGTTTAGGAATAAAATGTGTCTACATCTCCTTCCTCTGTTATTGATACGACTGACGTAAATCTTAACAATGCTGAACTTAAACAGAAAAAGCAAGGCTTAATGTTACACATTTTAAGATAACTCATGAAATTGTCAAGGGCAACGGTAAAGCAATGAATTGTTTGAAGACCTCGTGACACACAGGAGAATATTAGAGAATTAAATGATAAAGGAATAAAAGAAAAGGGACTTTGATATATATGGATATTTTAATGGAATAGGGAAGGCCCAAATTAAATGATGATTATACGGTGGTCTGGAGATTTCACATACAAAGATATTTACTACCCAGTGTTTCTAAATGTTGTTCTGTGGCTGCAGATCTGGGATTGCATAGCATGGACTACAGAATGAGATGTAGATAGAGTCTGGAAAAGCTGGAGTGAAACAAATGTCTGCAAGAATAGAAGGAAAGCATTGTTCAGGAGCTTAGTTTGAGAGGAGAGTGGGGAGAAATAGTAGAATCAAGTTGGTGATGGTAAGGAGTGGAGCTCAGCATGAAAGAAAAAGAAGTCTGAAAACCTGAAACAAAATTGATGTTTCCCATTGCCTGGACATCAGTATCCACTGTCTTCTGGGTAGCAGTTGAGGCTTTATAATGCATTCCTTACTTCCAGGTAAAACTATTCATTATTTTCTAAATACACTCATGTGCTTTCCCATTAGCATTACCTTTGTAATGCTCTTCATTTAGTCTGGAATTTACTTTTCATTTCTACTTATGAAAATCTCACTCATTCTTCGAGGTGCAGCTGAAAAGTCAACTTTTTGAAGTATCTTCTAATCAATAATGTTCAGTGAGAATAAATCTCTGCTCATCCAACTTTGGTCTTTCATCATAGGACTCACTATACTATATCTGTTCATTGAATTTGTCATATAAATAACTCATTAGAATGACTTGATCTTTATAGCAAACATCTTACGTTCCTCATGTTTGGTATTCTCTGCAGCACTGAGTATTATAGCAAGACAATAGGTACCCAATAAATGTTTATGTACTATCAGTGACATCTCATCAACATGAACTGACTCAAATGATTCTGCACCATTCATAGAGCCCTGTTGTTTCTGACAAATAGAAATGTCTAGGATAAAGACATAAACAGCTACTCATTAGATGCCAGCTCCAGAAATGACCTTGCCAGCCATGTCTCCTTTGTTGCATTTGGATGATGACAAAATTCGAGTTCAGAAAAATGTTCACATTTTTCACTCTGAAGATCACACAACCAAAACAACGATGCCGATTTCCCGATACCCAGTCCACTGATCTTTTTTGGTTTCACCATAAAATCTATTAAGAAGAGAAGAGAATAGAAACTCTGGATTGAAATGCCATAATTTCTACCACATTAAATTTAGCTTTTAGGGAGTTTGAGTCATGCTTTTTTATTTAATAGCTACAAACTTAAAGTAAGGGGAACAATGGAGTACTATTCAGCCATAAAGAAGAATGAGATCCTGTCCTTTGCCAGAGTGTGGAAGGAATTGGAGGTCATTATGTTAAGCGAAATAAGCCAGGAACAGAAAAACAGACTTTGCCTGTTTTTACTTATTTTCAGGAGCTAAAAATTAAAACAATGGAACTTATGGAGATGGGGAACAGAATGATGGTTGCCAGAGGCCAGGAAGGGTAGTGGGTGGGATGGAGGGAAAGGAAGTGGAGATGGCTGATGGATACAAAAAAATAGTTAGAAAAATGAATAAGATCTAAAATGGGATAGCACAACATGGTGACTACAGTCATAATAATTTAATTGTACATTTAAAAATAACTAAAGGAGTAGAATTGGATTGTTTATGGCACAGAGGGTAAATGTTTGAGGCAATGGATACCCCCATTTACCCTGATGTGATTCTTATGTATTGTATGCCTGAATCAAAGTACCTTATGCACCCATAAGTATATACATATACTATATATGCATAAAAATAAAAAATTTAAAAATAGAAAAGATGGCAAATAACATATCACAGGAAGAACTGGAACAATCATGAGCTTCAAGGTGAAAGATACAAATGAACAAGCTATAAAGAGTTGAAGAAGGCAAAAGAAGCAATGTGGAGGCAGAAGCTAGAGAAAGAATAAAGAGCAAAGGAGAAGCTGACATGTCTCTGTGATGTCTCCCATCGTCACTGTGATTCTTTCATTTCCTCAGATCAAAAGCCTTGGAGTCATCCCTACTTCTTTCTTACCACCTCATCAGCAAATCTTGTTGACTCTACCCTTAACATCCATTCAAATTTGACCATCTCTCACCATCCCCACAGTCATCTCTTAACTTAATTATTGCAATATCCACCTAAATGATATGCAATTTTGTCTTTGCAATCTATTCTTATAGTAAATAAGGTGACCTATTAAATGTTTGTGAGATCACATAATTTCTCTGTTCAAAGCTCTCCAATGGCTCTCCACCAGTGTCAAGATAAGTCAATGTCCCTTTAACTCTCTAACCTCAACTCCTACTGTCATGCCCACTCACCCAATTCCAGCCCCATTGGCCTCCTCTCTATCTCTCTAATCCAGATCCACTACTACCTCTAGTCCTTTGAATTTTCTCTTTCGAGGCAAGGTAGAGCCCGGCTGATTCCACATGGCTATTTCAAAATTCGAGTTCTCAGTGCAATCTTCCCTGGCCACGTATCTAGATTGAACGCCCCTTCTTCTCATGATTCATCTGCCTGCCCATGCTTTCTTTTTTCTCCTTAGGTTTTGGCACTAAACAATTTACTCAGTTATCTTGTGCATAGTCTGATGCTCAAGTAAAATGTTAGCTCAATGAGAGATTTTTGCCTTTTTCATTTTTTTTTTTTTGGGGGGATCACTGATACATCCCCAGTGCCTGGAACACTGACTGATATGCAGTAGGTGCTGAACAAATATTTGTTGAATAAGTTAATGAATAAATGTGCAAATCACACTCTGCTTCCAAGGCCACCACCGAAATTTCTGTCAACATCGTTTTCCTTAGGGGCACTAATTTCTCCCACCACATCTTCAAGTGCACACATCTTCAAGCCTTGCACACTCTGTTTTGTGGCTTTCTCCAATGCATATCCACCTACAGAGTGGTGAGATCATCAGACCAAGGGAAATATGATGCTTTTTACAAATAACAATTAGGTCTTTTCTTGACATAGTCTTACTCATATCCTTGGCAAATTCTTACAGAGTGATTCCCAATGTTACATAGAGAAGTGCAGAGAAATCCAGACTACCTGGTTGTCACCTGTCTCCATATGACTGACTGGATAGGAACAGTCGAAGGATATGTTAAAGGGAAACTCTCCATCTCTCTCCAGAACCACATTCTTCACCCAGAGTTGGCCCCTCTTCCTGGACCGAGAGAAATTTCATTTTTATAAAATAGGTAAGATAATAAATTCACTGAAATAGTGATAACTAAACAGAATAATCTCATTAAGGTTATGGGATTGAACTAAAGATAATAATTCACAATTGAATATCAGAAACAGCCTCTTATAAGGAAGACCTATTAAGCCTTGCTCCTAGATAAAGGAAAACTATACCCACACTCTAAACTCATTTAATACCAAGCAAATTCTCCAAAGGATAGTTGCAATTTTTTATTTTAGAGATAGATTGGACAACTTTCTACTGACTAAAGAACTACCTACTTGGTCACCGGAATTGATCAAGTATACCAAATTACCGGAGTATGCATAAAGAGGTATATGTGCAAGGAAAAGGGACCAGAGTCACATATTTTGCTCTGAGAGAGGCCACTGTTCTTCAGACCAAAAGATTGCTAAAGCCATGATTGGCAGGTACAAAATCCTTTGGCTACCAAGAAACCGGAATAAAGAGTTTGGCCAAAACTGGAGAATAAACTAAGGAAATCTCCAGAAACGACAGAAGCTACATCTAGAAGTCAGAAGTCATTCTTTTAAGCCTTTGGAACTTTCTGTATTTTACCTTTCCCCTAGTCTTTACTGCGTACTTTGTCAGTATTTTTCATGATCACGAATTTTATTCATTTTGTCTATTTTATTATACAAATTCATACAGTTTTAAATCATATATGGAATAAGGCAAAAAAGCTGGCTAGCTAAATATAGTAGATGTACATGTATAAAGACATATTATCCATATTTTACAGATAACGAAACTGAAACTCAAATAATTCAAATGAATATGTTCAAGGTGACGTATCTCATGAAATTGTAGAGCTGAGACACATATGAGGATCATTTAGCCCATGTTCCTTCTACCAAACCACACTTCCTTTCTGTGATATGCCAACAAGTGTAATTCTTTGTCCAAAATGCTGGTCCAGTATAAAACATATTACCTTGTATTGTGTGTGTTTGCACAAGGCTGTTCCCCTAGCTATGGTATGAACTCTTCAAGTTTTCACATGTAAACATGGAGCGAGCAATCAGATTTGCCTCTCTGCACATAGCCGTGTGATAAGCCCAGTGCCAGCACAGCAATATTCATCCTGGCTAGAAGCGTGGTCATGTGAGTGCACACACATTCGTGTGAGCCTCAGTCTCTCCTAGTGCTTTACCCTCCTGCCCATTTCTGGTTCTCATCCAAGGTCGTTAATGTGCACACCAGGCTACTGTCCAAAGTAATGTGTTGGACATGAATGTAGGATTTGGGGCTGTCTCTCTTGTCATCGTGCAGCACCAGTCATATAGGAGATGTTTTGTATGAGAAGTTGAATTACTTAAAATGATTACAATGTTAAAATGAGGGACATTTATATTATATTCCATTTTTTCTGGTCATAGTAACATTCTTAGCAACAATTCATCTATAATGACTTTGTGAACCCTCTTA
The DNA here is from genome assembly GCF_047675955.1 of Chlorocebus sabaeus. Taxonomy (NCBI): domain Eukaryota; kingdom Metazoa; phylum Chordata; class Mammalia; order Primates; family Cercopithecidae; genus Chlorocebus; species Chlorocebus sabaeus. The sequence goes on from NC_132929.1 coordinate 13,707,637, forward strand.
AAAATCCATATGCATCAGGAGGTCCCACCACAACCATTCAAGCCAAGTGAGGGAGGCTTCAAGAAACCCCCTCAGAGAGCTCCACATGCAACCCCTAGAATTTGGAAGGCACAGAGCCTGGAGAATGACTGTAGTCTGGAAAGAGGCCAAATGTACAAGGCTTGCAGGAGTTACTGCCTTTTATGGTCAAGGAGAAGAGAGGGCTATGGTGAGAGCAGACGGCACTTCCAGAGTTTATGGGACAAAAGAGCCAAATGGTTCCATTTAGTCAGAATGGATGCCAGGGAAAGTAGCAGAACTCGAGTTACCATCAAAGGGCCATGCCCAAGTGGCCATCCTTCAGAGTACGATGACTCCAACAGAAAGAATCAGGTCCTTGGGTCAGCCAGAGGGTGTATCTCCTCTGCCAGGGAATGAGGCTATAATAGGGGTCTCCAAGGAGCCCCCAAAATATCTCATCTGCCACCCAGAAGGCTACAATATCCCATGAATGACTACTACTAATTAAGAAATACCATTACGCCTCCTTCCGCTTCTCTCCCGCACCTCACCCTGATCTTGAAAAGTGCACAGAACAAGGTAAACATAGAAAGCGAAGACAGACGGCACATCCTCTTTCCCCGCTGCAGATTTCTGAAACTGAGTGGGGCTGCGAGTTACGGGGCAGAGAGAGGGAGAAGATCTAAACTGAATGAGAGGTGAAATATTTAACATTCCAGACACTGGCCTTCCAAGTTGTTTGATCATGAGTTCTGCTGAGTATTACTGTCACTTTTTTTTTTAAATTCCATCATAGACAATTAAGCTACAATAGCTAGGAAGAATCAAAATCAAATGGACACAACTATTCTACAGGTAGGTGACTCTAAGCCAGGATTGAGAACTACTGGTCTAGTTGAGATGAATACGATCTCGGAGAGGCAGAGATTAGTAAAAATCAATCTCTCTCTCAAATATTTTAAGGGTCCTCAGCCTGACCTTGCTCTGCTCCAGGTCCATCGAATCATTTGGAACCCACATAAATAGGATCAAGAATATGTACATTATATTAATTCCACCTGTATATAGATGGCCAAGTAATTTCAAGGCTGGAAGGAAAAGTTCAGCTCTTGCTACCTTGAAAAATGCCCAACAATCTGTCCTGCAAAAAGGTTGAAACGTCAACTCATGTTGCTTCCTACAAAAGTGAATTAGAGCGTGACCTCAAATGTTAATATACTCAGATCTTTCTTCTACCTTTAGAAGGTCAAGTATTCACAACAGCCATAAAATCTGCACTAACCCATCCTCTCAGGATTTCTGAGTCTGTAGTAACAAATTATACAACTAAAGAAAAAGAAATCCCCTATCGATGGAAAGTTATAGTCTAAGAAAAAGTAAGATTTTATGAAGATGCAGCTAACCAGAGAAAGGTATCATCAATAACAAATTAATACCTAATTAATAAGTAATAATAGTTATATCATGCATTGCAATTTATAAAACACTTTTGCCCTTGTCATCTGATTCGATCCTTGTAACAGTTGTATTTGATGACTATTACTTACATTTCATTTTCTGTAAAGGGAAATAGAGATTATTAAGAGTTTAAGTGACTCATTCAAGGTTAATGGCATAGCTAAGACCTAAACTTGGGTCTTTTTCAGGAAATCCCGAGCCTTTCAACTGCCTTTTCGTATATGTGGGGATGTGTCAGTGTTTCTTGAACATGTTTTCCTGTTAGATATTACTAGTAAAAACTTTCTTTTTTTTTTTTTTTTTGAGACGGAGTCTCGCTCTGTCGCCCAGGCTGGAGTGCAGTGGCGCAATCTTGGCTCACTGCAAGCTCCGCCTCCCGGGTTCACACCATTCTCCTACCTCAGCCTCCCGAGTAGCTGGGACTACAGGCGCCCGCCACTGCGCCCGGCTAATTTTTTTTCTATTTTTTAGTAGAGACGGGGTTTCACCATGGTCTTGATCTCCTGACCTTGTGATCCGCCCGCCTCGGCCTCCCAAAGTGCTGGGATTACAGGCGTGAGCCACCGCGCCCGGCCTACTAGTAAAAACTTTCTTACCACACTAAGTAAATGCAAAAATCTATTTTAAATTTTATCGATACATTATACCACTTATAAATCAGGAAGATTTAATTTATTCACTAAAAGAGTGTTTTTCACTAGAGATTACCGGGCATTTTCTATTCTTCATTATTGTTAACAACAGTTAAAAACCAATAGTAACACAATAGAACCAGTTTGGGACAGAGTCCTCAAATACTAGATAGAATTCTTTTAAAACTTTTTTTTTTTTTTTTTGGTCTCCGTATTGTCTAAAGCAAGCCAAATACACTATAATACCTCTGACAACTAACCAAATAGACATGAATGCAATTATCTCCAGGAGTTACTTCTGACTCAAGTAAAGAAACACGAGGATAAAATAAAGAGCTCTCTAGCTTGTCACCTAAAAAGCCAGTCTTGCAAAGAATGCAGTAATGGTAACTCACATAAAAGGCAAAAATTTGAGTAATAGTGATGAATATGAGACCCAGTCAATGTCTCATTTTAAATAACATCTGTGGCTCTTTGTAATCAATAAAAATAATAGTATGATTCTCTTTACTCTGTGTTATTTTGTAGAGGCTAAAGGAGAAATAGCTGTCAGCAGAACAAGGTACCGGGGACACTCTCCTCAGATTTTACAAAATCAAACAGCCAAAGCAAGGCTGGACAGAACAAGAGGCCAGGGGCCACAGAAAAGCAGATGCCTTGGCATGAAGGCAGCCTATGAATGTTGGTTTCCCAGGATTTTGATGGCAGGAGTGTTTATCTTACTGAAAGCAGAGTCTAATTGAATAAAAGAGTTTTTTTTTTTTTAAATAGTGAGCCATTAATTAGGCGGCATGGGGTAAAGCACAGGCTTTAGTAATGTACAAGGCTTCTGGGAGCCACAGACGATGCTCATCGATTCTGTCAGAGTGCCAGAGGAATGAGACAGCCGAATGGTTTGCCTCTTCTGGAAACCTACCTGATACATTTGGAAGTGGCTTCCTCATGCATTGCCTCTGTTCAAATCATCCCATAATTACTCTGGCACTGTAAGCTGCGAACTTGGCGGGCTCTGAGAGATATCAGATGTTTTTCTCATGCTTGCTGAACCTCTCTTAGACAAATTTTGCATTGTTTTTTGTGTCAGTTTTATCGTGGAACATCGTGTTGCCATCTGGGAAGAAAAACAACATGGCAGAGGAGCAGCTGGTGAATGGCAATGGCCAAATAAACATTGGCAGGCGCCCGCCATTAGGTGAGATAAGAGGGATGGGCAGCCGCCAACACCAACCAGCCCTCACCATTGGAGCATCTCTCACTGTCCTCTTCTCTTATCTTCATTCAAATTCATGGCAGTGTGTTTTATTCTGAGGCTCAAGCTCTCCAAGTGTCAGGTGTCGGGCCTTCCTCCCTCTGTCCTGGAGGAAGAAGATAGGTCTGTAAAGTCCTGGCTGATTGAATTTCTCTCCCTGGGTAGGACAATGGGCAAGGGGAAGCATCTGATACCTTAACAGAAGGGCTCCCCTTTGGGATGAGAAGATACCAAACCTTTACCAAGCTTTCCAACCAATTTGTGGATCTTTTTTTTGTTTTTTCCTCATACCTAACACCATCAGTATTCATGGATTTTAAACTCTTAAATCTTTTAAGGACTCTGTGTGTTAAACAAATAAAAATAATATAAACCTGCCTTTGATAGCAGGGCAACAAGAGAAGGTAAATTACGTCAGATTAACAAAATTATACCCCATACTTTTTTGTTACTAAGATATAATTTTTCCATCGTAATATTTCTAAAAGTGAGTTGCACAGAATAGATGTCTAAAAAATATTTGACAACATTCAGACAGCGGAATGAATTGTGAAGTGCCAACAGTCCTCATTGCCTGCACATGTGCAAACTAGTGAACATTTAAAGGTGAACATTTGTTCAACGACCTCCACTGCATTATTTCTATGGGTGGAACCAACATAGTTCAATTTTTAACTTTAGTTTGGATCCCAAGTTTTGACTTAAAATATCAAAAAAGATTACATTGTGATATAGTATTAATTTCTTTAAATTGTTCAGTTTATAGAAATTTGCTTCATATTAGGCCATGTAATCAGAGGCAATAAGAATTGCTGAATCAATCAAAATAATTCAAAACTTTCTATGTTAGCAGGCATTGGCATCATGAGTACCTGTGTCCTGGAGACTGACCCTCGACATAAAACATCTGTCTGACACAGCCTTCCAACTGATTTTCAACATATAATTCAATTAAGGGGAAAATTCTCTCTCCCTGCCCCACTGCCTTTGTGTGTGTGTGTGTGTGTGCGCGCGCGCGTGCGTGCGCACGTGTGTGAATTTAACCAAAAAGAAATGGAAAAAAATGAAGTTACAAGCAAGAGGAGCAGTACTGTACACCACCATGTCATTTATAAAGGCCAATGGCTGAGAACCTTTGAATGCTAAAGTGTAAAAAGCTTAAACACTTATTTTGATTATGATAATTACAAAAATGACATCAAATCATATGCATCATTCTTTTTTTTAAATGCACAAAACTGATGTACAGGTAATATATAGTTTCTTTCACAACCAAAAAAAAAAAATCGTTGATGATGTTATAGGAATTATGCTAACTTTCAGAATGGTTGAGAATCATCTAATTCATCCTTTTATTTTAAAAACTAAGAAACTTAGTCCCAAGATTCCACACCTTATTCGGTGCAGAACTCAAACAGAACTTACCAGCAAAGCAAGGGGACTTCTGAAAAAGGAGAATGTAAAAGCAGAAAATTGAATGCCTTGTCTCAGGGACAGGTCAAATTAGGACCAGGCAGTAACTCTCCTTAAACAACATTAGAACAAATTCTCTGAAAAAAAAATCCCTGGAACTGAATCAATCCTCCTTTATACATCTATGATTAAACACAATCAAGACAACTGTTGGGGAAAATCTAAGAGAAACTATATCATAACGAAAACTTTTTAAAAGCCTTTTTAGATTTATTTCAACATTACTCATGAAAAAGTCAATCACTCTGAGTGTTTCAATAAATTATAATTAATGTGCAGCGAACTTCTTTCATCAAAATTCTATTCATTCTTTTGACATCTGTCAGGTAAGTGCATGACAATGGTTCTTAGCTTGATTTGATCTCCAGTGAGATTAATCGTATTCATCTCTTGTTATATTTTTAATTTAGAAAATTTGAGATTATAATCCATTAGTCTATGGTCCATAATCTCTCAACTTAATAAGGCTTTACCTACAAACCAGTCTTAATCAATAATTACAAGACATTTTGTTCTAAGGTAGCAGGAAAATATTTTCCAAAATAAACCCATAATTGTCACAAAGAAGCCATAAGCCTTTTCTTTTCCAAGCTTGAGCATTTACTATGTACATAAACACCAGATAGACTCTGTTGTGTAATGATGCCAAGAAAGGTGAGTCTTGGCGCCATTTTACTGATGAAGAAAGAAATTGAAGTCCAGAAATGGCAAATAGTTCCCCCAAGGTCAAGCAGCTCAAAAACCTAGAGAATCTGACCCAAAGGCCTGTGACTTTAACCACTATGCTGTAATGGAAGGTGTTAAATAATCACCAAATTAGCAGACTCTAACTAGACATTGTAACTTTTAAGTTAGTTACAGTAACCAGGTAGGCTTCCTGGAAGAGCTGAAAAATGGTATAAGCTTGAAGGATAAATAAACTTGGTAAAGGTAGATGTTGTCAAAGTAAATAAATAAATAAATACAACTGAAAGGAAACTAAAAATAAAAGGACAACAAGGAAGGGAAACTCAGAAAGGAATAGTTGAAATTTTGCAGAGGGCCTTCAGGAGAAAAAATTTGAGTTGGAATTAAACGCTGGCCAAGGCAGTGCAAATTAATTTGTAAACGATGGATGTCCCAGTTGGAAGACTTCCAGAGAGACACAGCAGTACGGGCAGGAAGTAGCCTCCCTGTGATGAGTAAGTCACCACCTTCCTGTGAAGGGTAATAGCCTCACCTCTCAGTGGGGCTCAGATGACAAAATGCAAGAAGGTGACAAAGCTAATATGATCATTGCATGATAAATTAAAGCATATAATAACATGGAGATTTTTCACGCCCAAAGATAGGATATTTTCACTTAATAGGATCAATGAAGAAAGAAGCATATCTTTTCACCATTGCAAATCACCCAGAGCAGCTTTGCCTCTGCAGTGTTGCGATGAGGTGATTTTGAGATAATTACAAGTTAGTCTTCTGATGGAGCAGAAAGTCCCTGTCAGCAACAAAATTTCAAAAAAAAAAAAAGAATAAAATATAACCATTAAATAGTAAATGTCTTAGTCTGTATAGCAATAACAAAACACCTAAGATTGGGCAATTTTCAAACAATAGAAATTTGTTTCTCACAGTTCTAGAGTCTACAAGTACAAAATCAAGGTGCTAGCAGGTTCAGTGTCTGGTTACAACTGGGTCTCTGCCTCCAAGATGGTGTCTTGAATGCTGTGTTCTCTGGAAGGGATGGTTGTTGTGTTTTCACATGGCAGAAGAGATAGAAAGGCAAAAGAAGGCCTAGCTGTTACAGTTATCTTCAGCCCTTTTATGGTGCTTTTCCCATCCATGAAGTTGGCGCCATCGTATATAATATATACATTTATATAGTATATAATCGTATATAATATATGCATTTAAATGTATAAATATATACATCTTTTTAAATAAATGCTAAACATTTATTTTAAAAGATATATATATATATATATATAGTAAATGTGATAACCTGAATTTGTTTCAGCAATAAATGTTATTGAAATAAAACTATTTGGTTTTTAAATCCACTTAATTCCTAGTTCATTTAAAGTTTATCTAACCTAAAGGCCCTGCCTTTTAATACTGTTGCTTTGGGGATTAAGTTTCAACATGAATTGCGGAGGGACACAAACATTCAAACCATAGCACCAAACACTCCAAGAATTTAACAATAGGGCTATTATGTAAGTTAAAGTCCGGGCTTTGAAGGGCCCAGATTCAAGATTCTGAGGCAGGAAAATCTTGTCATATTGACATTGGCTAAAAGGGCACATGGAGTTTGAAAAGATGAGCAAAGTATCCTGAGTAGAAACGATTCTAACATTGCATACTTTCAAACAGCCAGGCCTGGGATAAGGCGAAGCAGGTACTGGGGGTGTGAGTTCCTGCCAGCGAGTGCTCATAGATGGGAACCCCGAAGCCTACAGGGTCTGTATAAATATGGAAGGCAATTTATTATGACCTCTCTATGGAGTGCTGGTAGGCAATGTCAAGTGCATGAGACCCTGCAAGTGGGAATCCTTTGGGAAAGCAAGTGCTAGGAGCGAAGAAGTTCAACCTGATGATAAACTCCTTACAAAATGAGATGATACCTTCTTTATATTAAAACCCTCAGAAGCAAACACAATTCTCAGTACACAGTAAGAGTTCCATAAACATTTAAGAAATAAACAGAGGCATGATGTCCCTTCTATGATGCCGTGAGCTGTAGTAGAGAAAGAAGCAACCTTGGACAGGGATAAAATGGGATAACTTAGGAGCTGTTATCTGAGAAGCACAGGAGTCTCCTCCTCTCGCTGACCTCCAGAAGCCCTCCTGGCAGGCTCCAATGTGCTCATGAGGGGGTAATTTCTCCACATTAAGTATCACCCCTCTCCCTGCCAAATGGCCCTGGAAATGGCACGTTCATGAAGTACTAATATCTAACTGATGTCATTCTCTGAAACATGAGTGGCATTGATAGCCTGATTTGGAGATGTCAAAAACAAGTAAAGAAAAGAAAAGAAAAAGAAATGTTCTAAAAAGAAGCTGCTCCCTTAACAATTTGCCTTGAACTCCAAATGGAAAACACCCCTCATCCTTCGAAACACGTAGGTACTGCCACACTTTAAAGCATTAGGCAATGTTTGGATTCTCTGCGCCTATGTCCCTCCTTTCTTTCTCTCCACTTCCTTTCAACTATTCAGTAACCTCAGCTCCAGGAAAACCCATGTGCACGCGTAGTCTCCTCTGAGTAAAAACAGACCCATTGTGGTACATCAGCCTCCTGGCACCAGGTCATTCTACGCCCTTTCATTCAAGCTACCTATCATTTACTTACCCTACCAAATATTAAAGTATATTAAACAGTTACAATAGCTACAATCCTATGGATCTGGATAAATACAGACAGAAAAAAAGGTCAATAGATGGCTTAGAAATAAACAACACTAGAATTTATTTTAAAAGATATATAGAGAGAGTAAATGTGATAACCTGAATTTGTCTCAGCAATAAATGTTACTGAAATAAAGCTATTTGGTTTTTAAATCCACTTAATTCCTAGTTTATTTAAAAAATTAAGTGAAAAAAATCTAAACTTTAAAAAAATAGAGAAAAATAAAAGCTAACTTTATCAATTCCCTGGCCTTTTAAACGTTAAAGTTAGATAAGAAATTACAGAAGAAATTTAAATTTGACTACATATTACTTTAAGTCTTTATATCGGAAAACACCTTGAAACAAAATTTAAAATATAATAGAAAAGTAATTTATTTGGCAGCTGTGCCTTAATTTTCCTTAGGGCAAACAGTGTTCCCTCTTGGCTTAATTGTGGCTGTCTCCATTCCTCCAGTGGTGGACACTTCAGATAACTGTGACCAATCCCACGTTCTACATCCCTAGGCAGAATGACCATTTCAGAAATAGGCGCATGGCCCATGCCTGAGACTCGGTTCAAGAGGTTGTACTAAAATGACTGGGAAAGAGAATCCTCTTTACACAGGGATGGCTGAGAAGGCTGAACTTCTGCCAGGTCATTTTGCCTCCAGATAGAAAAAAATGTTGGCCTGAATGAGGTCAATCCAGAGGAAATCCAAGTTGTGAGAATGGACAGATTCTGAGCCTGAATGATGCTATTAAGTCCTTCAACTCAGCTATCTCTAAAGGCAGTTCTCCAGAGCCTTCAGTGGTGTGAACCAATAAATTCACATTTTTGTTAAGCTAGTTTGAAGTGGTTTTCTGTCTCTTACAACCAAAAAATATTAAAATTCAAAATGAGGAAAAAAGTATAGTAAACATTGCATAACAATGGTAATTTTCTGAATACACAAATTACCCATGTAAATTGATAAGAACTTTGCCTCAAAGAAAAAATGAGCAATTTAATGAAAGGATAAAATAGCTAATTAAGAAAATTTTAAAATACACCATGTTAATAATGAAAGAAATTCAATTAAAGCATATTTCACCCAAACCATTTTTTACCTATAAAGTTTACCCAAAAAGTTGTAATGATCATCCAGAATGGAAGTGAAGTTGAGGAAAGATAAGCAACTCTCAAAAACTGTTTATAGGAATATAAATCTGTACAAATATTTTTACAAAACTAAATTGGTCAATACACAGAGACACTTCAACATGCTAACACTTTGTTACTATCATCCTACATTTAGAAATCTATCCTAAGAAATTATCTGAGTCAGAGAGAAAATGTTATGTATAAGAAATTTCAAAAATCATGTAATTACAAATGACATTGACAAAAAGTTTTTAAATGCATAGTAAAATATTTTCATTATATCTCTAAATTATAAAGGCAATTTAAAAAACTTGTTTTTATAATATAACTGTAACTGAAAAATTTTGTAAACATGGAGAAAAATGAAAGAACAGATACCAACTGTTCATTGTGGCTATCACTGTGTTGTTGGATAGCATTTCTTCTTACTACTTTCCTGAATTTTCCAAATTGACTATAATAAGCATGAGGTTGGTAATCAATATGAATGTTTAAAATTCTTTCTAAAAAGTTACTTTCCCCTTTGTCCCATTTTCTCAGAAGTATATAGACTCTTTGAGAGTGCAGAATGTCACAGACTCAAAGGGTACACTAATTGGAAGGGATTTCAGAGGTGATGTGGATCAACATTTTCCCTAACACAGCTATCACATTCACAGCATCTGTGACAGGTAGTCATTCATTTTCTATTTGCAGACCTGCAATGAGAGTGGGAGGGGCAAGGCTCAGGGCCCTTTCAAATTCAAGAACTCTTCTGGCTCTAGGTGATGAAAAGTTCCTCCTGATATTGACTCAGCATCTTATGCTGGATTTTCTTATGTTGACTCTTCCCTTGGTAACTTTAAGTCATTGATCCTAGTTCTTCTCTCGGGAGCAAGAGATCGTGTTATAGGAAGATCTCGGCTTATCATCAGATAGATCACAGTTTGAATCTCCGCTGCACCACTGTATGTATGATGCTCTTGGACAGCAACTCTGAACCTCTGCTTCCTCACTTGTAAAATGCAGACAATGATACCCAGCTGTCAGAGAAGTAAAAGAGATTCCATGTATAATGTGCCTCTCGTAGTACACAGCAGAAGTTTACTGACTGTTAATTTTCTGTCCTTCCATCATGAGAGTTAAGCATGTTGCCCAAAACACATGAATCCAACATTTTTGTTGAATGAGTGGTTTTTCAAGCAGCTGTGAATCCACCTAAGCAAACAATAATCTACCCATGTTTCCCCATTCTATCTTTGAGAATGCTATGAAAGAATGTGAGGTGCTCTACAAAATTTATGATACATTATATTTCAACTTTACCTTGCATTACCAGACAAGGAAGAGATATGACTAGTCCAGCTAATGTTCTTCTTGAACTCATGTGTTACTCTCAGTAATCATACTTCCCTCACAACCACTCCTGGTTTTATTTACTTACCAGTCTAGTCAAGAATTACGCTTAGAATAGACATCAAGATCACTAGGCTAGAGTTTTCAAAATCCTATTCCTTTCCTTTTATTTTTCTTAATTTGCTATTTTAGCAGGTTCTGTGTGAATTTCAATATACTTTCAAGAAAAAAAGTGAAACAACTAAAAAATAAGCTCTTCATGAAAAGCAAAAGGTAATCAAACTTTTGTGGATTTTTTTGCACTCTGGATATAACATATTAGGGCCTGAAGATATGAACTTATTTAGAGCGCATTGGTGCTCTCTGCTTTGCCTTAGTACTTGTGATTTTAGTCCATCTTTAGGTTTTCAGTTCTACTCTTTGCAGGAGAGAGATAAGGCACTCAGAGCCAATAGGAGCAAACTGTGACTTTTGTTTTGTGTTAACTGTTGATACTGCATCTGCCACACATGGACAGTGGCTCTCACCTCCACTCCTTTTAGGATTTCTGGTAAGCCATCTCTCCTCTGGGCCAGCAATTTTTCCCAAATGGTTTATATTGGTTTCTGCCCATTTATCTTTGCTTATCTGACTCTGATTTCATTCTTTTAGGATAGGAACAGCTACAGTGATTTCATTTAATCTTCTCCTCCCTTTGTTTTTCCTCTGGATTGAAGCTAGATACAAAGTGGGAATTTTCCTGTTTTCCCAGGGTTGCATTTAAAATCAAAGTTGAAGACTAAAACATGCTAAGAAACCCCTCCATATTCTAATATATCAAACATCCCTAAAGAGTTTACTAAGAGGTTTTGCTTTTTTAAAAAAGCCTTACTACCAACCACTTCCACCTCTCCATGGACAATATAAGAACAGAACTTAGAGAGTAGTCAGGAAGATCACCTTTTATAGAGAGATACTATTTCATGAGGGAAAAGGAAAGTAGGTGATCATGCTACCTAAAATCAAAGGATGAAAGCTTCAATAGAATTCATTTCAATAAGAAGTGACTACAAAAAGGCAAGATGGGCAATTCACTTTTCAGTTAGCAATCTGTGTGGCCAGCATACCTGGGCTACCCGAGCCAAAGGAAAGAGGATGAGAGAGCATGTTGAGGTTGAGAGAAGAGGCAGCAATGAAGCTCTCTGGCCCCATCATTTGACATTGTCTGATAGATGACTTTCCTGAGAGTCAGTAGACACTAATAAATGTTGTTGAATTCTGACTGACTTCTCAGACTTTACCAAGGGGACTGACCATCAGAAAAAGGGTCTTGGTGTTGTGGTGTGCAACTTTTGGCAGGGTTAAGGGAGCGGAAAAGATATAGCAAATTTCTCATATTGGGAACTATGTACTGGGAAAGGAGGAAATTTGAAGACCCTCAGAAGAACCCACTTATGCAAGGACCAGCAATTGCATGCCCGCCACACAGAGGGAACTCATGATGACTTTGAGCCAAACAAGCAAGGACAACTAACCAAGTAGAGAACTCAACCTCATTACAAGCAGTTAAGTAGGGAGGCATTTGCCATTGTCCCTCTTCTACATTGTCTGAACGTGATTTTGAGAAAAAACAAAACAAAATAAAACAAAACTCCTGGCCATAAGATAGAGGAAAGAGAAGTCAATTATTTACATAATAAAAGGGAGAAAAGAACGTTGAATTTAATGTAAACATTTTGAAATGACAACACTAGAGTATTCTAATAACAAAGTGACTTGAACCTTCTGTAATCTTCCAACATTTTATTATTTTATAGACTAGAGGCAGCACAACTGCTAAGTGAATAGTCTGTGCTTTCACCCACAAGGATCTGGGAAATAAGCACAAATAAAATAGTCAAGGGCTTAAATTTAGTTGTGGGAAGTTTACTGCAGCTAAACAGAGAAAAAAACAGTTGATCTTAGGAGAAGTAAGAACATGGTAATGTAGGATGCAATAAAAAAAACAGTGGCAAAGTAATCCACCACTACTGTTTGTTTCATGCAGTCACTCTGAGCAAAGGCTGCTGCAATGAGGGAATGGTCCTCTTTACTACAGCATCTGGGGAATTCTGGGATTTTTAGCACAAAGACACATCAGTTGAAGGGCAAAGTGACAGAGGATTCAGGGGGATTCACTGGCTAATGGATAGGGGAATAAATTCTCCCCAGAACATTCCCCATTCCAACCACTGGAAATGGAGTCGCCCTTCAGATAATCTGTATGCCTGTTTCTTTTTTCCATTTTCAATTTATAATAACAATAATGACCTAGACATAGGACATTTCCTGGGCTTTAATGACTGTCTGAGGTTAATGGCCCTCAACTACACCTCAGGCCATCAACCCCTCCCAGCTGGTCATTAATCTCCAGGAAATATCCTGTTCCAGGGTCATTATTGTTTCAATATCAACTATACCTTAAAAGCTTTATGGATTCTGCAAATACAGATGTCTCACCAATAGAGGTTATAGAACCTGTTTAGAATTCTGAAATTATCTTGAGTGTGACCTCTCAGACACGTTTTCTTCAAAACTAAAATTGGCCCAAGAAAGCACTCAACTTTATTTTTATTTATCTACTTACATTTTCTCAGGAAAGAGATCTGCTAGATATTACAAAAACTCAAGCAAAAGTCATTACAATTGGTGGGGGGAAGGTCTACTTTAAAGGGAAGCACCTTCTATCCTGAACAATAGCACAACTCAGCCTTTGAAAACATATGTTATTTGAGAAAGGGGCTCTCTACAATGATGTATGTGCTTAAATGTCACCAGATTTTATCACATGCACAGAATTTTCAAAATGTATCTAATTCTAAAGTCTCCTTTTTCATTTTTATGACATCTATATATTAATATTATTAAAACAAGCATTTCACCCACTACAGAATATTCCATAGGAGGAGAGGCTGAGACAAGAGTGAAATATAACTTCTGGACAGGGATGCTGTCCAGATTCTGATTCAGTAGCAAAGGAAACCATTGCAACCTAGAGATCTAGTATAGGCAAAGGAGGAGGACAGGGCAAAATCGTGTCTAGAACCAAAGAAATCCAACAAATGGTAATAGTGGCATTCCCCGATAAACAGGAAGATCACAGAAACATGGAGACTTGGGCAGGCAGGGCCTTAAAGAGATGTGGAAGCCCTGGGTGGGCCCCAGCTTTGGGGAAGAATTTAGAGTGAAAGATCCATGCATGGAGGTTTTGACAAGAACAGTGTCTCAATGCAGACTGGCCAGGACTACATTTGCAGGTCAGGGTTTCAGACCCTGAAACTGAAAATTAAGGTAGGACATTGGTCACAGGAATGAAGCACAAGCTCAGGTACGAGACCAAGAGCACAGAGTCAGTGAAAACAGGAAGGCAGGCTGTTTTTGTCTGCCCAAGCTGCTATAACAACATACCATAGACTAGGTGATCTGAACAAAAGAAATATGCTCCTCACTGTTCCGGGGGCTGGAAGTCCAAGGTCAAGACACTAGCCAATTAAATTTCTGGTGAGGGCTCTCTTTCTGGTTTGCAGGCAGACAACCACCCTCTACTCCCATGGGAGGGAGGGGGGAAGGAAGAGAGGGAGAAGGAGAGGGAGAGGGAAAGGAAGGGAGAGGGAGAGGGAGAGAGAGGGAGAGAGAGAGAGAGAGAGAGAAAGAGAGAGAGATATTCCTGTATTTCTTTCTTTTCCATAGTTATTGGGGTACAAGTGGTGTTTGGTTAACTGAGTAAGTTCTTTAGTGGTGATTTGTGAGATTTTGGTGCACCCATCACCCAAGCAGTGCACACTGCAGCATATTTGTAGTCTTTTATCCCTCACCCCCATCCCACCCTTGCCCCCAAGTCCCCAAAGTCCACTGTATCATTCTTATGACTTTATGTCCTCATAGTTTAGCTCCCACATACCAGTCAGAACATACACTGTTTGGTTTTCCATTCCTGAGTTACTTCACTTAGAATAATAGTCTTCAATCTCATCCAGGTCACTGTGAATGCCATTAATTCATTCCTTTTTAAGGCTGAATAGTATTCCATCATGTATATACACCAGCTTCTTTATCCACTTGTTGATTGCTGGGCATTTGGGTTGGTTCCACAATTTTGCAATTGCAAATTGTGCTGCTATAAACATACACGCGCCAGTATCTTTTTCGAATAATGACTTCTTTTCCTCTGGGTAGATACCCAGTAGTGGGATTGCTGGATCAAACGGTAGTTCTACTTTTAGTTCTTCAAGGAATTTCCACTGTTTTCCCAGTGGCTGTACTAGTCTACATTACCACCAGCAGTGCAGAAGTGTTCCCTGATCACCACATCCACACCAACATCTCCTTTTTGTTTAATTTTTTGATTATGGCCATTCTTGCAGGAGTAAGGTAGTATTGCATTGTGGTTTTGATTCGCATTTCCCTGATTATTAGTGATGTTGATCATTTTTTTCATATGTTTGTTAGCCATTTGTATATCTTGTTTTGAGAACTATCTATTCATGTTTTTAGCCCACTTTTCCATGGGATTGTTGTTTTTTTCTTGCTGATTTGTTTAACTTTGCTGTAGATTCTGAATATTAGTCCTTTGTCAGATGTATACATTGAGAAGATTTTCTCCCACTCTGTGGGTTGTCTATTTACTCTGCCGACTGTTTCTTTCGCCATGCAAAAGCTTTTTAGCTTAAGTCCCAACTATTTATCTTTGTTTTTATTGCATTTGCTTTTGAGTTCTTGGTCATGAAATACTTGCCTAAGCCAATCTCTAGAAGGGTTTTTCTGATGTTATCTTCTAGAATTTTTATAGTTTCTGGTCTTATATTTAAGTCCTTAATCCATCTTCAGTTAATTTTTGTATAAGGTGAGAGATGAGGATCCAGTTTCATTCTCCTACATGTGGCTGGTCAATTATCCCAGCACTATTTGTTGAAAAGGGTGTCTTTTCCCCACATTATGTTTTTGTTTGCTCTGTCGAAGATCAGTTGGCTGTAAGCATTTGAGTTTATTTCTGAATTCTCTATTCCATTCCGTTGGTCTATGTGCCTATTTTTATACCAGTACCATGCTGTTTTGTGACTATGGCCTTACAGTACAGTTTGAAATCAGATAGTGTGATGCCTCCAGATTTTTTCCTTCTCCTTAGTCTTGCTTTGGCTATGCAGGATCTTTTTTGGTTCCACATGAATTTTAGAATTTTTTTTTCTAAATCTATGAAGAATGATGGTAGTATTTTGATGAGAATTGCATTGAAATTGTGATTGCTTTTGACAGTATGGTTATTTACATTACTGATTCTACCCATCCATGAGCATGGGATGTGTTTCCATTTGTTTGTGTCATCTGTGATTTCTTTCAGCAGTGTTTTGTAGTTTTATTTGTAGAGGTCGTTCACCTCCTTGGTTAGGTATATTCCTAAGTTTTTTTTTTTTTTTTTTTTTTTTTTCTTTGCAGCTCTTGTAAAGGGGGTTGAGTTCTTGATTTTATTCTCTGCTTGATCACTGCTGGAGTATAGAAGAGCTACTGATTTGTGTACATTAATTTTGTATCCTGAAACTTTGCTGAATTCTTTTATCAGTTCTAGGAGCTTTCTGGGGGAGTCTTTAGGGTTTTCAAGGTAGACGATCATATCATCAGCAAACAGTGACAGTTTGACTTCCTCTTTGCCAATTTGGATGCCCTTTATTTATTTATTTTTTTCTTGTCTGATTGCTCTGGCTAGGACTTCCAGTATTATGTTGAAGAGGAATAGTGAGAGTGGGCATCCTTGTCTTGTTCCAGTTCTCAGGGGGAATGCTTTCAACCTTTACCCACTCAGTATTAAGTTAGCTGGGGGTTTGTCATAGATGGCTTTTATTACATTGAGGTATGTCCCTTGTATGCTGATTTTGCTGAGAATTTTAATCATATAGAGATCCTGGATTTTGTCAGATGCTGTTTCTGCATCTATTGAGATGATCATGTGATTTTTATTTTTAATTCTGTTTATGTGGTGTATCATATTTATTGACTTGTGTATGTTAAACCATCCTTGCATCCCTGGTATGAAACCCACTTGATCATGGTGGATTATCTTGTTTATATATTGTTGGATTCAGTTAGCTAGTATTTTGTTAAGGGTTTTAGCATCTATGTTCATCAGGGATATACATCTGAAGTTTTCTTTTTTGGTTATGTCCTTTCCTGGTTTTGGTATTAGGGTGATGCTGGCTTCATAGAATAAGTTAGGGAGGGTTCCCTCTTTCTGTATCTTGTGGAATAGCATCAAAAGGATTGCTATCAATTCCTATTTGAATATCTGGTAGAATTCTGCTGTGAATCCACCTGGTCCTAGACTTTTCTTTGTTGTTGTTGGTTTAATTACCATTTCAGTCTCACTGCTTGTTATTGGTCTGTGCAGGGTATCTCATTCTCCCTGATTTCAGCTAGGAGGGTTGTATCTTTCCAGGAATTTTCCATCTCTTCTAGGTTTTTCAGCTTATGTGCATAAAGGTGTTCCTGGTAGCCTTGAACGATCTTTTGTATTTCTGTGATGTCAGTTGTAATACCTCCCATTTCGTTTCTTATTGAGGTTATTTGGATTTTCTCTCTCCTTTTCTTGGTTAATCTTACAATGATCTATCAACTTATCTTTTCAAAAAACCAGCTTTTTGTTTCATTTATCTTTTGTATTTTTTTTGTTGTTTCAATTTCATTTAGTTTTTCTCTGATCTTGGTTATTTCCTTTCTTCTGCTGAGTTTGAGTTTGATTTGTTCTTGTTTCTCTAGTTCCTGGAGGTGTGACCTTAGATTGTCAGTTTGTGCTTTCAGTCTTTTCATGTAGGTATTTAGGACTACAGACTTTCCTCTTAGCACTGCCTTTGCTGTATCGCAGAGGTTTTGATAGATTGTGTTACTGTTTTTGTTCAGTTCAAAGAATTTTTTAATTTCCATCTTGATTTCATTTTTGACCCAATACTCATTCAGG
This sequence comes from Chlorocebus sabaeus, assembly GCF_047675955.1. NCBI lineage: Eukaryota > Metazoa > Chordata > Mammalia > Primates > Cercopithecidae > Chlorocebus > Chlorocebus sabaeus. Next base: position 13,725,258 of record NC_132929.1, read on the forward strand.
AGCAGGTTATTTAATTTCCAAGTATTTGCATGGTTTTGAAGGTTCATTTTGGAGTTTATTTCCAGTTTTATTCCACTGTGGTCTGAGACAGTGCCTGATATAATTTCAGTTTTTTCTTTTTTTTTTTTTTTTTGGAGACAGAGTTTTGCTCTTGTTGCCCAGGCTGGAGTGCCATGGCACAATCTTGGTTCACTGCAACCTCCACCTCCCAGGTTCAAGCAATTCTCCTGTCTCAGCCTCCTGAGTAGCTGGGATTACAGGCACCCATCACTATGCCCAGCTAATTCTTGGTAATTTTAGTAGAGACAGGGTTTCACCATATTGGCCAGGCTGGTCTCAAACTCCTGACCTGAGGTGATCTATCCGCCTTGGTCTCCCAAACTTTTGGGATTACAGGCATGAGCAAACTTGCCTGGCCATAATTTCAGTTTTCTTAAATTTATTGAGACTCATTTTGTGGCCTATGCTGGAGAAAGCTCCATGCGCTATTGAATAGAATGTATATTCTGCGGTTGTTGCGTGGAATGTTCTGCATACATCTGTTAAGTCCATTTGTTTCAAGGTATAGTTTAAATCCATTGTTTCTGTGTTGACTTTCAGTCTTGATTGACCTGTCTAGTGCTGTCAGTGGAATATTGAAGTCCCCACTATTATTGTGTTGCTGTCTATCTCATTGCTTAGGTCTATAAGTAATTGTTTTCTAAATTTGGGAGCTTCAGTGTTAGATGCATGTATGTTTAGGATTGTGGTATTTTCCTGTGGGACAAGGCCTTTTACCATTATAAAATGTCCTTCTTGTCTTTTTTAACTGCTGTTTCTTTAAAGTTTGTTTTGTCTGATATAAGAATAGCTACTCCAGCTCACTTTTGGTATCCATTTGCATAAAATGCTTTTTTCCATCCCTTTAAGTTTATATGAGTCCTTATTAAGTTTAGATGAGTCCCTTGAAGGCAGCAGATAGTTGGTTGGTGAATTCTTTCAATTTCACAGTTCTGTAATTTTTAAGTGGCACATTTAGGCCATTTACATTTAATGTTAGTATTGAGATGTAGGGTAGCATTCCATTTATCATGCTCTTTGTTGCCTGTATACCTTTTTTTTGTTTTATTTTGTTTTTTAAATAGCATATTTTTGTTTTATAAGTCCTGTGTGATTTATCCTTTAAAGTGGTTCTGTTTTGATGTGTTTCCAGGATTTGTTTCAAGATTTAGAGCTCCTTCTAACAGGTCTGGTAGTGGTGGCTTGGTAGTGGCAAATTCTTTCAGCGTTTGTTTTTCAGAAAAAGACTATATCTTTCCTTTATATGTGATGCTTAGTTTCTCTGGATACAAAATTCTCAGCTGATAATTGTTTTGTTTGAGGAGGCTGAAGATTGGGCCCCAGTCACTTCTAGCTTATAGGGTTTCTGCTGAGAAATCTGCAGTGAATCTGATAGGCTTTCCCTTATAGGTTACCTGGTGCTTCTGTCTCACAGCTCCAACCATTCTTGCCTTCATCTTAAATTTAGATAACCTGATGACTATGTGCCTACGTGATGATCTTTTTTGCAATTAATTTCCCAGGTCTTCTTTGTGTTTCTTGTATTTGGATGTCTAGGTCTCTAGTAAGGCCAGGGAAGCTTTCCTTAATTATTCCCCCAAATATGTTTTCCAAACTTTTAGATTTCTCTTCTTCCTCAGGAACATGGATTTTTCTTAGGTTTAGTCATTTAACATAATCCCAGTCTTCTTGGAGGCTTTGTTTATATTTTCTTATTCTTTTTTCTTCACCTTTGTTGGATTGTGTTAATTCAAATACCTTGTCTTTGAAGTCTGAATTTCTTTCTTCTACCTGTTCAATTCTATTGCTAAGACTTTCCAGAGCATTTTGCATTGCTGTAAGTGTGTCCAATGTTTCCTGAAGTTTCTAATGTTTTTATTTATGCTACATATTTCATTGGATATTTCCCCCTTCACCTCTTGTATCAATTTTTTTTGATTTCCTTGCATTTGGCTTCACCTTTCTCTGGTGCCTCCCTGACTAGCTTAATAACCTCCTGAATTCTTTTTCAGGTAAATCAAGGATTTCTTCTTGGTTTGCATCCATTGCTAGTGAGCTAGTGTGATTTTGGGAGGGTGGTAAAGAGTCTCGTTTTGTCGTATTACCAGAGTTGGTTTTCTGGTTCCTTCTCATTTGGGTAGGCTCTGTCAGAGGGAAGGTCTAGGGCTGAAGGCTGTTGTTCAAATTCTTTTGTCTCAAGGGGTGTTTCTTTGATTAGTACTCTCCACCTTTTCCTATGGATACGGCTCCCTGAGTGCCAAGCTGTAATTATTGTTATCTCTCTTCTGGGTCTAGCCACCCAGCAAATCTACCAGGCTCCAGGCTGATATTGGGGGTTGTCTGCTCAGAGTCCTGTGATGTGAACCATCTATGGATCATCTCTCAGTTGTGGATACCAGCACCTGTTCAGGTGGAAATGGCAGGGGATGAAATGGACTCTGTGAGAGTTCTTAGCTTTGGTGGTTTAATGCTCTATTTTGGTGCTGGTTGGCCTCTTGTCAGGAGGTGGTGCTTTCCAGAGAGCATCAACTGTAGTAGTATGGAGAGGAACTGGCAGTGGTCAGGGCCCTTATAACTCCTGAGTATATGCCCTTTGTGTTCAGTTCCAGGGTGGGTAGAGAAGGACCATCAGGTGGGAGGCATGACTAGGCATGTCTGAGCTCAGACTCTTTGGGCGGGTCTTGCTGTAGCTGCTGTGCGGGATGCAGGTGAGGTTCCCAGGTCAATGGAGTTATGTACCTAGGAAGATTATGGCTGCCTCTGCTGAGTCATGCAGGTTGTCAGGCAAGTGGGGGAAAGCCGGCAGCCACAAGCCTCATCCAGTTCCCACACAATCAGAGATTTTCAAAATAAACTCTTAATCAGAGGGAAATGAATATTTTAACATATAGAATACGAAATGATGTATTATTGTTTTTCTATATGACTGCTATTATAACACTTTCTGCAAGTACTAAAGCTGACATACTAATTGCTATTGGAATACTTTAACTATGAAATTATAAAAGTGTAAAACAAAATATGAATGTGAAAAACACTCAGATAAGGACTTGAGTGTAAATAAGTTTATTTGAAAAACTGTTTAGAATTCAGAGTAATAATTTTAAAGAAGTTCAGGGAACTGCCAGAAAATACTAATAGAAAATTAGGAAATAAAATTTAGCTAATAATTTATGAAAAAAATTAAAAGTTTAATAAAGAAATAGAGACAATAAAAAACATAAATTCTAAAGATAAAGAACATGATAACTGAACTGAAAAATTCAATTAAAAACTTCAATAGCAGACTTCATCAAGCAGAAGACTCAGTGAGCTTGAAGACAGAACATTTAAAGTTCTCCAGTTAGAGGAGTAATAAGAAAAATGAGGGAAAAGAATGATGAGTTCAGGAATTATGGGACACCATCAAGCAAACTAACCTTTACATAATAGGAGTTACTAGAGAAGAAGAGAGAGAAGAGGCCTGATAATGATGTTTAAGGAAGTAGTGGATGACAATTTCACAAATCTGGTGAAAGGCAACATTCAGGTACAGAAAGCTCAGGGGTCATCAACCAAAATAAGGCCAAAAAAGAGTTAGTCAAGACACCTCATAACCATCATAACCAAATTATCAAAAATCAAATACAAAGAAAACATACCAAAAGTAGCAGGAGATAAGAAATACCTGTAGATGTCTATTAGGTCTACTTGGTGCAGGGCTGAGTTCAATTCCTGGATACCCTTGTTGACTTTCTGTCCCACTGATCTGTCTAATGTTGCCAGTGGGGTGTTAAAGTCTCCCATTATTATTATGTGGGAGTCTAAGTCTCTTTGTAAGTCTCCAAGGACTCTTTAGGAATCTGGGTGCTCCTCTATTGGGTGCATATATATTCAGGATAGTTAGCTCTTCTTGTTGATTTGATCCCTTTACCATTATGTAATGGTCTTCTTTGTCTTTTTTGATCTTTGTTGATTTAAAGTTTGTTTTATCAGAGACTAGGATTGCAACCCCCACCTTTTTTTGTTTTTTGCTCGGTAGATCTTCCTCCATGCCTTTATTTTGAGTGTATGTGTGTCTCTGCATGTGAGATGGGTCTCCTGAATACAGCACACTGATGGGTCTTGACTCTTTATCCAATTTGCCAGTCTGTGTCTTTTAATTGGAGCATTTGGCCCATTTACATTTAAAGTTAATATTGTTATGTGTGAATTTTATCATGTCATTATGATGTTATGTTGGTTCGTTAGTTGATGCAGTTTCTTCCTAGCATCAATGGTCTTTCTATTTTGGCATGCTTTTGCAGTGGCTGGTACCAGTTGTTCCATTCCATGGTTAGTGCTTCCTTCAGGAGCTCTTGTAAGGCAAGCCTAGTGGTGACAAAATCTCTCAGCATTTTCTTGTCTGTAAAGGATTTTATTTCTCCTTCACTTATGAAACTTAGTTTGGCTGGATATGAAATTCTAGTTTGAAAGTTCTTTTCTTTAAGAATGTTGAATATTGGCCCCCACTCTCTTCTGGCTTGTAGAGTTTCTGTCGAGAGATCTGCTGTTAGTCTGATGGGCTTCCCCTTGTGGGTAACCTGACATTCCTCTCCGGCTGCCCTTAACATTTTTTCCTTCATTTCAACTTTGGTGAATCTGACAATTATGTGTCTTGGAGTTGCTCTTCTCGAGGAGTATCTTTGTGGCATTCTCTGTATTTCCTGAATTTGAATGTTGGCCTGCCTTGCTAGGTTGGGGAAATTCTCCTGGATAATATCCTACAGAGTGTTTTCCAACTTGGTTCCATTTTCCCCGTCACTTTCAGGTACACCAATCAGACATAGATTTGGTCTTTTCACATAGTCACATAGTCCCATATTTCTTGGAGGCATTGTTTATTTCTTTTTACTCTTTTTTCTCTAAACTTCTCTTCTTGCTTCATTTCATTCATTTGATCTTCAATCGCTGATACCCTTTCTTCCAGTTGATTGAATCTGTTACTGAAGCTTGTGCATTTGTCACATAGTTCTCATGCCATGGTTTTCAGCTCTATCAGGTCATTTAAGGACTTCTCTACATGAGTTATTCTAGTTTGCCATTTGTCTAATCTTTTTTCAAGGTTTTTAGCTTCTTTGCTGTGGGTTCAAACTTCCTCCTTTAGCTCGGAGAAGTTTGATCGGAATCCCTGAATAGATCAATAACATGCTCTGAAATTGAGGCAATAATTAATAGCCTACCAACCAAAAAAAGTCCAGGACCAGACGGATTCACAGTCGAATTCTACCAGAGGTACAAGGAAGAGCTGGTACCATTCCTTCTGAAACTATTCCAATCAAAAGAAAAAGAGAGAATCCTCCCTAACTCATTTTATGAGGCCAATATCATCCTGATACCAAAGCCTGGCAGAGACACAACAACAAAAAAAAGAGAATTTTAGACCAATATCCCTGATGAACATAGATGCAAAAATCCTCAATAAAATACTGGCAAACTGAATCCAGCAGCACATCAAAAAGCTTATCCACCATGATCAAGTGGGCTTCATCCCTGGGATGCAAGGCTGGTTCAACATATGCAAATCAATAAATGTAATCCAGCATATAAACAAAACTAAAGACAAAAACTACATGATTATCTCAATAGATGCAGAAAAGTCCTTTGACAAAATTCAGCAGCTCTTCATGCTAAAAACTCTCAATAAATTTGCCATTGATGGAATGTATCTCAAAAAAATAAGAGCTATTTATGACAAACCCACAGCCAATATCATACTGAATGTGGAAAAACTGGAAGCATTCCCTTTGAAAACTGGCACAAGACAGGGATGCCCTCTCTCACCACTCCTATTCAGCATAGTGTTGGAAGTTCTGGCCAGGGCAATCAGGCAGGAGAAAGAAATAAAGGGTACTCAATTAGGAAAAGAAATCAAATTGTCCCTGTTTGCAGATGACATGATTGTATATTTAGAAAACTACATCATCTCAGCCCAAAATCTCCTTAAGCTGATAAACAACTTCAGCAAAGTCTCAGGATACAAAAATCAATGTGCAAAAATCACAAGCATTCTTATACACCAATAACAGACAAACAGAGAGCCAAATCATGAGTGAACTCCCATTCACAATTGCTTCAAATAGAATAAAATACCTAGGAATCCAACTTACAAGGGACGTGAAGGACCTCTTCAAGGAGAACTACAAACCACTGCTCAGTGAAATAAAAGAGGACACAAACAAATGGAAGAACATTCCATGCTCACAGATAGGAAGAATCAATATCATGAAAATGGCCATACTGCCCAAGGGAATTTATAGATTCAATGCCATCCCCATTAAGCTATCAATGGTTTTCTTCACAGAATTGGAAAAAACTACTTTAAAGTTCATATGGAACCAAAAAAGAGCCCATATAGCCAAGATAATCCTAAGCCAAAAGAACAAAGCTGGAGGCATTACGCTACCTGACTTCAAACCATACTACAAGGCTACAGTAACCAAAATAGCATGGTACTGGTACCAAAACAGAGACCAATGGAATAGAACAATAGAACAGAGCCCTCAGAAATAATACCACACATCTACAACCATCTGATCTTTGACAAACCTGACAAAAACAAGAAATGGGGAAAGGATTCCCTATTTAATAAATGGTGCTGGGTAAACTGGCTAGCCATATGTAGGAGACTGAAAATAGATCCCTTCCTTACACCTTATACAAAAATTAATTCAAGATGGATTAGAAACTTAAATATTAGACCTAAAACTATAAAAACCCTAGAAGAAAACCTAGGTAGTACCATTCAGGACATACGCATGGGCAAGGACTTCATGTCTAAAACACCAAAAGCAATGGCAACAAAAGCCAAAATAGACAAATGGGATCTAATTAAACTAAAGAGCTTCTGCACAGCAAAAGAAACTACCATCAGAGTGAACAGGCAACCTACAGAATGGGAGAACATTTTTGCAATCTACTCATCTGACAAAGGGCTAATATCCAGAACCTACAAAGAACTCAAACAAATTTACAAGAAAAAATTAAACAACCCCATCAAAAAGTGGGCAAAGGATATGAACAGACACTTCTCAAAAGAAGACATTTATGCAGCCAACAGATACATGAAAAAATGCTCATCATCACTGGCCATCAGAGAAATGCAAATCAAAACCACAATGAGATACCATCTCACACCAGTTAGAATGGCAATCATTATAAAGTCAGGAAACAACAGGTGCTGGAAAGGATGTGCAGAAATAGGAACACTTTTACACTGTTGGTGGGACTGTAAACTAGTTCAACCATTGTGGAAGACAGTGTAGCAATTCCTCAAAGATCTAGAACTAGAAATACCATTTGACCCAGCCATCCCACTACTGGGTATATACCCAAAGGATTATAAATCATGCTGCTCTAAAGACACAAGCACACGTATGTTTATTGCGGCACTATTCACAATAGCAAAGATTTGGAACCAACCCAAATGTTTATCAATGACAGACTGTATTAAGAAAATGTGGCCACATATTCACCATGGAACACTATGCCGCCATAAAAAAGGATGAGTTCATGTCCTTTGTAGGAACACGGATGCAGCTAGAAACCATCACTCTCAGCAAACTATCCCAAGAACAGAAAACCAAACACTGCATGTTCTCACTCATAGGTGGGAATTGAACTATGAGAACATTTGGACACAGGAAGGGGAACATCACACACTGGGGCCTGTCTTGGGGTGGGGCGAGTGGGGAGGGATAGCATTAGGAGATACACTTAATGTAAATGACGAGTTAATGGGTGCAGCACACCAACATGGCACATGTATACATATGTAACAAACTTGCGTGTTGTACACATGTACCCTAGAACTTAAAGTATAATAAAAAATTAAAAATTAAAAAAAAGAAATACCACATTCCAGGTAACCTTAATATGGCTTTTGGCAGATTTCTCAGAGACACCCTACAGGCCAGGAGAAAGTAGGAATATGATATATTAAAGGTGCTGAAGGAGGGCTGGGCGCGGTGGCTCAAGCCTGTAATCCCAGCACTTTGGGAGGCCAAGACGGGCGGATCACAAGGTCAGGAGATCGAGACCATCCTGGCTAACATGGTGAAACTCCGTCTCTACTTAAAAAATACAAAAAACTAGCCGGGCGAGGTGGCGGGTGCCTGTAGTCCCAGCTACTAGGGAGGCTGAGGCAGGAGAATGGCGTGAATTCGGGAGGTGGATCTTGCAGTGAGCTGAGATCCGGCCACTGCATTCCAGCTTGGGTGACAGAGCGAGACTCCGTCTCAAAAAAAAAAAAAAAAAAAAAAAAAAGGTGCTGAAGGAGGTAATTGACAAATAGGATCTAATTAAACTAAAGAACATCTGTACTGCAAATGAAACTATCATCAGAGTGAACAGGCAAGCTACAGAATGGGAGAAAATGTTTGCAATCTATCCATCTGACAAAGGACTAATATCCAGAATCTACAAAGAACTTGAACAAATTTACAAGAAAAAAACAAACAACTCCATCAAAAATGGGTGAAGGATTTGAACAGACACTTCTCAAAAGAAGACACTTATGCAGCCAATGAACATATGAAAAAAAGCTCATCATCACTGGTTATTAGAGAAATGCAAATCAAAACCACAATGAGATACCATCTCATACCAGTTAGAATGACGATCATTAAAAAGTAAGGAAACAACAGATGCTGGAGAAAATGTATAGAAATATGAATGCTTTTACACTGCTGGTGGGAGTGTAAATTAGTTCCACCATTGTGGAAGACAGTGTGGTGATTCCTCAAGGATCTAGAACCAGAAATATCATTTGACCCAGCAATCCCATTACTGGGTATATGCCCAAAGGATTATAAATCATTCTACTATAAAGACACATGCACACATTTGTTTATTGCAGCACTCCTCACAATAGCAAAGACTTGGAACCAACCCAAATGACCATCAATGATAGACTGGATTAAGAAAGTGTGGCACATATGCATAATGGAATATGATGCAGCCATAAAGAAGGATGAGTTCGTGTCCTTTGCAGGGACAGGGATGAAGCTGGAAATCATTATTCTCAGCAAACTAACACAGGAACAGAAAACCAAATACCACATGTTCTCACTCATAAGTAGGAGTTGAACAATGAGAACACATGGACACAGGGAGGGGAACATTACACACCAGGGCCTGTCAGGGGGCTGGGGGATAGGCGAGGGACAGCATTAGGAGAAATATCTAATGTAGATGATGGGTTGATGGGTGCAGCAAACCACCATGGCACGTGTATACCTATGTAACAAACCTGCACATTCTGTACATGTATCCCAGAACTTAAAGTATATTTTTAAAAAGCGCTGAAGGAAAATAACATGCCAACAAGAATTTTTTTACTGAGAAAAGCTGTCCTTCAGAAATGAGAGGGAAATTAAAATTTCCCGGAAAACAACAACAACAACAAAAAATTAAGAGAGTTAATCACAATTAGGCCTGCTTTACAGGAATTGCTAAAGGGAGTTCTTTAGTTCTTTAAACTGAAATGAAAATCTGCTAATTAATAACAAAAAACATATAAAGTAAAAGAAAACCTCTATGGTATAAGTAATACATAGCCATACTCAGAATTCTCTTATTCTGTAAGAATGTGTGTAAAACAATTTTATCCCTACTAGGAGGTTTAAAAGACAGAAGTATTAAAAACAACTGTAGCTACAAATTGTAAAGGAGTGCAAATTACAAAAACAAATGTATATTTTGACATCAAAATCATAAAAGTGGGGAAGGGTGAAAGTGTTAGAGCTTTTTATTGTGATTAAAGGCAAGTAGTAGTCAATTTAAACTAGCTTGCTTTAAGGATAACATATTTTAGGTAAGCCTCATAGTAACCACAAAGTAAAATCTATAGTAGTTACACAAAATAGAAAAGGAAAGGATCCAAAGCACATCGACATGGAAAATCATCACACCACACAGGAAGATAGCAACAGAGGAAGAAAAAAACAATCTACAACACAATGAGAAAACAAACTACAAAATGTCAATAGTATGTTCTTACTTACCAATAATTACCTTGAATTAAATTAGATTAAATTTTCTAATAAAAAGACCAAATGGCTAAATAGATTTTTTAAAAAATCCAACCATATGCTGTCTACAAAAGACCTACTTTACTAGTAAGAACACAGACTGAAAGTAAAGAGATGGAAAATCATATTCCACACAAATAGAAACCAAAAAAGAGTAAGGGGAGTGATACTTATATCAAAGTAGAGTTTAAGTAAGAAACCATAAAAAGAGGCAAAAAAGGTTATTACACATAATGAAGGTGTTAGTTCACCATGAACACATAACAATTGTAAATTTATAGGCACCCAACATCATAGCACATAAATACATAAAGCGATTATTGAATGATCTGAAGGGAAAGATAGATTTCAATACCGTAATAGTAGGGGCCCTTGATATCCTAGTTTCAAAAATGGACAGATCATCTTGACAGAAAATCAGGAAAGAAGATTGGACTTGAGTTGCACTTTAGATCAAAAAGACCTAATAGACATACACAGAACATTCCATCCAACAGCAACAAAACACACATTTTTCTCAAGTGCACATGGAACATTCTCCAGGATAGGTCATATGCTAGTCCACAAAACAAATCTGAACAAATATGATTTAAATCATACTAAATATCTTTTTAGATCACAATGGCATAAAACTAGAAATCAATAGCAGGAGAAATCTTGGAAGATATACAAATATGTGGAAATTAAACAACACACTCCTAACAAACAATAAGTCACAGAACAAATAAAAAGTGAAATCAATATTACCTTGAGACAAACTAAATTGGAAACACAACATACCAAAACATTTGAGATGGAGCAAAAACATTTCTAAGAGAGAAATATTTGGTGATAAACATCTATACCAAAAAGAGTAGGGCCCAGGCACAGTGGCTCACACCTATAATCCCAGCACTTGGAGAGGCCAAGGCTGGTGGATTGCTCGAGCCCAGGAGTTTGAGACTAGCCTGGGCAACATGGCAAAACCCCACCTCTATCAAAAATACAAAAATTACCTGGATATGGTGGCATGTGCCCTGTAGTCCCAGCTACTTGGGAGGCTGAGGTGAAAGGATCACTTGAACCTGGGAGCTTGAGGTTGCAATGAGTGAAAATTGTGCCAGTGCACTCCAGCCTGGGCAACAGAGTGAGGTGTTGAAAGAAGAAAGGAAAGGAAAGGAAAGGAAAGGAAAGGAAAGGGGAAGGGAAGGGAAGGGAAGGGGAAGGGAGGGGAGGGGAGGGGTGGGGAGGGGAGGGGAGGGTGGAAGGAAGGAAGAAGAAAGAAAGAGAAAGAGAGAGAGAGAAAGAAAGAGAAAGAAAAGGAAAGAAGGAAGGAAGGAAGGAAGGAAGGAAGGAAGGAAGGAAGGAAGGAAGGAAGGAAGGAAGGAAGGAAAAGAAAGAAAGAAGGAAGGAAGGAAGGAAAGAAAAAAAGAAAGAAAGAAAGAAAGAAAGAAAGAAAGAAAGAAAGAAAGAAAGAAAGAAAGAAAGAGAAAGAAAGAAAGAAAAAGAAAGAAAGAAAGAAAGAAGAAAGAAAGATCACAAATAAACAATCTTAGATTTAACATTACACCTCAAGGAACTAGCAAAAGGAAGAATGAACTAACCCCAAAATTAACGTAAGGAAGGAAATAACCAAGATCAGAGAAGAAATAAATAAAATAGAGATCAGGAAAACAATAGAAAAAAAATTAATGAAGCTAAGAGTTAGAGTTTTTTTGTTTTTTGTTTTTTTTTTGGAAAAGATAAACAAAATTGACAAACCTCTAGCTATACTAACTAGGAAGTTAAGATAGGATCCTCAAATATAATTAGAAATGAAAGAGGAGACATTACAACTGATACCACCAAAATATAAATGATCATAAGAAACTACCATGAGTAATTATATACTAACAAATATTATAACCTACAAGAAGCAGATAAATACTTAGACACATACAAGCTACCACAACTGAGCCATGAGAAAATAGAAAGTCTGAACAGACCACCAAACACACACAAAGAAAGACAATAAAAAATGGGCAAAAGATGTGAACACACATTTCTCAAAAGAAGACTTAAAAATGGTCAATAAGTGCATGAGAAAATGCTCAGCATTACTCCTCTTTAGGGAAATGCAAATAAGAATCACCCTACACCTGTTAGAATGGTTTTTATCAAAAAGATAAGAGATACACACTGAAGAGGGTGCAGAGAAACAGAAACTTTTAAACATTATCGCTGAGAAATGTAAATTAGTACAGTTATTGTAGAAAATAGTATCAAAGTTTCTCTAAAAACTAAAAATAGAACTACTATATTATCCATAATCCCATGTGTGGGTATATAGCCAAAGGAATTGAAATCAATATGTCAAGGGGATATTTGTACTACTCCATGTTCATTGCAGCACTATTCAGAAAAGCCGAATTATGGAAACAACCTAAGTGTCTATCAACAGATGGCTGGATAAAGAAAATGCGATATATATAGAAAGATAGACAGATAGATAGATAGATAGGTAGATAGATAGATAGATAGATAGATAGATAGATAGATATTCACACACACACACAATGAGACATGATTCAGCCTTAAAAAGGAAGGAAATCCTGTAATTTTCAACAACATAGATGAATCTATAGGACATTTTGCTAAGTGAAACAAGTCAGGACAGAAAGACAAATACCACACGATCTCCCTTAGATGTGAAATTTAATAAACTTGAACTCACAGAATTGGAGAGTAGAATGATGGTTACCAAAGGCTGGGGGTGGGAAAAGAGGGAATAGGAAGTTGTTGATTAAAGGGTACAAAGTTTCAGATAGGAGAAATATATTTTGAGATTTATTGCATAGCAGGGTGGCTATAGTCAATAGTAATATATATTTCAAAATAACTAGGAGAGTCCATTTTAGATGTCTCACTATAAAAAATGACAGGTAAGTGAGGTGATGGATAAGCTAATCAGTTTGACTTAATCACATCACATTATATAGATATATCAAAAGATCACATTGTACCTCATAAATGTATATGATTATGATTTATCAATCAAAAAGCATTTTTTTTAAAAAGTAATAAACAAAGTTGAGCCAAGATTAGAAGTACAATCTCTTCAGAGGGCTGTGCTGTGACTGTATAGCCCCAAAGGGAAGGGTGCAAGGGCTAACCCTCCAAACCTAGAGAGACAAGAGGACCAAAAGAAAGGATGGGAGATCTGCTCTCCCTATGCAACGTAAGTGAGGTGGGCTAAGTAAAGAGCCTCTAAACATATTTATATGCTAATCTTCACAACTTATAAATATACTTTACATGGTAAAAAGAGTCTCTGCAGATGTGATTAAGCATCTTTAAACACAGAGATTATCCTAGGTTATCCAGATGGACGGGATGTAATCACAAAGGTTTTTATAAGAGGGAGGCAGGGGGGTCAGAGTGAGAGAAGCAATATGCCAGTGGATGTAAAGGTGAGAGAGTCCCAGAGAGATCTGAAGATCCCATGCTCCTGGCTGCAAAGATGAATGACAGGGCCACACACTAGGAATGCAGGTGGGCTTTAGAAGCTCTAACTGGCAAGAAAATAGATTCTTTCCTGGAGCCTCCAGAAGGAATGCAGCTCTGCCAACACCTTGATTTTACCCCAGTGTATTAGTATGTTTTCACACTGCTATTAAAAACTGCCGGAGACTGGGTAAATTATAAAGGATAGAGGTTTAATTGACTCACAGTCCAGCGTGGCTGGGGAGGCTTCAGGAACTTACAATCATGGCAGAAGGCAAAGGGGAAGCAAGGCGCCTTCTTCACAGGCGGGAGGAAGAAGTGCTGAGTGAAGAGGCAAGAACCCCTTGTAAAACCATCAGATCTCATGAGAACTCCCTCACTATCATGAGAACAGCATGGGGGAAATAGCCCGTATGACTCAATTACCTCCACTCATTCTCTCCCTTGACACGTGGGGATTATGGGGATTACAATTCAAGATGAGATTCTGGTGGGGACAAAAAGCCTAACCATATCACCCAGTGAGAGCCATCTCAGACTTCTGACCTCCAAAACTGTACAATAGTAGATTTGCATTGTGCTAAGTCACAATATTTGTGGTAATTTGTCATAGTGGCATAGAAAACTAATACAAGAGAAAAAGGTTTAGAAAGTCCACTAGGACATCTTACTATATTTCTTCTAAATCCTGGTGAACACTGGGTACTGCTATCTGACACCACCAGTCGTTCACGGAACACACATTGGTATGCACTGCTCTAGACAGAAACTACAGTGACTTCTTTGTTGTACACTGAGCATACTGTGCCTTGGAAACTATTGTTTTCCTCCTCTTACCAAGCCCTTTTATGTTATCTGGTAAAGTTATTCCCTTCCTTTAGGATTAACTTAACCCAAAGTTACCTTCCTATGGAAGCTTCCCCAAATCACTTAAAGCTAGATGTTTCTTCTCTGTTTTCCAAAGTGCTTTCTACCTACTTTCTACCTTTCTTCAGTGTGACATTTATTACATTGTAGGGAGGGCCATACTAGGTACATGTCTGTCTCCCTTATGAAACTGAGTAGTCATCCACGGGTTATCCCATGATCTAGGTCAGTACATAATAGATGCTCAATAAAATATTTGTTAAAGAAAGAATGATAGGTATGTAGCCAAAGCTAAGTTAATGATGTCATTTATAGCATGACTATCTCAGCACAATATTACTTTGGTTAAACCAAAGATGCTCCAAAGTCTCAATGTATGGGAGATTCTCTACAATTATCAAATAAGACTAATTAAAAAATTAAATGTTTGTGTTTTCCATATATGGCAGAAAGAACACAGAGCTGGAAGTCTTGAGAAAAGAGTATGCAGTTACGTTGGAAGTTAGTGTAAATTGTTTATAAGACTTTGCATGTAAGTTATTCCAGTTATTCTTTTTTAGGAATCCTCCATTTAATGATCACTAACTAACTGCAAATTTTAAAGATAAAAGTTAGGGAAGCAAACTTAAAATAAAGCAAAGGATGATGAAAGCAGCTACCAAGCATTGGTTACCTCTGATGAAATGGCCTCATTAAAAACAAACAAAAAAACTGTTACTAATATGAAGCATACATAAATCACTGCTCCATGGTAGCATCACCATGTGATAATCAAGAAAATTCCCTTTTCCTGTTGCACTTTTCCAGCCTTCCAGAAGAAGGAGTCAGAAAATGTTCCGGGTATAGTCATACATGTGGGAGATCTTTTAATATTGACTTTTAATCCCAGCGACAGAGTTATTCCTTTTTGTCCTTACTTTTCTTGTATTTTTTATTTTGAATACTGATTTATAAAGGGTCAAAATATAAGTTGTTTTATATTTTGCTTATACTGAAAATTGTAATGCTTATACAAATAAAATCTTCGAATGCTTTTATAGGGATGGGGTCTCCCAGCAGAATGGGGCAAGGCATGGCACTGAAAAGTTAACAAGACAAAAACAGCTGCTCTAAAGCTGCACTCTGTGTTAATCAAACCATCTCCCGAATAGCAGGAAGGCTTATATCAAACACCTTAATTTGCCCCCAAGGCCCTATTTTTACCTTGATTTAACAATTCTCAATGATAGCAATCTGTTGTCCTCATCCCACACAAGGCCTCAAGCTTGGGGTTCTGCTGCTCATACCAGCTTGCCTTCGGTAGCCCCTCAAGGAGAAAAGCTCCCCAGGAAGGAGATAGAGCTTTATTTTTATTCCAGTTAAAGTCCCTGTCCAATCCATTAACAGCTTCGATAACCTTGGTCCAGGGCATTTCCTGCAGAAGCTATAACCAGCTGGGGTTAATGAACTCTCCCTACCATTTATTCCTGGGAGAGGCCATTGGCCTGAATTGTTACTTAATTACTCTTCTGTGTACAGCTTCATAAAGCAATGAAATGCCTTCTTTCAGGAAGAAGGGAGATGGTAATGGGGGTCATCAGAGGCCATTAATTTTACAAATAGTTTATTGGAAACTACAGTATGTTAAGAAGTCACTCTGGCTCACAAATCAACTCAATGTGGTCCTTACTAAGTAGAGATCCAAAACTTCACGAGTTTCCGTGACTCGCATACACAAAAAGTTACAAATGGTACAGAATCTTATCAAAGGAACATACCTTCAGGTATGCAGAAATATACGCTTTAGATTCTGCAACTGATCATACCTTCCCCTCCAACTCCTGTTCCTAAAGTTGGCAGGAAAGACTCACTAAAGTCAGTTTGAGATATCATAAAATTTTCCAATTTAAAAATCTCTTTCAGGTAATTTCTCAGTCTTTTAAGGAGATTCTCCCTCTCCAGTGTGCTGCTCTTTCCTAAGATGGTGGCAGGTACAAGGAAAAGCTATGTACCCAGGAAGCATCACAGGAAAAGGTTTGGGTTTTCATGCCTCCCCTTCCTGCTCCTAGATCTGCTGGACTCTGTGTCCACCTCAGCACAACTGGAGGGCTTCTCTGGTCCACCCAGCCTCTTACCACATCTACACCCCACTTCCGGGTCTGAGAATGCTCAATTGCTTTTTCTGCACCACCCTAGTTATACTCGCAACAACCTCCCCACCAGACACAGAGCGCATATACACACTGCATTCGCTCTTACCTCTTTCACCTGTTTGTTTGTTTCCTCACGGCAGTGTTCCCAAGCAAAACAGGCTCACTGCCCAATGTGCTGGAAGCCCATACTATGATGTAAGGTTTTTGAGGTTAAAAAAAAAACAAAAAAAAAACAACAGGTTTTTACTGTAGGTCTACCAACAAGGAGACAGGAATCCAACTAAAATCTGTCTACCTGCGCTGGCTTTCAGGCAGTACTTTTACTAGAAAAGGTTTAGGAAGTGGATTCTGGAATTAGCAAATGACTGGTAGAAGAAAAGGGGAGGTCTGAAAAGTCCTCGGGTATGCACAATGATCTCTTCATGCCTCCTTATGGGTCCCATGTGCAAATTTAGAGGAAATTAGTATGAAACTCGCAGTGGAAACTCAAGCTGTGACATTAGTAAGCTTGTTCTGCACAGACTCCAATTGGCCTTATTGGTTCCAACCAATTTCAGCTAGGGTTTTGTTTTAAAACCTCTCAAATAGAGGGAGTTTCAGCATTTCTGCAAGTTGTTCATTTTCTTATCTGCTATTCTGCAAGCTCAAGAATTTCTGTTAGTCACTGGTTTCTTTAACTCTTTGGGGTATGGTTTCAGCAGTCTCCTCTTTTATCATATCAAGTAAAACTAATTTTATTTATTTTATTGATTGTGTTACCGGTCCCCCCTACACACATGCACACACACACACACACACACACACACAGGTACACATACACATCTTAGAATATAAACTTCATGAGGTCAAGGGCTTTGGGCTGCTTTGTTCACTCTTTCTCTCCAGTGCTTGGAACAGAGCCTAGAAGACACACATCATGCTCATTCAGTGTTTCACTGTTTGTTGAATGAATGAGTAGTTAGTTGGCTATATGATGAAATTAGACTGCCGGCGAAAGGACCTAGACTTTCCATTTTAGTCACACTGGGGCAGGAAGAGAGCTTTATCTGCCAGAGAAATAAAAGATAGAGGCTGCCCCTTCAAACTACCCAGAAATCAAATCCGTTGAACCTACTGCTAATTAGGGCAGACTTGGCCATGAAATCCATACACTTATCTAGGCTCTAGACTCTACACAAATGATGAGAAACCATTGCCACCGACCCCACTATGACATGTTGCCCCACCCATCCTATGTCAAAAGAAGAGTCATGACCTCTCAGAATGTTCTGAGATTCTACTGGATAGTTCCAGTGGAGAAAGATTAGACTCCTCAGAAGCTAATTGACCAGGGAAGGATCAGGGAGACAAGATACACCAAAAGGGAGAGGTAGAGTTTATAGAAGAAATAAAGGGGAAAAAAAGAAACTAAGGGGAAGAGAGAGCCAAATGATTTACATGTATTTGGTTTTCTGAGCCCGCTTTAATACTAAAGATCTTAATATCTGGAAATTCTGGCATACACCAAGATAGAGAGCAAAGATTATTTTTCAGGGCAGTTGTAAACCTACATCCATGCCCATAGTGCTTTATGGAAAGCAACTGGCCTAGAGCAAAAAGAGACTTAAATATTGATTACCTCTATTTCTTTATATTGTCTTGTATAAACTTCCACAGGGTTTTACGTTGATAAACCATCTCTGACTATGTCTACTAATAGGATGTATATTCCAGCATTATCTCTGTATCCTGACCGTATCTTTACTAGGGTATAATCAGATCATGGGCAGAAGAATCAAAGGGCTGAGTTTTGTCATGGTTAAAATGTGGGGATTCGAGGGAGAAAACAAGTTAACTTAATTTGGTTTCTACATTTTGGGAATCTTCCCCAGTTACTCTGTTCTTGATAAATGCACCCATTTTTCCAATTCATTAGATACATCTCTGTTGGCATTTTAGGGAATCTACAATGGAAGGACACAAGAAAGATCAACTGGATTAAGTAGTCATGATTATGCAAAGCCACATCCAGAGACCAAGGTGTAAAGCAGGTTTGCTATTGACCCCTTCCCTCATCTTCCAGCCTTCTTCTCACCTTCTACTCCTGTTATGCACCCACCTCCACACCCGACCCCAAGCATGCCATACCGTCCTGAAGTAATTACTATAAATCCCCCATCCAAGCAAGCCCTTCCAAGATAGGACTTAACTTTCCAATGTTATCCTTCATTCCTATCTAAAACAAAAGCCCCGGTGCCTCACTACACTAGTTGTGGTTAATCAATTCAAACACAAACCAATGAATTAATTGACATTAGAAGAAAAAGAAAAATATATCAAAAGCCTCCCATGTACCCTTTCTAAAATACTCTAGAGTTACCATTATTTCATTTAAATTTACTTCAAAAAAGATGTTTGCATTTTTGAAAGCTATGCCTAGAGCCTGTGTGTGTGTGTGCTTAATGGAATGACTCTCATGGTAAAAATTTCAGACTTTGTAGCAGACAAGTGAGGGAGAGGTGTTGAGCTGGGAGGAGGAAGGGAAAGAATGAAGCCCTATTATGCTGGTGGAAACCCCTTGTGGCTATGCAGAATGCCAGGCCCAACCAGAAGTGATGTGCCAGGTGCTGAGATAAAAGTGTTCAATAGATGTGTATTGTATGAGCGGGTTTTGTGAATAGTTTATCTAAGAAAAGATTTCCAAGAGAAACATTTCTCTTCAATGCTAGGGGTTATTTAAGGAAGCAAAGCTTCTCATGAAACCAGAGTGGAGGTGCACCATTAGATTGAGCACTTTGGAGGAGAAAGCCTGGGAAAGACCCTTGCTGACTGAGCTGAGAATTATCAAAACAGTTGTAAAGCATGATCAAGAAATGTAATTTTTCAAGAATGAAAATGGTATGCCCCCAGAGAGAGCAAGGTTAATAAACTAGATGTCTTCTAAATATCTTTTTTGGCCCAATGATTATTGATCTCGAGATAACTGGCCCTTGTTCATTTTGGGGGCTGAGTCTATAGGTTGGAGAAAATGGAAATCTTTAGATTGGCTCAGTCAAAAAGAAACATTATCAGTTTGAACACGGACCTTGAAAGGGATATGCAGAGAATGGATGAAGCAAATCAGAAACTTCTTCTCAAAATCCAAGAGAGAGAAGATAAGATTCAGAGGTGAGTATTAAGGTTTCATGAGGGAAGGTCCCAATCCAAAGAAGGGGTGGAGGATCAAAACCAAAACTGAATTTTCCTGCTTGTTCTAGAGACCTCTATCTTGTGTGTCAGGAAGTTACTTCTTGATTCTTTGACATTTCTCTTGAACACTGAAGCACAGCAAGTTTCAAATAGATTCCTACAAGATGGAGTTGAGAGAACATTGGGGTGTTTGGCTTAGGAATCAGGCAGGTCTTCCTTTTTATAATACTGAAGTGATCATGATCCTGTGGATTCAGTAAGGAAGAGTTTTCAGCTTAAGATTCATGTACACTGTCCCTGAAGTTCCCTTATATCAGACATCTGTGTTTTGTCAGTTCTGAAACTGCCAAGCATGGGTCTTCATGGCATATGCTTGTGTTGTCCAGGCTGGAAAGTGAGATCATTCAGACGGGGGACCTGGTGGAAGATGAAGAGTGGGAGAAGGAGAACCACACCACGATGGAAAGGGAAAGAGCCTTGCAGGAGCTGGAGGAAGAAACAGCCAGACTTGTAAGCAAGAAGTTGGGAAGAGCCGTTTAATAGGTTGCATTCCTCATTCCATCCTTCATCAATTATCAGATAAGCTTATCTCTCCTCTTTATACATGAAGAGTAGCCACCTCAAAAGTCATGACAGAATTTGTCCATGCATGGAAGGGGATGTGTTTGGCCTCTTGGGCAATGTTTAATAATTGGGAAGCCCTACAGATGGGCATCTATATCCCTGTATTTTACCTGTCGTTTGATTTCAATATACACACAACATTATGCAAATAAGGTCAAGTTACTGAAGGAAAATATAGCTGGGGTGAAATGGACAGCAATCAACTGAATGAGAACAGGTGGAGTACAGAGGAAGACTTACACTGTTATTTCTCTCTCACAGGAAAGGAAGAATAAGACATTGGTTCACAGTATAACAGAACTTCAACAAAAGGTGAGGTGGGGTTCTTGTGTTCTCCAGTGCCCCCACAACAGCCCCACTCATCAAAGAGGCAAGGTTGGGGGGAAGTGATCATAGAGGAACCCGTAAGTCAGAGAGGCCTGTATGGGGAGTGCATACTACTCTCTAATCCACTCTCCTGAGGCCAAGGTTCATGACCTAAATGTTATGGATTTTCTCTGTAAGCATGAGGGGAAAGGAATGGATGGAATATTTAGTAATCTCATGGGTTCTTCATTCTATCGCCAGAAAATGGGTTCCAACAGATACTCTGTTGAAGTCATTGACTGGAACCTTTGTGGTGAGAGGTTAATTTTACTTTCGAAAGAGAACTTTCAAACAACAACAACAATAATTAACTTAATCCCCAAGGATTTCCTTTTTCTTACCTAGCCATTTCCAATACCTCAATACCTCCTCAGAATACAGTGGGCTTCCAATGACTACCCTACTCTCTGACCATGAGTAGAGAGTAGCCCTCTACTGTAGAGGGCTGTATCCCTGAGTAACCCAGTATGAATTAGGGGTTAAGGAAAGTACTCCTGCCTTGAGTGGACTCTAGCATCAGTGGCCAAGACTAGTGAGAAGAAGATGGAGGTAGAACAAAGAGGTTTTCCATAGGTCACCAAATATCTACCAAAGGACTATGTCCTGGAAAGTTTTATCAAGGCCATAGTTACTAATCTCCACACACCAGAGAAAGTCTTTGCCTTCTACACCTTTTAATTTAGTACATTTTTTTATTTGAAACTATAGCTTACAAGGAAATCACAAAAGATAACCAATTGTGAACAAAGCAGTCCAGATGGAGCCCTAGAAGAGACAAAGGTAAATGAAAAAGCAACCCTAAATGTGGTCGGGCTAAGTAACCAGGAAATAAGCTGTTAAGTTGGAAATCATTGTCAACGTTGTGACAAATTCTTGGTAGTTTTCCCCCATATCAAGCTTAAGCTTGAGCCACTGAGTGCTGAATTCTTCTCTGCCCTTAGTAAGGAACGTCACTCTTAAGTCTTATTTATTGTTCTCTCTTCTGTTAGGAAGAGGAGGGCACAAATGCATATGTAATATGTGGGGGCAGTTAAAGTCCCCAGTTTAAAGCCACAGCACATAATTTGGTGTATGAAGTTGGATAATTTAATTACTCCCTCTTAGCCTCAGTTTCAAGATTAAATGAAATTGTGTATATAAAATATTCTCTCCTTTAAGTTTTACATAATTATTTAAAAGTCTTGCTGAGGTGCATGTATGAATTAAGAGAGGCAGAACTAGGATTTGTAAGTCTACTGAGTGCTCGGCAATTTATGTACCCTGTCATGGATTCCAATCTAGAAAAGGATTCAATTAGTCACTCAAGTATTTAATGTGACCACTACCTGCTAAGCACATCATACTCTGCTTGGCATGTCTCTAATTGTGTTCCAGAGATAAGAACCTGAGACCAACCACAACCTATTTGATGAGAGAGAGAGAGAAATTTTTTGTATATATTCAGGGGGTACAAGTGCCATTTTGCTAACACTGACGTGTTGCATTGTGGAGACTTTATTTTTCTTCAGAGAACAGATAAAATTTTTTTGACACCTTCTCTAGAATTACATCTTTGTCCTTGCCTTATCTAACTTCTCTTTACCCTCTAAAGCCTACACTTGGTTGTGTGTATGAAGCCTCTGAAGATTTGGATACATAGAAAATAGAAATAGAAAATGAAAGTATGGAGAATTACTCCCCTATCTTCTCCTGGCCAATTTAGTTTTGATGACCAGAAAAATAGGAAGTCCAAAGCCACCAAATAAGCTTGCTTGGCTGTGCTCATTCACATAAGTTATCTGGAAAGAGAAATCTGGAAGAAATTGGAGCCCAAATTAGGAAGAGCTATAAAGACCCCTGACTGCACTTGCCATATGATTCCAGTGGTCAGGACACTGATTTTCTTACAAAATCACTTATTTTTCCCAGAAAATAAGCCCAGTCAGAATTGAGTGGTGACACTTTAAGTCTGGCTGTGCTCACTATGTCAGGTAATAGAGAAGAGAGTCTAGTGTTAGTCAGAATAATAGCCATTATTTTGCTGGCTAGCCCTAAAGAATTCTAGAGTATTGTTTAATCCTTTGAACCACTCTTTGCCCATGTATTTTATTGAATTATAAGGTGATATCTGTAATTCTGTGAAATGTACAGAATCTCTTTTGCTTCTGTTCCTCTGGCATGCTAGTCATCAGTGCAGCAGCTTTAATGGAGTGTCTAATTCAACCCTTTGTGACTCACACTATTGGCTTGAAACTATATATCCCTTAACACATTTGGATAACTGGTCCTGGATGTAACTAACTGAAGAGTGAAGCAACTCTCAGAAGAATCTGGATGTGAAATAATGGCACCTAGGTGAAAGTGGGAACAGCAGAACCAAAAAGGGAAGGAAGAATGGACATGTCTGCTCTTCCGCCAAATTATCTCCCAAATGTATCCATTCCTCTCTACCACTTCTGTTACTACTATCCTTTTGCAAGCCACCATAACCCCTTACCTGGACAACAGAAGTCACCTCTCAACCAGTCTCCCTGCTTCTACGCTCACACCCAAACGATCCTTTTTTTCAGACACAGAAAAGGCTATTCTCTAAAAACATGAATCAGATTGTGTCTTTAGATGTCAAGCCTCTCCTGCCTTCTCACTGCAATTAGAACAAAGAACTGAAATCCTTTTAGAAGCCACAAGGCCCTACACAATCTAGCCCCTGTCTGCCTTATCCCACCTTGCTTCCTACCTACCAATTTCCCTTACGCTCTGGTCACACAACTCCCTCACACAAGCTAAATCTGTGATAACCTCATAGTCCTGGCCCTTGCCCTACCCTTCACAGAGAACATCTTTATTCCAGATCTCCATTTAGCTAGCATTTATCATTTAGGCTTTAGCTCAGGTATCATCACATCAGGGAGGCCTTTGCCTCCTCTCACACCACCACTACCATCACTATCTTTAAACATTAATGTTTTTGTTTCCTTCATAGCACATACCATTATCATGTAGATGTATTTGTTGTCTTCCTACTAGAATGCCAGCTCTGCGAGGGTGGAGAGCTGGTCCATCCTGTCTACTACTGTATCCTAAGTACTACTCCCTGCCCCCCGACACACACATGCTTCACTCCAGCATAGCAGCTGATGTAGAATGGTCTTTTTCCAAGTATTGAAGGAAATAAAAGGGCAAGCAAGGCATACAGGGAGGGAGAAAGGAGTGAACAAACACCTTAGAGTCTGACTGACTATATTAAAGGAAAAGGAAGAGTAAAGTTTTTCAAAACTGGTATTGTTTTTCAGAGAAATGGCTAAGAGTACGAAGCTCAGAACTGAAGTTTAGGGATGAAGGTAGCATCACATGAAGACTAAAAGATAAGGAGTATAAAAGAGCAAGTTTAACAAGCAGTTGGAAAGGGTGCTGGGTGGCTTAACTCCTCCATCAGGAGACGTGTAAAGTCGTGGCCCTGAGGCTCCTCACGGCTCGTGAGACCACCTTGGTGACAGCATTCCATTCCTGCACAGCTTTCACCTTGCTAAGTTAGCAGTCTCTTTTGCTTTCTTTAGGTTAAGTTACAACAGCTGGAAGCTTCCTATGCACGCCAAGAGAAGGAGCTGCTCAAGGTAACAGCAGGAACTTCAGTGTGACTTCTCCCCGAAAAGGGAAATGTGATCTTTGGTCAGACAATCTATTTCTCAAATGATTGATTTACATAAAGGTTCCAGATCCAAGACCATGATGGGGCTAGGGAGGGGTAAAAAAAGGAAGATAAACACAATCCCTGAGGTGACCTTCTGTTCAATGTTTTTTTACAGAATACACTCAACAGTTTATATCTTGCAAATATTAGTATCTATCTATTCCTCTCCCAACTGCTCCCAAATTCCACCTTTGACCAATAACTCCCATTTAGCTTATTTACCCTAAAAAAAGGAAATCCATTTACCTGTACAGCAAAAAAGAAAACATATTTAGAATAATTAGAAAACCACATTTAGGAGCTGGGACACTGGAGGAAGCAAGTATGCTTCTGTTCTTACGGCAATTTACTGAAATATATTTACAATCAAATTTTGATTTCCCAGGTAATGAAGGAGTATGCTTTTGTGACCCAGCTCTGTAAAGATCAAGCCCTCTACATAAAGGTAGAGCTTCTTGGTAAAGGGCTAGCAAAGGGTTTATTAAGGTACAGGATGAAATAGAACCAGGATTTTCAAAGAATACTGTCCAGAGCAATTTCAACACTTCAAGGTGGCGCTACTGGGAGACTTTAAGGTCATCAGCACCCCACCTCGCTACCAATATCACTCTATTTGTCTTTGTCTCCCTGGCAATTCCTGCCCTGCTCTCCCACTCTCTGTGCTGTTAAGTTAATAATTCACACTTCTGCTATTTATAATGTCAGTGATGCCCAGAAACCTATGTGGTGGTAAGGCATAGTGAGCGATCAAGAGTAGTGGTGGGGTGAGGTTTATGAAAGCAGAGAAAGTGGCAGTGGAAATACCAAGCATTCATGGTATCATGTAAAATAACAAGTGCTCATTATGCTTAGAAAAATTAAAAACCTCCTAAGTAGTAACTGGGGCTTCCTTTGTTTCTCTTTGAAGAAGTACCAGGAAACATTGAAGAAAATAGAAGAAGAACTAGAGGCTCGGTTCCTTGAGAGAGAAGTGTAAGCTTTGGCAAAGGAACATCCCGGTTTTGGTAGAAACTCCATCTCAGCCTGAGTCAGAGCAAACAGTTCTCAGACCAATTTCTATGTGGAATTGAATGAGTTCCGACACCACATATCTTTGCCCTCTGTTAGTGATCTGGTTGACCCCGGTAGATCACACCAACTTAAAACTTCCAGTCATTCTCCCATCCTTCTAAAAAGACCTCAGAAACACATCTCCCTTCATAATTTTGTCACATTATCACATTATTATTTGGGTTCATATTGAGAGTAAAAACATGTACTTTAAAAAGAGTTGGTGGTCAGTCACCTTGATAAGTAGGCTATTCCTTATATATCACAGAAAGGCCTTTTAATTAATACCATCCTCACTTCCCCCAAATATATGGACACCGAACCATATTGGATAGACATGAAACTAATCTCTAGACTCATACTACAGCTACCACATTATGTAAACCAGAACTGTACACTGTATTGAACTACAAACATTTAAAATTAGAAATTATAAAGGGAAAGCACTTCTCAAAATACACTGAGTTTGTCAAGAGTCTAAATGGTGAGAAATTACCAAAAACCTCATCTTCATTTCTTGACCCCCTTTGTAAGTTAAATCTTAACGCAGTCAAGCAATATTTCTATTTATGAAATATTTTTAAATCCTTAGATCAAGAACAAGAGATCAAAACTGCATATAGCTTCTATATAGGCCAAATACAAACTGTGGCCTAGGGGCCAGGGTCCTAGGACTTGTAGGTCCTTGTTTCTAAAGGACACCTTCAAGTCACTCAAGATCCCTGCTGAACATTGGTTTATGGCTTGACTGTTAAACCAAGATCCTAGAACAGGTTGCCCAGCAGAATTTTCTGTGCTAGTTAGTAGGTAAAACTAACTACATATGGCAATTGAGTACATAAAAGATGTACTCAACTGAGGAAATGAATTTTAACTTTAATTAATTTAAATAGCTATAGGAAGCCAGTAGTTACAATATTGGACAGTACAGATTTAGAATATAAAGCTTTTTTAAAATAACCATGGTGTAGTATGAATATTTTAGTGCACTTTGTTCAATTTCTGTCCTGGCTCTTATCTTCATAGATCAAAACTTGTGAGCATGAACTCTGTGGAAAAAGAGCATACCAGGCAAAATAATGAGGTAAACACTCCACTCTCCCTTCAGCTCCTCACAGTTGTCATTGCCTTTCAAAGACATCTCCAGCAAACTCTAAGGTACCAAATGTATACCCAGTCTTGCCATGTGCATTTTCCAAGAGAAGTACCAGCTATAATTACAGAGCATTCCAACCCTAAACAAACAAACTAGACTCTAAGGAACAATCTACTTTCTTCTTATTCAGCCATACAAATAACAGGCTCTTAAAAAAACTAGCCAAAGACCTAAGAGAACTCAGAATGGAGGCAAGAGGCAACCTTAATTGAGGGTATGCTCTATAGAAAGAGGCCAGTATAGGGCATATACACCACCTCTTCCATCTCCTGCAATCACATTAGTCTTTCCTGATGATCTCGACATGGTCCCTAATCTCTCATAACACAGAGCACCCACCATCTGTCATCATCTAGTCAGACTTGGCCTGAGAGTTAAAACATAGAAAGCTATTGCTTCTTTATGACAGAATTTCAGTGTCTGTTCATATTTAACATTATGAACCCACCAGCACACATGTAAAGGTCTGAAGGAAACAGAACAATTTCATACGGAGAACCAATCCTCTTGACCTGCTTGATGTCTTGTGGTAGCAAGGATAAAAGGTTAAACCTGGGTTGGGTTTTAATTTTGTAATTTATATTGACTTTAGAGTTCAGGTTAACAATCATCAGAAATTACATACAGTCAAGATAAATTCTCAGAAAAGAGAACTAATCACTTCCTTAAAAGCAAATATCAAATATTGGCCATTGTGCTTGGGTTATCCAAATGGATATATGTTAGGCCATGTCCGTGGTTCTTAGAGTACTGAACAAGTCTTTCTGGCCCTGAAGCTTGCATATTCTGCTTAGTAAACAAAATCCTTGAAATTAATTCGACCTACTTCTGTAGAACCAAGTTTTTGACATCTCCAATGTGTCCTACCATCTCTCCCCACAGCTCATCAAAATATTCCTTCTAACTATGTGTGAGAGGAAAAAAATAAAGTTGTCTACATCAAGCTCATCAGGGTCCCATGATGGTTCAATGACCTAATGTTGTCTGAGCAACTTTGGAGAGAGGATGCCTGAGAATTGACTGTTTGGCATGACATGTAATCTTCCTCAAACTATAGAACAAAATTTGTAATTCCTGAAAGTTTCTTTGTAATTCCAATTATATGAGCCTCATTTTCACAGCTCTAATTTTTTTTAGTAGAAAGAGGAATTCTTACTATATTGTTCAGGCTGGTCTTGAACTCCTGGGCTCAAGGGTTCCTCCCACCTTCGCCTCCCCAGTAGCTAGGACTACAGGCACCCACCACCATGCCTGGCTTGCTCTAAAATGCGATCATAATTCCTCTTTTTATCTCACAAGGAAGGTTAAACGACAATGAAATAACAGAAAATATTTTGAAACAAGAATGCCACAGAAATACAGGATATAGCCTC
This sequence comes from Chlorocebus sabaeus, assembly GCF_047675955.1. Taxonomy (NCBI): domain Eukaryota; kingdom Metazoa; phylum Chordata; class Mammalia; order Primates; family Cercopithecidae; genus Chlorocebus; species Chlorocebus sabaeus. The sequence goes on from NC_132929.1 coordinate 13,753,214, forward strand.
ATCTTTAGATTTTTTTTTCTTCAACTTTTAAAGTTCAGAAGTACATGTGCAGGATGTGCAGGTTTGTTACATAGGTAAACGTGTTCCATGGTGGTTTGCTGCACAGATCATCCCATCACATAGGTATTAAGTCCAGCAGCTATTAGCTATTCCTCCTGATGCTCTCCCTCCCACTACCTCACCCCCACTGACAAGCTCCAGTGTGTGTTGTTCCCCTGCATGTGTCCATGTGTTCTCATCATTCGTCTCCCACTTATAAGTGAGAACATGCAGTGTTTGGGTTTCTGTTCTTGGGTTAGTTGGCTGAGGAAAATGGCTTGCAACACCACCCATGTCCCTGCAATATGTATATGTATCACATATTCTTTATTCAGTCTATCATTGATGGCACTTAGGTTGATTCCATGTCTTTGCTATTGTGAACAGTGCTGCAATGATATTTGTGTGCATGTGTCTCTATGATAGAATGATTTATATTCCTTTGGGTATATACCAAGTATTGACATTGCTGTGTCAAATGGTATTTCTGCCTCTAGGTTTCTGAGGAATTGCCACACTTCTTCCACAATGGTTGAACAAATTTATACTCCCACCAACAGTGTAAAAGCATGCCTTTTTCTCTGCGACCTCACCAGTATCTGTTGTTGTTTGACTTTTAAATAATAGCAATTCTGACTGGCATGAGATGGTATTTCATTGTTGCTTTGATTTGCATTTCTCTAATGATCAGTAATGTCGAACTTTTTTTCGTATGTTTGTTGGCTATATGTATGTCTTCTTTTGAGAAGTGTCTGTTCATGTTCTTTGCCCACTTTTTAATGAGGTTGTTTTTTTCTTGTAAATTTGTTTAAGTTCCTTGTAGACTCTGGGTGTTAGACCTTTGTCTAACACAGTTTTCAAAAATTGTCTCCTATTCTGTAGGTTGTCTGCTCACTCTGATGATAGTTTATTTTCCTGTGCAGAAGCTCTTTAGTTTAACTAGATCCCATTTGTCAATTTTTGCTTTTGTTGCAATTGCTTTTGGCATTTTCATCATGAAATCTTTGCCCATGCCTATGTCCATGGTATTGCCTAGATTTTCTTCTAGGGTTTTAACAGTTTTGGGTTTTACATTTAAGTCTATAATCCATCTTGAGTTAATTTTTGTATATTATGTAAGGAAGCAGTCTAGTTTCAATTTTCTGCATATGGCTAGCCAGTTTTCCCAGCACCATTTATTGAACAGGGAGTCCTTTCCCCATTGTTTGTTTTTGTCAGGTTTGTTGAAGATCAGATGGTTGTAGGCAAGCAGTCTTATTTCTGAGTTTTCTATTTTATTTCATTGGTCTATGTGTCTGTTTTTGTACTAGTACCATGCTGTTTTGGTTACTATAGCCTTGTAGTATAGTTTGAAGTCAGGTAGTGTGATGCCTCTAGCTTTGTTCTTTTTGCTGAGGATTGTCTTGGTTATTGGGGCTCTTTTTTGGTTCCATCTGAATTTTAAAATCATTTTTTTCTAATTCTGAGAAAAATGTCAATGGTAGGTTAATGTGAATAGCATTGAATCTAGAAATTATTGATTCTTTCTATCCAGGAACATGGAATGTTTTTCCATTTTTTTGAGTCCTCTCTGATTTCTTTCAGAGTAGTTTGTAGTTCTCCTTGAAGGAGTCTTTCATTTCCCTTGTTAGCTATATTCCTAGGTATTTTATTTTTTGTAGCAATTGTAAATGGGAGTTCTTTCATCATTTGGCTCTCTGCTTGGCTGTTGTTGGTGTATAGGAACGCTGTGACTTCTGCACACTGAGTTTGTAGCCTGAGACTTTGCTGAAGTTGCTGAAGAGGCTTTTGGGCTGAGATGATGGGGTTTTCTAGATACAGGATCATGCCACCTGCAAACAAAGATAGTCTGACTTCCTCTTTTCCTATCTGAATACCCTTTATTTCTTTCTCTTTCCTGACTGCCCTGGCCTGAACTTCCAATGCTATGTTGAGTAGGAGTGGTAAGAGAGGGCAACCTTGTCTTATGCCATTTTTCAAGGGGAATGCTTCCAGCTTCTGTCTATTTAGTATGATATTGGCTGTGGATTTGTCATATATGGCTCTTATTATTTTGGCATATGTTCTTTCAATACCTAGGTTATTGAGAGTTTTTAACATTAAGGGATGTTGAATTTTATCAGAGGCCTTTTCTGCATCTTGAGATAATCATGTGGTTTTTGTTTTTAGTTCTGTTTATGTGATGGATTATATTTATCGATTTGTGTATGTTGAACCAACCTTGCATCCCAGGGATGAAGCCAAACTTGATCACTCATCTTTAGATTTTTATAGCTTTTAAGACTTCTCTCTTAAGATATGTTTAGGTAGTTTTCTTAGCCTATAAGCTTTTCTAAGGGTCACTGGTTAAGCAGAAGATAGAATGGTATAGTTGAGAGAGCCAAGAATGTGGGGTCAGACAATCCAGGTTCCAGGCCCGATCCTGCCACTAACTAACTATGTGACCTTGGGCAGCATACTTTGACTTTCTGTGCCTTAGTTTAGTTATATAAATATGTAAAAAGGTAGGACAAATAACAATAATAATAAATATATTTAAAATTTTTGGCCTGAAAATTATATGTGCTTATGCATATAAAAAGAATTTGTTAAAGTTATCTAAATAACATATAACTAATGGCTCACTAAATATTATTGGACAATGATAATAGCCTCCAGAAATTGCTTATTTATCAATATCCTTTCTTCTTCTTCCAGGGTACTCCTACCCAAAAGACAGCAACATTTTTCAGTAGAAAGTAAGTAAAATATCTTCAAGTAAACTTCCTATAAAACTGGGAGCCCTATTTAGCCATCCTGACAGAGAGAAAAGTCTAGACAAGGAGAACCTTGTACATGTGTGTGCACACACACATACACACAAGTCAGCAAACTAATGTCTTTGACTGTATTTCTCTATTCTAATGTTATGACTTATTTATTTAAAGGTAATTAATAATCTCAACTTTCCATTATTAAAAATCAACAGCCTTGTGGTATTAAGAAATAGAAATGTGATTATGTAAAAGAGATGTGGCAAATCTCTTATTTACCGCCTTTTCCCTTTAACAATTTGGATTCGCTTCATGTATCTGGTTTCCTAATAGCATTGGTAGAGTAGAATGAAGCCTGTCACATGCTGGTATACCACTGACAAATAAGAGATAGAAGAGAGACAAGCATTATGAGAAAGAGCATCTAACACATAAGGGTTGCTTGAAAATACTCATTAAATTGAAAAGAATTTAAGATTCAAACACCTGAGGAGATATTCATCCTGAGAGAAACACTGTGATAGCAAAGTAAAATTGGTATTCATGAAGCTCCTACATTTTCAAGAAAAGGTCAAATTATATTCAATATAGTCTGTTTAAGAAGGCATAAAGAAACATATATTCAAAATGGTATGAAATATGATTTAGAGAGAGTTCCATCAAAATATTTAACATAAAATTATTGATGCTTAAAGGTCAGTTCCAATTATCTAGAAAATTGGCTTAAGAAGAATACCCCTTCATACCAGATAAATGAAATATTACATCCTTCAATATTCCTAGACACAATATTCCTGAAACAACTAGAAGAATTTTCTCTAGAACTCCTACTTTGTTCTCTTATACTCCAACACAAGGGCCCACCATGGAATTGACTGTGTGGATTTCTAGAATAAGGACTGTCTGCCTAAACAGACTTGGCATCCTGAAGGAAATCTTAGAAAAGAGATCCTGAAAATCTAGCTAATCATGTCAAACTATAAATGTCTTTTTTCTTGTTCTGCTTCTACATCTTGTGGGGCACTGGCACACTGGACACTAACTCAAGAGACAAGAAAGCTAGGCTATTCCTAGGATTTTCCCTGAGAATGCAATCCTAGAACTTCTCATGTGTATTGGCTCAAATTTCATGGAGAGTGGTGGGAAGATTTGTCAAGGGCCTCTGATTCTAATTTTGACCAAGGTGTTGTGCTATAATGAGTGCTGGCTCCTGTCACCAAGATCAACCATAGCAGCAAACTTGAGAAAAGTGGAGGGGAAGGGGCTGTTTTTGACCTTTAAAGGTGAATAGTGAATTTGTCCAGGGGCAGAGGCACCCCCAAAACAGTTGGGTAAGGATAATACAGGAAAGAAATGGTGAAGGTTTGCTCATGCAAATCATAACAAAGCCATAAGGCCTAAATAACTCATCAGTTGAAAGGAAAAAAAAAATCAAGACCACCATAGGGAAGTTTATAAAAAATTATTACAAAATGTTACAGATAACATGAAAGAAGACAACATAATTGTGGATAGAAACTCATATCAAAACAGTAAGAATTGCCTCCAAATGATTAATAAATTCAACCAAATTTCAATCAAACTCTCCAAAGGGTTTGTCATGGAATTGAATAAAATAATTCTAAAATATACTCTATATGAAGAATAAAGGGTCAAGAATAACCTGGACAGTTTTAAAGAGCAGGGAGTGGGGAACACGCCCTTCCAGATATCAGGACTTACTATGACATTATAGTAATCATTGTGGTGTGGTATTGGGACAGGAATAGGAAAACTGCCTAGTGGAATGGAACAAAGAGTTCAGAAACTGTGCACATAGCAAACTTTGGTATGTGACAGTGACTGCATGTCAAAGGAAAAGGAAGAACGAACTGTTCAACAAGAACAGCAGGAAAAAAAAATGGTTATCTATATGAGATTGGATCACTAAATGCAGTATATACAAAAGGCAAGCCCAGATGTGTTAAAGATGTAAATGCTTAAAAAAAAAAATCTTCAAAACTCTGTATTATTTTCTATGCTACATAATAAATTACCCCCAAAACTTAGTGACTTCAGAGAACAAACAATTATTGGCACAGTTTCTATGGGTCAGGTGGTACTAGCCAAGTGGTTCTAGCTAATATCTGTCAAGAAGTTGCAGTTAGGATGTTGACCAAAATTGCAGTCATTACAAGGTTTGGCTGGAGCTAGAAGTTATATTTCCAAGGTAACTAACTTGCGTATCTGGCAAGCTTTTTCTGGTAGTTGACACAAAGTCTCAGTTCCTCACTGCACAGACCCTCCCATAAGGCCACTGGAGTGTCCTCACAACACGATTGCTGGCTTCCTCCACAGTCTGTGGAGAAAGCTACAATACCTTTATGATGTAATCTAGGAAGCTACACTACATACTGTGACTTCCACCATATTCCATTCTTTAGAAGTAAGTTATTAAGTCCAGTCCACACTCCAATCGAGGGGAATTCTCTTGAAAGGAGGAGTAACAAAGAATCTGTAGACATATTTTTAAACGAACATAGACTTTTAATAGAAAATATGGGTATCTTTCAGGTCTTGGGATAGGGAATTTTTGTAAAAACGACACAGAAAGCATTGATTCTAATTAAAGAAAAGATTGACAAACTATACCCTATTAAAATTGAGAATTTTTTTCTTTAACATCTTAGAGCAAGTGAAAGTTATGAAGTTAGAAGGTTATATAACACTACACACAATAGAAAAGGATTGATATCAACAACGTAAAATAAACTCTTATAAATCAATAAGAAAAGCTCAAACTACCTTGTAGATAAATGGGAAAGAAGAAACATGTAAAACCAATAAACCTATCAACAGATGTTCAGCATCACTGTTCCTCAGGGAAATGCATATTGAGGCCACAGTGAGAGATTATTTTACACCCATTTGATCAGCAAAAGTGTTTACATCTGATAATCAAGTGTTGGCGAGGATATGGGTCCACAAAAACTATACCTTGCTAGAGGGTTATAAACCAATGAAACTGTTTTGAAAAACAACTTGCCAAAACAAAACCAAAAATAAACAAAACAAAAAATAAGAGAACAAAATTATTTTAGTGATAAATGCTACCAAGAAAATAAAACATGGTAAAGGACAGAGAATAACCAATAGGCCAGAACATGGGAGAGGGGAGCTGCCATTATAAAGGGTTGTCAGGAAAGGGGGTGATAATCCATGAGAGACATTAGAATATCAATTAGGAGACAGATATGCATTCAGGTATGATTTATTTTTTGTTCCAAGTTTTCTAACCTTCTGGTTAACAGTTTCATGGCATTCTCTTTTTAGGATTTTTTGCTGTCTCTTTTTCATCACCCTATTTTTCATCAGACTGCTGAGCTACCTGTTTTTCCATGTAAGATTCATAAATCCAGATCTCCTCGTCAATGTACTGCCCAAGGTGCTGAGCAGGAGCACCTTGTGGAAGCTCAGATGCTTCTTCTTTCCATCTCTCACACTTGAGACAGAGGACATGTTACCCCACTGATTCCTCAAGAAATATCCTTGAGCAACAGAAGGGAAGTGGGATCCGAGCGTGTAGAAGGGAGGCATGAAACTTGTGGAGGAAAGAGATTTGTTTCAGTTTTTCCCTCATCGTTTGCCTACTTGAATACCTTCCGTCACCACATCATCTTTCCAGGATTAACCTCGCCCAGTAAAAAGCTCTGTAATAGATTTATGTGGCTCTATGGATTGGCTGAATTAGTACCTGATAGTAAACAAATCTGACCATTTGGGGAATTACACAGATGCTAAGAAAAGTTAATTGATAAATTATTCTAGTGAATCTCAAAAATCTGACACACTGGATTCCTGAAATACAGAAGATTACTTACTACTTATATTAGAACTCATAGGTTGTAAGTGACCTTAGCTTAAGGTAATTTATAGCAAATCCATAAATATTTATATTTACATATTTAAATATAAAATAAAAAGCCTATGAATAAATAAGCCAGGCAAGAAATCAGAAGACTCCATCAATTATCTGCCTTTCAAGGACACCAATTTAACAACTAGCTACATAAAGAAAGCACCTTTATAAGAACCAAAAATCAGACGAGCACTCACAGTCTGTAGTTTTAACTTCATACTGCTGAAAGAGGCACTGAAGAGATAGGAAAAACAGTCCGGAATCGCCAACGCCACCCCTTCCCCATCCTCCAGCAGCAGGGGTGTGGTGTGGAGAGCATTTCTGTGTGCTGGGGAGAGAAAGATGGCAGCATCTGTGAGATATTGAACTCAGTGCTTCCCTATTATAACAGAAAACAAAACCAGACCAAACTCACGTGACACCTGCCACAGAGGGATAATTTAAACCAGCCCTAGCTAGTGAAGAATTGCTGATCCCAGCTGTCGGAATTTAAGTTTCTGCAAGCCTTGCCACTGCCAAGCTAAAGTACTTTGGAGGCTTAAATAAAGTTGAAAATCCTAGGTGAGTCCTAGTGCTGCACTAGGCCCAGACACAGTGGACTTGGCGGGGAGCGGGGGTAGTCACAGAGTGGCTAAGGGAGTGCTGGAATTACCCCTCCCCTAATCCCAGGCAGCACAGCACATGACTCCAAAAGAGACCGTTTCCATCTGCGCAAGGAGGACTCAAGTTGGGAGGACTTTGTCTTGCATCTTGAATAGCAGTTCAGCCACTGCAAGATAGGGTACCAGTCAGAGTCACGAAGCCCCCTTCCCAGGCCCTAGCTCCCAGATGACATTTCTAGACACACGCTGGGCCAGAAAGGACCCTGCTACTTTGAAGAGGACTCAGTCCTGGAAGGACTCATCATCTGCTAACTGAAAAGCTTTTGGACCCTGAATAACCAGCAGCAATACTTAGGTACTATATGGGGGGCTTTAGGTGAGACCCTGAGAATTTCTGGCTTCAAGTGAGACTCAGCATAGTCCCAGCTATTGTGGCTATAGGTCAAGATTCCTTCTACCTGAGAAAACAGAGGATAAAAGCAAAGTGGACGTTGTCTTCCAGCTTGGCCACAGTGGGATAGAGCACAGAGTGAGCCCTTGGGTCACCAGTTTCAGGACTTGGTTCTCGGAATACATTTCTGGAACTGCCCTAGGCCAGAGGGGATCTCACTGCCCTGAAGGGTGAGTCCCAGGCCAGGCAGCATTCACTACAAGCTGACTGAAGAGCCTTTGGACTTTCTTTAAAGAAACATTAGTGGGAGTCTGGCAGTACTTCCCATAGACCTATGGTGGCAGTGGCCATGGTGTGAGGCATCTCTGCTTTTGGAAAGGGGAGGGAAGAATGGGAAGAACTGAGACTTTTGGTTTGAAACCCAGCTCATCTGCAGTACAACAGAATATCAGGTAGACTTCTAAAGTTCTTGACTCTAGACCCTGGCCCCTGACAGCACCTCTGGACATGCACAGGGCCAGGGGGAACTCACCACCATGAAGGGAAGGACACAGGCCTGGTTGCTTTGCCACCTGCTGATTGTAGAGCCCCAGGGCCTTGAGTGAACATAGGACATAGCCAGGGAGTGATTACAGCAGACTTTGGGTAAGACCTAGTGCTGTGCTGGCTTCAGGCCTAACCCAGCACAATTCTAGTGGTTTTGGCCACAGAGGTACTTGTGTTACACCACCCAGAGCTCCAGGTGACTCAGAAAAGAGAGAGATGCCATTCATTTGGGGGAAAGTAGGGAAAGAGAATAAGAACCTCTGCCTGATAATCCAGAGAATTCTTCCAGATTTTTCTCAAAGTCATCAAGGTAGTACCTCTACAAATCGGAAAGAACCACAGTATTACTGGGCTTAGGGTTGCCCCTACAGCAGGTAATGGCTTAGATCACAACATCAAAGTCCTTTTGAATATCTAGAAGGCATTCCCAAGTAGAATGGGCACCAACAAGCACAGACTGAGAAGACTACAATAAATGCCTAACTCTTCAATGCCCCAACACCAAACACCTACAAGCATCAACAACATTCAGGAAAACATGACCTCACCAAACTAAGTAAGGCACCAGGGACCAATCCTGGAGAAACAGAGATAGGTGACCTTTCAGGCAGAAAAGTAAAATACCTGTTTTGAGGAAACTCAAATTCAAGATAACACAGAGAAGAAACTCAGAATTCTATCAGATAAATTTAACAAAGAGATTAAAATAATTTAAAAGAATCAAGATCAAGCAGAAATTCTGGAGTTAAAACACATTTAGCATACTGAAGAATACATCAGAGTCTTTTAATAGCAGAATTGATCAAGCAGAAGAAAGAATTGGTGAGGTTAAAGACAGGCTAGTTGAAAATACACAGAAGACACAAAAGGAAAAAATAAAATGAAAAACAACATAGCACACCTACAGGATCTAGAAAGTAACCTCAAAAGAAAAAATCTAAGAGTACTGGCCTCAAAGGGGAAGTAAAGAGATAGGCATAGAAAGTTTATTCAAAGGAATAATAGCAAAGAACTTCCCAAACTTAGAGAAAGATATCAATATCCAAATATAGAACACCAACAGATTTAACCCGAAGAAGACTATGTCAAGGCATTTAATAATCAAAACTCCCAAAGGTCAAGGATAAAGAAAGGATCACAAATGCAACAAGAGAAAAGAAACAAATAATGTACAATGGAGCTCTAATATGTCTGGCAGCAGACATTTCAATGAAAATCTTACAGACCAGGAGAGAGTGGCATGATATATTCAAAGTGCTAGAGGAAATAAGCATTTATCCTGCTATAGTATTCTGGTGAAAATGTCCTTCGAACATGAAGGAGAAATAAAGACTTTCCCAGACAAACAAAATCTGAGGGACTTCATCAACACCAGACCTATCCTATAAGAAATGCTAATGGGAGTACATCAATCAGAAAGAAAAGGACGTTAATGAGCAATAGGAAATTATCTGAAGGTACAAAACTACTGCTAATAGTAAGTACACAGAAAAACACAGTATTATAACATAGTAACTGTGGTATGTAAACTACTCTTAAGTAGGAAAACTAAACAACGAACCAATCAAAAATAACTACAACAACTTTTCAAAACATAGACACTATAACAAGATAAAAATAGAAACAATAAGAAGTTAAAAAGTGGGGGTACAAAGTTAAGAAATAGAGCCTTTGTTTTCTTTTTTCATGTTTGTTTATGCAAGTAATGTTCAGTTGTTATTAGCTTAAAATAATGGGTTATAAGATAGTATTTGCTAACCTCATGGTAATCTCAAAAAACATACAATGAATACACAAAAAAAAAAATGCAAAAAAAAAAAAACAAAACTTAATTATATCACCAGACAGAATCACCTTTACTAGAAGGAAGACAGGAAGAAAAGGAAGAAGGAAGAGAAGACCACAAAACAACAAGAAAACAACTAACAAAATGGCAGAAGTAAGTCTTTACTTATCAATAATAACATTGAATGTAAGTGGACTAAACTCTCCAATCAAAGGACATTGACTGACTGAATGAATTTATGAACAGGACCCAAAGATCTGTTGTCTAAAAGAAACACACTTTAGGCAAGAATAACTATTCTTATATAAGACGAAATAGATTTAACGAGTAAAAATATAAGATATAAGGTCACCACATAATGATAAAGGAGTTAATTCAGCAAGAGGATACAACAATTTTAAATATATATACACCCAACACTGGAGTACTCAGATATATATAGCAAATATTATTAAAGCTAAAGAGAGAGATAGACCTTAATATGATAATACCTGGAGACTTCAACACTCTACCTTCAGCTTTGGACAGATCTCCTAGACAGAAAATCAACAAACAAACATTGGATGTAATCTGCACTGTAGTCCAAATAAACCTAATGGATACTTACAGAACATTTCATCCAGCGGCTTCAGAATACACATTATTTTCCTTAGCACATGGATCACTCTCAAGAATAGACCATATTTTAGGTCACAAAACAGCATTCTCAAAAATTGAAATAATATCAACCATCTTCTCTGACCACAGTGGAATAAAGCTAGAAATCAATAATGAGGAATTTGGGAAAGTATAGAAATACATGGAAATTAAACAATATGTTCCTGAATGACTAGTAGGTCAATGAAGACATTAAGAAGGAAATTTAAAAATTTCTTGAAACAAATGATAATGGAAACACAACATAACAAAACCTACAGGATACAGCAAAAGTAGTACTAAAAGATAAATTTATAGCTATAAGTGCCTATATCAAGAAAGAAGAAAAACTTTAAATAGACAACAAAATGATGCATCTTGAAGAACTAGAAAAGCAAGAGCAAAAAAACGCAAAATTAGTAGAAGAGAAACATAAAGATCAGAGCAGAAATAAATGAAATCAAAATGAAGAAAACAATACAAAAGATCAATGAAACAAAAAGTTTCTTTATTGAAAAGTTAAACAACATTGAAAAACCTGCAGCCAGACTAAGAAAAAAAGAGAGACAATCCAAATAAATGAAATCAGAGGTGAAAAAAGTAGACTTGCAACTGGTCCTGCAGAAATTCAAAGGATTTATTAGGGGCCACTATGAGCGACTATAGGCCAATAAACTGGAAAATCTAGAAGAAATTGACAAATTCCTAGACAAAAACAACAAGATCGAACCATGAAGAAATCCAAACCTGAAAAGACCAATAGCAAGTAATGAGATCAAAGCTGTAATAAATAGTCTCCCAGTAAAGAAAAACCCAGGACCTGATGGCTTCACTCCTGAATTCTTTTTTTTTTTTTTTTTTTTTTTTTTTTGAGACGGAGTCTCGCTCTGCCGCCCAGGCTGGAGTGCAGTGGCCAGATCTCGGCTCACTGCAAGCTCCGCCTCCCGGGTTCACGCCATTCTCCTGCCTCAGCCTCCCGAGTAGCTGGGACTACAGGCGCCCACCACCTCACCCAGCTAGTTTTTTATATTTTTTTTTAGTAGAGATGGGGTTTCACCATGTCAGCCAGGATGGTCTCGATCTCCTGACCTCGTGATCCACCCGTCTCGGCCTCCCAAAGTGCTGGGATTACAGGCTTGAGCCACCGCACCCGGCCTTCACTCCTGAATTCTATCAAACATTTAAAGATGAACTACAGGGGTTGCAATCCTAGTCTCTGATAAAACAAACTTTAAACCAACAAATATCAAAAGAGACAAAGAAGGGCATTATGTAATGGTAAAGGGATGGATGCAACAAGAAGAGCTAGATATCCTAAATATATGTGCACCCAATACAGGAGCACCCAGATTCATAAAGCAAGTTCTCAGAGATCTACAAAGAGACTTAGACTCCCACACTATAATAGTGGAAGACAGCCAGGCGCGGTGACTCACGCCTGTAATCCCAGCACTCTGGGAGGCCAAGGCGGGCGGATAGTCAGGAGATCCAGACTATCCTGGTTAACACGGTGAAACTCCGTCTCTACTAAAAATACAAAAAATTATCCAGGCGTGGTTGCGGGCGCCTGTAGTCCCAGCTACTTGGGAGGCTGAGGCAGGAGAATGGCGTGAACGCGGGAGGCAGAGCTTGCAAGTGAGCCGAGATCAGGTGACTGCACTCCAGCCTGGGTGACAGAGCCAGACTCCATCTCAAAAATAAATAAATAAATAAATAAATAAATAAATAAATAAATAAATAAGTGGAAGACTTTAACACTTAGACTCCCACACTATAATAGTGGAAGACTTTAACACCCCACTGTCAATATTAGATGGATCAACAAGGCAGAAAATTAATAAGAATATCCAGGACTTGAACTCAGCTCTGGACCAAGCAGATCTAATAGACATCTACAGAACTCTCCACCCCAAATCAACGGAATATACATTCTTCTCAGCACCACACTGCACTTATTCCAAAATTGACCACATAATTGGAAGTAAAACACTCCTCAGCAAATGCAAAAGAACGGAAATCATAACAAAGAGCCTCTGAGACCACAGTGCAATCAAATTAGAATTCAGGATTAAGAGTCACTCAAAACCGCACAACTACATGGAAACTAAACAACCTGTTCTTGAATAACTACTTGGTAAATAATGAAATAAAGGCAGAAATAAATAAGTTCTTTGAAACCAATGAGAACAAAGACACAATGTACCAGAATCTCGGGGACACATTTAAAGCAGTGTGTAGAGGGAAATTTATAGGACTAAATGCCCACAAGAGAACCAGGAAAGATCTAAAATCAACACCCTAACACTACAATTAAAAGAACTAGAGAAGCAAGAGTAAACAAATTCAAAAGCAAGCAGAAGGCAAGAAATAACTCAGAACAGAACTGAAGGAGAGAGACATGAAAAACTCTTCAAAAAATCAGTGAATCCAGGAGCTGGTTTTTTGGAAAGATCAACAAAATAGATAGACCACTAGCCAGACTAATAAAGAAGAAAATAGAGAAGAATCAAATAGATGCAATAAAAAATGATAAAGGGGATATCACCACTGATCCCACAGAAATACAAACTATGTCAAAGAATAACCTCTATGCAAATAAACTAGAAAATCTAGAAGAAATGGATAAGTTTCTGGATACATACACCCTCCCAAGACTAAACCAGGATGAAGTCAAATCCTGAATAGACCAATAACAAGTTCTGAAATTGAGACAGCAATTAATAGCCTATCAACCGAAAAAAGTCCAGGACCAGTTGAATTCCTAGCCGAATTCTACCAGAGGTACAAAGAGGAGCTGGCACCATTCCTTCTGAAACTATTCCAAACAACAGAAAAATAGGGAATCCTCCCTCACTCATTTTATGAGGCCAGCATTATCCTGATACCAAAACCTGGCAGAGACACAACAAAAGAAGAAAATTCCAGGCCAATATCCCTAATGAACATCGATTTGAAAATCCTTAATAAAACACTGGCAAACCGAATCCAGCAGCACATCCACCACGATCAAGTTGGCTTCATCCCTGGGATGTGAGGCTGGCTCAACATATGCAAATCAATAAACATAATCCTTCATATAAACAGAACCAATGATAAAAATCACATGATTATCTCAATAGATACAGAAAAGGCCTTCAACAAAATTCAACAGCTCTTCATGCTAAAAACTCTTAATAAACTAGGTATTGATGGAACATTTTTCAAAATAATGAGTGCTATTTATGACAAACCCACAGCCAATATCATACTGAATGGGAAAAAACTGGAGGCATTCCCTATGAATACCAGCACAAGACAAGGATGCCCTCTCTCACTCCTATTCAACATAGTATCGGAAGTTCTGGCCAGGGCAATCAGGCAAGAGAATAAAATAAAAGGTATTCAATTCGGAAAAGAGGAAGTCAAATTGTCTCTGTTTGTAGATGACATGATTGTATATTTAGAAAACCACATCATCTCAGCCCAAAATTTCCTTAAGCTGATAAGCAACTTCAGCAAATCTCAGGGTACAAAATCAATGTGCCAAAATTACAAGCATTCCTATACACCAATAATAGACAAACAGAGAGCCAAATCATGAGTAAACTCCCATTCACAATTGCTACAAAGAGAATGATATACCTAGGAATATAACTTACAAGGGAAGAGAAGGACCTCTTCAAAGAGAACTACAAACCACTCCTCAAGGAAATAAGAGAAGATACAAACAAATGGAAAAACATTCCGTGCTCACAGATAGGAATAATCCATATCATGAAAATGGCCATACTGCCCAAAGTAATTTATAGATTCAGTGCTATCCCCATCAAGCTACCATTGACTGTCTTCAAAGAATTGGAAAAAACTACTTTAAATTTCATATGGAACTAAAAATGAGCCCATATAGCAAAGACAATCCTAAGCAAAAAGAACAAAGCTGGAGGCATCACACTACCTGACTTCAAACTATACTGCAAGGCTACAGTAACCAAAAAAACATGGTACTGGTACCAAAACACATACATAGACTAATGGAACAGAACAGAGGCCTCAGAAATAATGCCACACATATACAACCATCCGATCTTTGATAAACCTGACAAAAACAAGAAATGGGGAAAGGATTCCCTATTTAATAAATGGTGTTGGGAAAACTGGCTAACCATATGTAGAAAGCTGAAACTGGATCCCTTCCTTACATCTTATACAAAAATTAATTCCAGATGGATTAAAGACTTAAACATAAGACCTAAAACCATAAAAACCCTAGAAGAAAACCTAGGCAATACCATTCAGGACACAGGCATGAGCAAATACTTCATGACTAAGACACCAAAAGCAATGGCAACAAAAGCCGAAATAGACAAATGGGATATACTTAACTAAAGAGCTTCTCCACAGCAAAAGAAACTGTCATCAAAGTGAACAGGCAACCTACAGAATGGGAGAAAAATTTTGCAATGTATCCATCTGACAAAGGGCTAATATCCAGAATTTACAAAGAACTTAAACAAATTTACAAGAAAAAAAAAAGAAACCACCAAAACGTGGGCAAAGGATATGGACAGACACTTTCCAAAAGAAGACATTTATGCAGCCAACAAACGTGAAAAAAAGCTCATCATCACTGGTCATTAGAGAAATGCAAATGAAAACCACAGTGAGATACCATCTCACACCAGTTAGAATGGCAATCATTAAAACATCAGGAAACAACAGATGCTGGGGAGAAAGTGGAGAAATAGGAATGCTTTTACACTGTTAGTGGGAGTGTAAATTAGTTCAACCATTGTGGAAGATAGTGTGGCATTTCCTGAAGGATCTAGAACTAGAAATACCATTTGACCCAGCCATCCCATTACCGGGTATATCCCCAATGGATTATAAATCATTCTACTAAAAAGACACATGCACACGTATGTTTATTGTGGCACTGTTCACAATAGCAAAGACTTGGAACCAACCCAAATGCTCATCAATGATAGACTAGATAAAGAAATTGTGACATGTATACACCATGGACTACTATGCAGCCATAAAAAAGGATGAGTTCATGTACTTTGCAGTGCAACAGATGAAGCTTGAAACCATCATTCTCAGCAAATTAACACAAGAACTGAAAACCAAACACCATTCTCACTCATAAGTGGGAGTTGAACAAGAGAACACATGAACATGGAGGGGAACATCACACACAGGGGCCTGTCAGGGGGTGGGAGGTTAGGGGAGGGATAGCATTAGGAGAAATACCTAATGTAGATGATGGGTTGATGGGTGCAGCAAACTACCATGGCACATGTTTATCTATGTAACAAACCTGCACATTCTGCACATGTACCTCAGAACTTAAAGTATAATTAAAAAATAAATAAAGATGAACAATACCAATTCTATTCAAACTATTCCAAAATGCAGAAGAGGAGGAAATACTTCCAAATGCATTCTATAAGGTCAATATTACTCTGACACCAAAACCAGACAAAGACACATCAAAAAAGAAATCTACAGGCCAAAATATCTGATGAATATTGGTGCAAAATCCTCCACAAAATACCAGCAAACCAAATTCAACAATACATTAAAAAGATCATATATCATGACCTGGGATGCAGGGATAGTTCAACATACACAAATCAATCAGTGTGATTCATTATATGTACAGAATGAAGGACAAAAACCATATGATCATTTCAATTGATGCTGAAAAAGCAATTGATAAAATTCAACAATGTTTCATGATAAAAGCCCTCAAAGAACTGGAGATAGAAAGAACATATCTCAACATAATAAAAGCCATATATGACAGACTCACAGCTAGTATCATACTGATTGAGGAAAAACTGAAGGCCTTTCCTCTAATTTCTGGAACATGTCCACTTTCATGACTGTTATTCAATATAGTACTGGAAATCCTAGCTAGAGCAATCAGAAAAGATAGAGAAATAAAGAACATCCAAATTGAAAGAAGTCAAATTCTGCTTGTTTTCAGATGATATTATATTTGGAAAAAAATAAAGAATACACCACAAAAGGCTATTTAAAACTGATAAACAAATTCAGTAAAGTTGCAGGATACAAAATCAACATACAAAAATAACTTTTTTTTGTAAGTTATTGGGGTACAGTTGGTATTTGGCTACATGAGTAAGTTCTTTAGTGGTGATTTGTGAGATTCTGGTGCACCCATCACCCCAGCAGTATACACTGCACTATATTTGTAGTCTTTTTAAAAATATTTTTGTCCCTATATTTTTGTCCCTCACCCCCACCACTTTTCCCCACAAGTCCCCAAAGTCCATTGTATCATTCGTATGCCTTTGTGTCCTCATAGTTTAGCTCCCACATATCAATAATAACATATGATATTTGGTTTTCCATTCCTGAGTTACTTCCCTTAGAATAATGGCTTCAATCTCATCTAGGTTGCTGCAAATGCCATTATTTCATTTCTTTTTATGACTGAGTAGTATTCTATCATATAAATATACCACAATTTGTTTATCCATTAGTTGATTGATGGGCATTTGGGTTGGTTCCACGATTTTGCAATTGCAAATTGTGCTGCTATAAACATGAGTGTGCAAATATCTTTTCTGTATGATGACTTCTTCTCCTCCTGGTAGATATCCAGTAGTGGGATTGCTGGATCAAATGGTAGTTCTTTTAGTTGTTTAAAGAATTTCTACAGTGTTTTCCATAGTGTTTGTACTAGTTTACATTCCCACCAGCAGTGTAGAAGTGTTCCCTCTTCACCACATCCACGTGAATATCTACTGTTTTTTCATTTATTTTTTTTATTATGGCCATTCTTGCAAGAGGAAGGTGGTTCACATTGTGGTTTTGATTTGCATTTCTTTGATCATTAGTGATATTGAGCATTTTTTCATATGTTTGTTGGTCATTTGTATATCTTCTTTTGAGAATTGTCTATTCATGTCCTTAGCCTACTTTTTGATGGGATTGTTTGGTTTTTCTTGCTGACTTGTTTGAGTTTGTTGTAGATTCTGAATATAGATTCCGAATAGTCCCTTGTCAGATGTATAGATTGTGAAGATTTTCTGCCACTCTGTGGACTGTCTGTTTACTCTGCTGACTATTCCTTTTGCCAGACAAAAGTTCTCTAGTTTAATTAAGTCTCAGCTATTTATCTTTGTTTTTATTGCATTTGTTTTTGGGCTCTTGGTCATGAAATCCTTGCCTAAGCCAGTGTCTAAAAGGATTTTTCCAACGTTATCTTCTAGAATTTTTATAGTTTCAGGTCTTAAATTTAAGTCCTTAATCTGTCTTGAGCTGATTTTTGTATAAGGCAAGAGATGAGGATCCACTTTCATTCTCCTACATGTGGCTATCCAGTTATCCCAGCACTATTTATTGAAAAGGGTGTCCTTTCCCCACATTATGTTTTTGTTTGCTTTATCGAAGATCAGTTGGCTATAAGTATTTGGGTTTATTTCTGAGTTCTCTATTCTGTTCCATTGGTCTACGTGCCTATTTTTATACCAGTACCATGCTGTTTTGGTGACTATAGCCTTATAGATTAGTTTGAAATCAGGTAATGTCATGCCTCCAGATTTGTTCTTTTTGCTTAGTCTTGCTTTGGCTATGTGGGCTCTTTTTTTGTTTTACATCAATTTTAGAATTGTTTTTTCTAATTCTGCAAAGAATGATGGTGGTATTTTGATGGGGATTGCATTGAATTTGTAGATTGCTTTTGGCAGTATGTCATTTTCACAATACTGATTCTACCCATCAGTGAGCATGGGATGTGTTTCCATTTGTTTGTGTCAACTATGATTTCTTTCAGCAATGTTTTTTAGTTTTTCTTGTAGAGGTCTTTCGTCTCCTTGTTTAGGTAAATTCCTAAGTATTTTATTTTATGTTTGCAGCTACTGTAAAAGGGGTTGAATTCTTGATTTGATTCTCCCCTTGGTCACTGTTGGTGTATAGAAGAGCTACTGATTTGTGTACATTAATCTTGTATCTGGAAACTTTGTTGAATTCTTCTATCAGTTCTAGGAGCCTTCTGGAGGAGTCTTTAGGGTTTTCAAGGTAAACGATCATATCATCAGCAAACAGTGGCAGTTTGACTTCCTCTTTACCGATTTGGATGCCCTTTTTTTTTTCTCTTGTCTGATTGCTCTGGCTAAGACTTACAGTACTATGTTGAACAGGAGTAGTGAGAGTGGGCATCCTTGTCTTGTTCCAGTTCTCAGGGGGAATGCTTTCAACTTTTCCCTATTCGGTATTATGTTGGCTGGTGATTTGTCTTTTCCCTATTTGGTATTATGTTGGCTGGTGATTTGTCATAGATGGCTTTTATTACATTGAAGTATCTCCCTTGTATGCCAATTTTGCTGAGAGTTGTAACCACAAAGGGATGCTGGATTTTGTCAAATGCTTTTTCTTCATCTATTGAGATGATCACATGATTTTGGTTTTAATTCTGTTTATGTGGTATATAACATTTGTAGACTTGGGTATGTTAAACTATCCCTGCATCCCTGGTATGAAACCCACTTGATCATGATGGATTATCTTTTTGATATGTTGTTGAATTCAGTTAGCTAGTATTTTGTTAAGGATTTTAGTATCTATGTTCACCAAGGATATCAATCTGTAGTTTTGTTTTTTGGTTGTGTCCTTTCTTGGTTTTGGTATTAGGGTGATAGTGGCTTCACAGAATGAATTGGGGGGTGTGGGGGTTCCCTCTTTCTCTATCTTGTGGAATAGTGTCAAAATGATTGGTACCAATTCTTCTTTGAATGTCTTGTAGAATTCTTCTGTGAATCCATTCGGTCCTGGACTTTTTCTGTTGGTGGTAATTTTTAAATTGTCATTTCTATCTCGCTGCTTGTTATTGGTCTGTTCAGGGTATCTAATTCTTCCCAATTTAAGCTAGGAGGGTTGTATCTTTCCAGGAATTTATCCATCTCTTCTAGGTTTTATCGTTTATGTGTGTAAAGGTGTTCATAATAACCTTTAATAATCTTTTGTATTTCTGTGGTGTCACTTGTAATATCTCCTGTTTCATTTCTTAACGAGGTTATTTGGATTTTCTCTCTTCTTTTCTTTGTTTATCTTGCTAATGATCTATCAATTTTATCACTCTTTTCAAAGAACCAGCTTTTTGTTTCATTTATCTTGTGCATTTCTGTTGTTGTTGTTGTTGTTGTTTGTTTCAATTACATTTAGTTTTGTTCTAATCTTTGTTATTTCCTTTCTTCTGCTGGGTTTGGTGTGGTATGTTCTTGTTTCTGTAGTTCCTTGAGGTGTGACCTTAGAATGTCAGCTTGTGCTCTTTCAGTCTTTTTGATGTAGGTGTCAAGGGCTATAAACTTTCCTCTTAGCACTGCCTTTGCTGTATCCCAGATGTTTTGATAGGTTGTGTCATTATTGTCCTTCAGTTAGAAGAATTTTTTAATTTCCATCTTCATTTCATTTTTGACCCATTGCTCATTCAGGAGCAGGTTATATAATTTCCATGTATTTCCATCGTTTTGAAAGTTCCTTTTTATGTTGATTTCCAGTTGTATTCCACTGTGGTCTGAGAGAGTGCTTGATATAATTTAAATTTGCTTAAATTTATTAAGGCTCATTTTATGGCCTATCATATGGTATACATTGGAGAAAGTTCCATGTGCTGTTGAATAGAATGTGTATTCTGCAGTTGTTGGATAAAATGTTCTATATGTATCTGTTAAGTCCATTTGTTCCAAGATACAATTTAAATCCATCGTTTCTTTATTGACTTTCTGTCTTGATGACCTACCTACTGCTGTCAGTGGAGTATGGAAGTTCCCCACTATTATCAAGTTGCTGTCTATCTCATTTCTTAGGTCTATTACTAATTGTCTTATAAATTATGGAGCTCAAATGTTAGGTCTATATATGTTTAGGATTGTGATATTTTCCTGTTGGACAAGGCCTTTTACCATCATATAATGTCCCTCTTTGTCTTTTTTAACTGCTGTTGCTTTAAAGTTTGTTTTGTCTGATATAAGAATAGCTACCTCTTCCTTGAATATTTATCCCTTCACTTCTTGTTTCATTTTTTGGATTCCCTTGCATTGGGCTTTCCCTTTCTCTGGTGCCTCCCTAATTAACTTAATAACTAACCTCCTGAATTCTTTTTCAGGTAAATCAGGGATTTTTTTTTTCTTGACTTCAATCCACTGCTGGTGAACTAGTGTGATTTGGGGGGGTGTTAAAGAGCCTTGTTTTGTCCTATTACCAGAGTTGGTTTTCTGGTTCCTTCTCATTTGGGTAGGCCCTGTTAGAGGGAAAGTCTAGGACTGAAGGCTGTTGTTCAGATTATTTTGTCCGATAGGGTGTTCCCTTGATGTAGTACTCTCCCCCTTTTCCTAAGACTGTGGATTCTTGTGAGCTGAACTGCAGTGATTGTTGCCTCTCTTCTGGGTCTAGCCACCCAGCAAGTCTACCAGGTGCCAGGCTGGTACTGGGGGTTGTCTGCACAGAGTCCTGTCATGTGAACTGTCTATGGGTCTCTCAGCCATTAATACCAACAGAGTATTTGGGGTGTCTTCTGGGTCCTGCAGGAGCAGTCCACTTCCTTCAGAGGGTCTGTGAGTCCTCTCAGAATTGCTGGTTTGTTCTTGAAGTTGATCTGGAGCTACAATTCAAAATGCGAGCCTCTGCATGCTTCTCTCTCTGTCTGAGTTGGAGCTGCCATCTAGTCCTGCCTCCCATCCACCATGATGACCTGTCCCCACTTTGTGAAAATCAGTAGGATTTCTATATGCCAACAGTGAACAGTCTGAAAAAAAAAATAAAAAATAATTCTACTTATCATAGCCACAAATAAAATTAAATATCTAGGAATTAACCAAAGAAGTGAAAGATCTTTATAATGAAAAATGTAAAACACTGATGAAGGAAATTGAAGAGGACACCAAAAAATGGAAAGTTATTCCAAGTTCATGGATTGGAAGAAATAATATTGTTAAAATATCCATACTACCCAAAGCAATCTACAGATTTAGTGCAATTTTTATCAAAATACCAATGACATTCTTCACATAAATTTTTTTAAAAAAAACTATTCTAAAATGTATAGGGAGCCACCAAAGACCCAGAATAGCCAAAACTATTCTAAGCAAAAAGAATAAAACAGGAGGAATCACATTACTTGACTTCAAATTATACTACAGAGCTATAGTGACCAAAGCAGCATGGTACTGGCATAAAAACAGACACACATACCAACGGAACATAATAGAGAACCCAGAAACAAATCTGCACACCTTGGCACCTACAGAGGTGCCAAGAACAAATATGGGAGAAAAGACAGTCTCTTCAATAAATGAAACTGAGAAAATTGGATATCCATATGCAGGAAAATGAAACTAAATCCCTGTCTCTCACCATATACAAAAGTCAAATCAAAATGGATTGAAGTCTTAAATCTAAGTCCTCAGCCTATGAAACCATCACAAGAAAACATCAGAGAAACCCTCCAGTACATTGATCTGAGCAAAAATTTCTTGAGTAATACCTTACAAGCACAGGCAACCAAGACAAAAATGGACAAATGAGTTCTCATCAAGTTAAAAAGCTTCTGCATAGCAAATGAAACAATCAACAAAGAGACACATCACAGAATGGGGGAAAATATTTGCAAACTACTCTTCTGACAAGGGATTCATAACCAGGATATACAAGGAGCTCAAACAACTCTATAGGAAATAAATCTAATAATCTGATTTAAAATGGGCAAAAGATTTGAATAGACATTTCTAAAAGCATACATACAAATGGCAAACAGGCATGTGAAAGGTACTTGACATCACTGATCATCGGAGAAATGCAAATCAAAACTACAATGAGATATCATCTCACCCCAGTTAAAATGGCTTATATCCAAAAACGGAATAACAAATGCCGGCAAAGATAGAGAGAAAAGGGAATGTTCATACACTATTAGTGGGAACGTAAGTTAGTACAAACACCATAGAGAACAGTTTGGAGGTTCCTCAAAAAACTAAAAATAGAGCTACCATATGATTCAGCAATCCCACTGCTGGGTATATACTCAAAGGAAATCAGTATATTGAAGAGCCATCTACACTTTCATGTTCACTGCAGCACTGTTCACAATAGCCAAAATTTGGAATCAACCTAAGTGCCCATCAACAGATGAATGAATAAAGAAAATATGGTACATCTACACAAGAGAGTGCTATCCAGCCATAAAAAGAAAATGAGATTCTGTCATTTGCATTGGAACTGGAGGCCATCAGGCTAAGTGAAATAAGCCATGCACAAAAAGACACACATCACATGTTCTCATTTATTTGTAAAACCTAAAAATCAAAATAATTGAACTCATGAAGATAGAGAGTAGAAGAACGGTTACCAGAGGTTGTGAAGGGTGATGGCAGGGAGGTGAGAATGCTTAGTGGATTTTCTTTTTTAAAGTAAGACCTAGTATTTTATAGCAAAACAGGGTGACTATCATCAATAACAATTTAATTGTACATTTTTAAATAACTAAAAGAGTATAATTAATTTGTAAACACAATGGATAAATGCTTGAGGAGATAGGTACATCATTTTACATGATGTGATTATTACTCATTGCATACCTGTATCAAAACGTTTCATATACCCCATAAATATACACACCTACTATGTACCCACAAAATTTTTTTAAGTGCATGAATAGATTTGGGGCTTTAGACAAGGCTAGAGCAAGAAACCTCAAAACAATGTCTTTGAGACATCGTTTCTTTTTCTTCTCTCTTCAGATGGGTCTTCTCCTTTTAGTGACAAGATAGCTGCCAACAACCTAAATCTCGTACTACCAGATTAGCAGTCTTTGCAGAATAAAAGCATTTTCCAATAGGTTCAGCAGTAAAGTACAGAAAAGGTCATAAACTGGCCTATCTGAAGTCAATTGCCTACCCTGTCCCACAGTCAATGTGGCCAGAGGGATGGAATACTCCGATTGGTCAAGCTTATGTCATATGTTCAGCCCCTTATTAAGGATTAAGAGTAGTAAAAGAAGAAGAACAAAGTAAGGGAATCACCTAAACTATGTGGAATGCATTTCTCCCAGTAAAACAGGCTCAGTTCCTATGGAAGAGAAAAGGGATGCTGGGCATGCAAAAGCAAAGGTCTACTTCATTGTTAAACTCTGTGTCTTCGTATAAGCAAAAATTATAACTTCTAAAGACTGTAGGTTAAGGTGGCGAAAGCTACTACAAAGAGCTCAGTTTAAGAACCATGTAAATAATCAGGTCACTAGGACTAAAGTAAGCAACAATTCTAAAATAACTAGAATATGACTGGTATAAATTGCTTCACCAACTCAAAGTAGCATATACATCACACCTCTTATTTTTCCAATTAATTGCTGAAATACTCACATGCCTTACTAATAGGATATACTCTACATTATTTTCCAGTACAAGAGAAAATTATTTTAAATGATAAGGTTTTAGGTCTAAAAATGTCATTAACTTTAAGAAAGCTGGTATCAAGCAGGTCATATTTTCTAGGCATTGTGCAATGACTATAGAAATTATGAAAATGTGTAACCAACCAGTAATATCTAGCCACATGCAAATTTTATAAAAGATCCTTTTAATTAACTTCTCGATTAAATGGAAAATCCAAACTGAGGTTACTTTTATAGGGTCAGTTACATGCTAAGGAGGAAGCATAGAGAATAGAATGGTTCCCAGAGGCTGTCACCTTCTTAATTTAAGGTAAAAAATTCTACTCTATTAGCTTAGTATTAGATGAAAACAGAAATTCTGGTCACATACAGGTCCAGTTCACTGCAGTGAAGTATATCTTTTCAGAAAGTTGTATAAAATTGAATAATATACGATGTATTAAATTTAAAAAAAAAACAAAAACAGGATATATTTGAACTCCTTCTTGAAGTTATTCCTCCTGCCTAAATTGTCAGGAGTCTTTACAGCTCTTAAGTCCAAGGGCAGGGAGGGGTCATTCTAGCAGTCACACCAGCCAGGAGTCAACCTGGGACACCTTGGTCTACTGCCATTGCTTTGTGAGAACACATAATGTCACTATTGAAAACTGATCCTACACAAAATGGTCAAGTAATTTATTGTACAAATTGAGACACTTTTGATAATAGAAAGGAATGCTGTTAATAATTATGCCAGGACAAGAGACGTTAGCCAGGACTGTTTCAGAAAACCAGGATGTATGGTTACCTTCTATGTAATTCAAGATCTTGTTCACCCTATGTGGTTTGCTGAGGCAGGTGGATTTCATTCTTCAGTGTTAAGTGCAGATAACAGTGTTCTATGCTTAGAATCTCAGTGCCACACTCAAAGTGCACCTCTTCTTCCATTCAAATACTCAGCCCTGCTCAGCCCTCTGCTTCAAGGTCAAGTTCCTAGAGGATCAAGATGAACTCTGGTTTCTGCCTCCCTCACCCTTGCCTCTCCAGGATGCCCTTCAGGAAGTCAGGCTACTCTCTGGAGATCCACCCCTTTGGAGGTCAGAAGTCTTACCTTCCAAAGACCCACCACCCAAACACAAAGAGCTCAATGATACACTCCAAGGAAAGCTCCAAGGTGCACACCTTTCCTTCCAGACACTTTCCACACTCCTTTGAAGCTTCCGCATCTGGAGAAGAGAAAAAGTTTGGTAAAAGCCAGTGTTAGAGACATCATTTGTTTCTATGGTCAGACCTGAGTTTTCTAAGCTGTTATCAACTGGCCTGTTTAGGCAACATCTCTATACTTCTACATTTCTTTCTTTCTTTCTTTCTTTCTTTCTTTCTTTCTTTCTTTCTTTCTTTCTTTCTTTCTTTCCTTTCCTTTCCTTTCCTTTCCTTTTCTTTTCTTTTCTTTTCTTTTCTTTTCTTTTCTTTTCTTTTCTTTTCTTTTCTTTTCTTTTAAATGGAATCTTGCCCTGTTGCCCAGGCTGGAGTGCAATGACATGATCTCAGCTCACTGCAATTTCCAGCTCCTTCACCCTGCCTCAGCCTCCCAAGTAGCTGGAGTTACAAATGCCCACCACCACGCCCAGCTAATTTTTGTATTTCTAGTGGAGATGGGGTTTCACCACGTTGGCCAGGCTGGTCTCGAACTCTTGACCTCGTGATCTGCCCACCTTGGCCTCCCAAAGTGCTGGGATTACAGGCAAGAGCCACTGCACCCGGCCTACTTCTACATTTCAAAATAATTATCAGAATGAGTTCACATTGCTCATGATTTGAGGAGAAAAGGGAAAGGAAGAAAAAGAATATTTGCTAAATCCCTAGTATTGTGTAGTGTTGGGAATATATGGATGAAGAAGACATAATATCTGGTTTTGAGAAGGCGAGAAGGAGGGACAGATATAATACATGTGTATATGATAACTCCTATAACAGAAACATAGAAGAAGGAGTAATTCTCCATGTCTGCATCCAATAAGAGGTGACATTAAATCTGAATTATTCTAGACTTAGAAGAAACATGACATGCCACATATTAAATAAGCTGACCATGTGTTAGCAAAGCCATTCTTTACTGGAGGACTAAAAACATTTTCCATCCTAGGTGAATATCTTAAATGGAAGTACCAAATAGAAGTACCCCCCAAAATGAGCAACTTAATCTATCAAGTTGTATGGAGTTGGTAAATTCTTTATAACACCAGGCTTCAGAGGAAACCAAATCCTCTTCCATTGGCAATTATTAGAGTAGTGCACAAATACCCACATTCTGATAATACAAGTAATGCTGAGATATTTACTCAAGACCCCATCACCCTAAATGGGAATACCCAACACGATGTCACTGCCTTGAGGGTTTCCAATAAAGTCTGCATTTTGTGTACAGCTTTTTATAAAACTTTTCTTTTAGGTTCAGCGGTACATGTGCTGGTTTGTTATATAGGTAAATTGCATGTCACAGGGGTTCGTTGTACAGATTATCTCATCACCTAGGTAATAATCTTACTATCCAATAGGTGGTTTTTAGGTCCTCTCCCTCCTCTACCTTCCACCCTCAAGTACACATGTGTTCATGTGTAGTCAATGTTTGCTCCCATTTATAAGCAAGAACATTCAGTATTTGGTTTTCTGTTCCTGAATTAGTTTGCCTATGATAATGGCCTCAAACTCCATTCATGTTGCTGCAAAGGACATAATCTTGTTCTTTTTTATGGTTGCATAGTATTCCATAGTGTATATATACCACATTTTATTTATCCAGTCTACTATTGATGGGCATTTAGGAGGTTGATTCCATGTCTTTGCTATTGTGAATAGTGCTATGATGAGTATATGCATGTATGTGTCTTTATAGTCAAATGGCTCATATTCCTTTGGGTATACACCCAATCATGGGACTGCTGGGTTGAATGGTAATTCTGTTTTAAGTTCTTTGAGAAATTGCCACACTGCTTTCCACTATGACTGAACTAATTTACAGTCTGTGTATTCTGTTTTCACACTGCTGATAAAGATATACCCGAGACTGGGCAATTTACAAAAGAAAGAGGCTTATTGGACTTACAGTTCCACATGTCTAGGGAGGCCTCACAATCATAATGGAAGGAGAAAGGCATGTCTCATATGGTGGCAGACAAGAGAGCTTGTGTAGGAAAACTCCCATTTTTAAAACCATCAGCTCTCATAAGACTTATTCACTATCACAAGAACAGCACAAGAAAGACCTGCCCCCACGATTCAATTATCTCCCACCAGGTCCCTCCCACAACACATGGGAATTCAAGATGAGATTTGGGTGGGGACACAGCCAAACCACATCATTCTGCCTCTGTCCCCTCCCAAATCTTATTTCCTCACATTTTAAAACCAATCATGCCTTTCCTACAGTCTCTCAGTCTTTTTTTTTTTTTACTTATTTATTTATTTATTTATTATTATTATTATACTTTAAGTTCTAGGATACATGTGCATAACGTGCAGGTTTGTTACATATGTATATTTGTGCCATGTTGGTGTGCTGCACCCATCAACTCGTCAGCACCCATCAACTCGTCATTTACATCAGGTATAACTCCCAATGCCATCCCTCCCCCTCCCCCCCTCCCCATGATAGGCCCCGGTGTGTGATGTTCCCCTTCCCGAGTCCAAGTGATCTCATTGTTCAGTTCCCACCTATGAGTGAGAACATGCGGTGTTTGGTTTTCTGTTCTTGTGATAGTTTACTAAGAATGATGGTTTCCAGCTGCACCCATGTCCCTACAAAGGACACAAACTCATCCATTTTTATGGCTGCATAGTATTCCATGGTGTATATGTGCCACATTTTCTTAATCCAGTCTGTCACTGATGGACATTTGGGTTGATTCCAAGTCTTTGCTATTGTGAATAGTGCTGCAATAAATGTACGTGTGCATGTGTCTTTATAGCAGCATGATTTATAATCCTTTGGGTATACACCCAGTAATGGGATGGCTGGGCCATATGGTACATCTAGTTCTAGATCCTTGAGGAATCGCCATACTGTTTTCCATAATGGTTGAACTAGTTTACAATCCCACCAACAGTGTAAAAGTGTCCCTATTTCTCCACATCCTCTCCAGCACCTGTTGTTTCCTGACTTTTTAATGATCACCATTCTAACTGGTGTGAGATGGTATCTCATTGTGGTTTTGATTTGCATTTCTCTGATGGCCAGTGATGATGAGCATTTTTTCATGTGTCTGTTGGCTGTATGAATGTCTTCTTTTGAGAAATGTCTGTTCATATCCTTTGCCCACTTTTTGATGGGGTTGTTTTTTTTTTCTTGTAAATTTGTTTGAGTTCTTTGTAGGTTCTGGATATTAGCCCTTTGTTAGATGAGTAGATTGCAAAAATTTTCTCCCATTCTGTAGGTTGCCTGTTCACTCTGATGGTAGTTTCTTTTGCTGTGCAGAAGCTCTTTAGTTTAATTAGATCTCATTTGTCAATTTTGGCTTTTGCTGCCATTGCCTTTGGTGTTTTAGACATGAAGTCTTTGCCCATGCCTATGTCCTGAATGGTACTACCTAGGTTTTCTTCTAGGGTTTTTATGGTATTAGGTCTAACATTTAAGTCTCTAATCCATCTTGAATTAATTTTCGTATAAGGAGTAAGGAAAGGATCCAGTTTCAGCTTTCTACTTATGGCTAGCCAATTTTCCTAGCACCATTTATTAAATAGGGAATCCTTTCCCCATTTCTTGTTTCTCTCAGGTTTGTCAAAGATCAGATGGCTGTAGATGTGTGGTATTATTTCTGAGGACTCTGTTCTGTTCCATTGGTCTATATCTCTGTTTTGGTACCAGTACCATGCTGTTTTGGTTACTGTAGCCTTGTAGTATAGTAGATCTACCGAGCAAATGGAGAACAAAAAAAAGCAAGGGTTGCAATACTAGTCTCTGATAAAACAGACTTTAAACCATCAAAGATCAAAAGAGACAAAGAAGGCCATTATATAATGGTAAAGGGATCAATTCAACAGGAAGAACTAACTATCCTAAATATATATGCACCCAATACAGGAGCACCCAGATTCATAAAGCAAGTCCTTCGAGACTTACAAAGAGACTTAGACTCCCATACAATAATAATGGGAGACTTCAACACTCCACTGTCAACATTAGACAGATCAACGAGACAGAAAGTTAACAAGGATATCCAGGAATTGAACTCATCTCTGCAGCAAGCAGAGCTAATAGACATCTATAGAATTCTCCACCCCAAATCAACAGAATATACATTCTTCTCAGCACCACATCGCACTTCCAAAATTGACCACATAATTGGAAGTAAAGCACTCCTCAAAGTCTTAACTCATTTCTGCATTAACTCAAAAGTCCACAGTCCAAAGTCTCATTGGAGACAAGGCAAGTCCCTTCTGCCTATGAGACTGTAAAATCAAAAGCAATTTGGTTACTTCCTAGGGACAATGGGGGTACAGGTATTGGGTAAATATGGACACTTCAAATGGAGAAATTAACCAAAACGAAGGGGCTACAGTCCCCCTGAAAGTCCAAAATCCAGCGGGGCAGTCAAATTTTAAAGCTCCAAAATGATCTCCTTTGACTCCATGTCTCACATCCAGGTCATGCTGATGCAAGAGGTGGGTTCCCATGGTCTTGGGCAGCTCTGCCCCTGTGGTTTTGCAGGATATAGCCCCCCTCCTGGGTGCTGTCATGGCCTGGCATTGAGTGCCTGTGACTTTTCCAGGCACCTTGTGCAAGCTGTTGGTGGATCTACCATTCTGGGGTCTGGATGGTAGTTGCCTGCTTCTCACAGCTCCACTAGGCAGTGCCCCAGGAGGGACTCCATGTCGGGGCTCTGACCCCACATTTCCCTTTCATACTGCCCTAGCAGAGGTTCTCCTGCAACAAACTTCTGCCTGGGCATCCAGGCATTTCCATACATCCTCTGAAATCTAGGCAGACAATCTCAAACCTCAATTCTTGACTTCTCTGCACCTGTAGGCTCAACACCATGTGGAAGCTGACAAGACTTGGGGCTTCCACCCTCTGAAGCAACAGCCTGAGCTGCACCTTGGCCCCTTTTAGTCACAGCTAGAGTGGATGGAACACAAGGCACCAAGTCGCTAGACTGCACACAGCAAAGAGACTCTGGGCCCAGCCTGCAAAACCACTTTTCCTTCTAAGCCTCCAGGTTGTGATGGGAGGGGCTGCCACGAAGACCTCTGACATGCCCTGGAGACATTTTCCCCATTGTCTTGGGGATTAACATTCAGCTCCTCATTACTTATGCAAATTTCTGCAGCTGCCTTGAATTTCTCCTCAGAAAATGGGATTTGCTTTTCTATTACATTGTCAGGCTGCAAATTTTCCCAACTTTTATGCTGTTTCCTTTTTAAAACAATGTTTTTAACAGCACCCAAGTCATATCTTTAACGCTTTGCTGCCTAAGCTTCCACCAGATACCCTAAATCCTCTCTCTCAAGTTCAAAGTTCCACAAGTCTCTAGGGCAAGGGCAAAATGCTGCCAGTCTCTTTACTAAAATGTAACAAGAGTTACTTTTGCTCCACTTCCCAACAAGTTCCTCATGTCCATCTGAGACCACCTCAGCCTGGATTTCATTGTTCATATCATTATCAGCATTTTGATCAAAGCCATTTAACAAGTCCCTAGGGAATTCCAAACTTCCCCACATTTTCCTGTCTTTTTCTGAGCTCTCCAAACTGTTCCAACCTCTGCCTGTTACCAAGTTCCAAAGTTGCTTCTACATTTTTGAGTATCTTTTCAGCAGCGCCCCACTCTACTGGTACCAAATTACTGTATTAGTCTGTTTTCACACTGCTGATGAAGACATACCTGAGACTGGACAATTACCTCTGGAAAGAGGCCTCATAATTATGGCAGAAGCCGAAAGGCACATCTCACATCACAGCAGACAAGAGAAGAGAGCTTGTTCAGGGAAACTTCCATTTTTAAAACCATCTCATGAGACTTATTCACTGTCGTGAGGACAGCATGGAAAAGACCTGCCCCCATGATTCAATTACCTCCCACCAGGTCCCTCCCACAACACGGGGGAATTCAAGATAAGATTTGGGTGAGGACACAGCCAAACCATATCACCATCCCACCAACAATGTATATGCATTTTCTTTTCTCTACAAGTTGGTCAGCATTTGTTACTTTTTGAGTTTTTAATAATAGCCATTCTGAGTGCTGTGAGATGTTATCTCATTGTGGTTTTGATTTGCATTTCTGTGATGATTAGTGATGTTGAGCATTTTTTCATATGCTTCTTGAGCACATGTACATCTTCTTTTGAAAAGTGTCTGTTCATGTTCTTTGTGCATGTTTTAATGGGGTTGTTTGGTTTTTTCCTTGTAAATTTGTTTAAGTTCCTTATAGATTCTGGATATTCAACATTTATTGGATATATAGCTTGCATATATCTTCTCCCATTCTGTAGGCTGTTTACTCTGTTGATAATTTCTTTTGCTGTGCAGAAGTTCTTCAGTGTAATCAGATTCCATTTGACAATTTTTGGGTTTTATTGCAATTGTCTTTGGCAGCTTCATCATGAAATCTTTGCCAGAACGTACGTCTACAGTAACATTTTTTAGGTTGTCTTCTGGGTTTTTATAGTTGTAGGTTTTACATATAAGTCTCTAACCTAGCTTGCATTGATTTTTGTATATGGTGTAAGGAAGGAGTTCAGTTTTAATCTTCTTCATAGGGCTAACCAGTTATTCCAGTTCCATTTATTGAATAGGGTGTCCTTTCCCCATTGCCTGCTTTGTTGACTTTGTCAAAGATTAGACTGTTGTAGATGTGTGATTTTATTTCTGGGCTCTCTATTCTGTTTCCTTTTTTTTTTTTTTTTTTTTTTTTTTTTTTTTTGTACCATGCTGTTTTGGTTACACTAACCTTGTAGAATAGTTTGAAGTCAGGTAATGTGGTGTCTCCAGCTTTATTCCTTGTGCTTAGTATTGCTTTGGCTATTGGCACTCGTTTTGCTTCCACATGAATTTTAAAATAGTTTTTTATAATTATATGAAGAATGCCATTGATAGTTTATAGGAATAGCATTGAATCTATAAATTGCTTTGGGCAGTATGGCCATTTTAACAATATTGATTCTTCCTATCCATAAGCATTGAATCTTTGTGTCATCTCTGATTTATTTGAGCAGGGTTTTGTAATTCTCATTGTAGAAATTTTTCACCTCCTTGGTTAGCCATATTCCCAGGTATTTTATTTCTTTCCTGGCACTTGTGAATGTGATTCATTCCTCACCTGGCTCTCGACTTGGCTATTGTTGGTGTATAGAAATGCCAGTGATTTCTATGCATTGATTTGTAACCTGAAACTTTGCTGAAGTTGTTTATCAACTGAAGGAGCTTCTGGGCTGAGACTGTGGGGTTTTCCAGATAGAGAATTATGTTGTCTACAAACGGAGATAGTTTGACTTCCTCTTTTCCTATTTGGATGTCTTTAGTTTCTTTCTCTTCCCTGATTGCTCTGGCTAGGATATCCAGTACAATGTTGAATGTGAGTGGTGAAAGTGGGCATCCTTGTCTTGTTCCAGTTCTCAAATGTTTCAAGTTTTTGCCCATTCAGTATGATGTTGGTGTGGGTTTGTTACATATGGCTCTGATTATTTTGAGGTATGTTCCTTCATTGACTAGTGTATCAAGGGTTTTTAACATGAAAAGATTTTTCATTTTATCAAAGGCCTTTTCTGTGTCTATTGAGATGAGCATGTGGTTTTGGTTTTAGTTCTGTTTATGTAATGAATCACATTTATTGATTCATGTATGTTGAACAAACCTTGCATCCCAGAGATAAATCGTACTTGATTGTGGTGGATTAATTTTTTGATGTCTTGCTGGATTTTGTTTGCTGGTATTTTGTTGAGAAATTTTGCATCTATATTTATCAAGAATATTGTCCTGAGGCTTTCCTTTTATTCTGTCTGTGCCAGGTTTTGGTATCAGGAAGATGCTGGACTCATAGAATGAGTTTGGGAGGAGTCCCTCCTCCTCAATTTTTTGAAATAGTTTCAATAGGGATGGTACCAGCTTTCCTTTATACATGTGATAGAATTTAGTTGTGACTTCATCTGATCCTGGGCTTTTTATGATTGGTAGACTTTTGATTACTGATTCAATATCAGAACTCATTATTGGTTTGTTCAGGGATTCCATTTCTTCCTGGTTCAATCTTAGGAGGTGTAGGTTTCCAAGAATTTAGCCATTTATTCTAGGTTTTCTAGTTTTTTGTGCTTAAGGGTATTAGTAGTAGTCTCTGAGCATTTTTTTTTTATTTCTGTGGGTTGGTGGTAATGTCCTCTTTGTTATTTCTGACTGTGTTTATTTGGATCTTCTCTCTTTTTCTCTTTATTTGTCTAGCTAGTGATCTACTCATCTTATTTATTCTTTCAAAAAACCAACTCCTGATGTGTTGATCTTTTGTATGGTTTCTCACATCTCAATTTCCTTCAGTTTGCCTCTGATTTTGGTTATTTCTTGTCTTCTGCTAGCTCTGGGGTTGGTTTGCTCTTATTTCTCTAGTTCCTCTAGGTGATATGTTAGTTACTAATTTAAGATCTTTCTATTTGATGTGGGCATTTAATGCTATAAACTTTTCTCTTAACACAGGTATAGCTGTGTCCCAGATAGTCTGGTATGTTGTATCTTTGTTCTCATTAGTTTCAAAGTATTTCTTGATGTCTACCTTAGTTTTATTGTTTATGCAAAAGTTACTTTGGAGCAGATTGTTTAATTTCCATGTAACTGTGTGCTTTTGAGCAGTTTTCTTAGTATTGATTTCTATTTTTATTGTACTGTGATCCAAGAGTGTGTTTGGTATAATTTGGGTTTTTTTAATTTGCTGAGGATTATTTTATTGCCAATTGTGTGGTCAATTTTCGTGTATGTGCCCACGCAAAGGAGGAAAATGTATATTCTGTTGTTTTTGGATAGAGAGTTCTGTAGGTGTATGTTAGGCTCATTTTGTCAAATGTTGAGTTCAGGTCCCAAATATCTTTATTAGTTTTCTGCCTCAATTATCTAATACTGTCAGTGGAGTGTTGAAGTCTCCCACTATTACTGTTTGGTTATCTAAGTCTCTTTGTATGTTTTTAAGAAATTGCTTTATAAATCTGGGTGTTCCTATGTTGCATGCATATATATTTAGGACAGTCAGATCTTCTTGTTGAATTAAAATCTTTGCCATTATATAATGTCCTTCTGTGTCTTTTTTGATTACCATTGGTTTAAAGTCTGTTTTGTCTGAAATTAGAACAGCAACCCCTGCTTTTTCCTGTTTTCCATTTACTTGGTAGATTTTTCTCCATCTCTTTACTTTAAGTCTATGGGTGTCATTACATGTCAGATGATTCTCTTGAAGACAGCATAGAGTTGGGTCTTGCTTTCTTTATTCCACTTGCCATTCTTTGCCTTTTAATTGGAGCATCAGTTGAGGTTTGATTTTGTCATCATGTTGTTAGCTGGTTATTATTCAGACTTGATGGCTTGATTGCTTTATAGTGTTAATGGTCTATGTACTTAAGTGTGTTTTTGTGGTGGCCAATATTAGTCTTTCCTTTCCATATTTAGCACTCCCTTAAGGACCTCTTGTAAGACAGTCTACTGGTAAGAATTCCCTTAGCATTTGCTTGTCTGAAAAAGATCTTGGTCAGGCATGGGGGCTCACGCCTGTAATCCCAGCACTTTGGGAGACCAAGGTGGGCGGATCACCTGAGGTCAGGAGTTTGAGACTAGCCTGGCCAACATGGTGAAATTCTGTGTCTATCAATAATACAAAAATTAGCCAGCCATGGTGGCACACGCCTGTAATCCCAGCTACTCAGGAGGTTGAGGCAGGATAATCGCTTGAACTTGGGAGGTGGAAGTTGCAGTGAGCCGAGATCGCACCAATGCACTCCAGCCTGGGTGACAGAGCAAGACTCCATCTTGGGAAAAAAAAAAAAATCTTATTTTTTCTTCACGTTAGTCTGGTGCAGTTCCCTTTTTAGTGATCTGCTCCTTCTTTCTAGATGCCTTTAACATATTTTCTTTCATTTCAGACTTGGAAATCTGATTACTGTGTGTCTTGGGGATCGTCATCTTGTACCGTATCACACAGGGGTTCTCTGCATTTCTTGAATTTGAATGTTGGCCTCTCTAACAAGGTTAGGGAAATTTTCATGGATGATGTCCGTAACTATGTTTTCCAAGCTGCTTACTTTCTCTCCCTCTTTTTCAGGCTAGCCAATGAGTCATAGGTTTAGTCTCTTTCCATAATCCCACGTATCTCAGAAGTTTTGTCAATTCTTTTTTGTTTCTTCTTTACTTTTGTCTGATTGAGTTACTTCAGAGAACTGGTTTTTGAGCTGAGATTCTTTCCTCAGCTTGGTTGATTCTGCTGTTAATACTTGTAATTGTACTATGAAATTCTTGAAGTGAGTTTTTCAGCTCTATCAGATCAGTTTGGTTCTTTCTTTTCTTTTCTTTTCTTTTTTTTTTTTTTTTTTGACAGAGTCTCACTCTGTCACCCAGGCAATGGCACAATCTCGGCTCATTACAATCTCCACCTCCCAGGTTCAAATGATTCTTCTGCCTCAGCCTCTCGAGTAGCTGTGATTACAGTGCCTGCCACCTTGCACATTTTTAATAGAAACAGGGTTTCACCATGTTGACCAGGCTGGTCTCAGACTCCTGTCTTAAAGTGACCTGCCCACCTTGGCCTCCCAAAGTGCTGGGCTTACAGGCATGAGCCACCGCATCCAGCCTGGTTCTTTCTTAAAATTGCCATTTTGCCTTTTATCTCCTCTATCATTTCATTGTATTCCTTAGATTCCTTGGATTGGGTTTCAACTTTCTCCTGAATATTGATGATCTTTGTTCCTATCCATATTCTGAATTATATTTCTGTCATTTCAGCCATTTCAATCTGGTGAAGAACCATTGTTGGGGAACTAGTGCAGTTGTTTGGAGGTAAGAACATACTCTGGCATTTTGAGCTGCCAGAGTTCTTGTGCTGGTTCTTATTTGTGTGGCATAGTGTTCCTTTAACTGTGGTGTAATCTGAGTAGAGTCTGTTGTCTTCATTTCTGGATATTTTCAGCAGGCCGAGGCTTCGTGCAGGGTCTCTTGTAGCTGAATTCTTGTCCTTGGTTTCATGGGGTGTATACTAGCAAAATATTTTTGGCGTTGAAGTTTTGGGTTGGTAGACAGCACTTAAGTGTAATGGCCAGTAGATAGGTTCTTGCTCATCCACGTGGCTCCTCTGTATTTCCTTGTGTTTGCAACCATGCTCCATCTCAATGCTTTGAGAGTGTGGGCTCCTCTCCCACTCAAGTGTTAACTACAGACCTCATTTTGGCACTCCTAGGTTTCACACCACAGCCCTGGGGCAAGCTCAGCCTTTATGTTGCCTGCCTGGCTTGGGGGCAGGGATCTCAGCAGTGGCAATGGCAAAGGATCTTTCACTTGTCTCTTACGGCTCCATCTTCAGAGAAATGCAGGGCCCTTACCAATCTGGGTGATTGGCCTGGAGTGGGGCAGCTGTGTGGGCTCAACCTGGGGGCCCTGTCTGGCAACAAATAGTAGGGGCAGGGAGCTCATGGGGTAGACAGACTGGCCTCTTCTCCTTATGGCGGCTGCAGCATGTTAGAGGTATAAGGCACTCAGGGTCTTTGTTCCTTCTCAGTCTGAAGTCAGCGAGGGCAGTACCCCTACAGTGGCAGTAGCAGTGGCAGAGGTGCTCTCAGTTGCCTCTGGGAGTTCCACCCCAGAGAAACACAGCCACTGCCAACGGGAATGTTAAGCCAGGGATTGAGACAACTATACTGGGGGCCTGAGCCAGGGGCCCTCCTTGATAAAGAGCAGGGTGTCAGGGCTCACAGGGAAGAGAGAATGAGCTCCTTTCCTTATGGTAAGTGTGGCGTGCTGGGGCACAAATAAAGCCCTCAGACTCTGTTCCTTCCCCAGTCCAAGAGGAACAAGGGCAAAACTGCTGCAATGGCAATGGCACAGAGATTGTCAGTTGCCACTTGGAGCTCGATCCTAGGGAAACACAGAGCCACTACCAGTGGGAGCACTCAGTCAGGGATGGGGCAGCTGCTCTGTGGTCCCCAGCTGAGGACCCTGCCTGGTGAAGACTAGGGGGTGGTGGCTCACAGGAAAGAGAAACTGAGCTCCTCTCCATAGGGTAGCTGTGACATGCTGGAGGTGCCACCAATGTGACCAGGCCCTTTGTTCCTCCCCCTGCCCAAGGGTAGTAAGGGTGGTACCACTGCAGCCACAATGCGAGAGGGTCTGAGGGTTGTCGCTGGGATTTCCTTTCCAGGGAAATGCAGAGCCACCACCAGCTGACGTGTTCAAGCAGAGGCAAGGTGGTTGTGCTGGGTGACCTGTTTGGAAGGCTGTATTCGTCTATTCTTGTACTGCTGTCAAGAAATACCTGAGAGTGGGTAATTTAGAAAGAAAAGAGGGTTAATTGGGTCATGATTCTGCTGGCTGTACAGGAAGCATGGCAGCATCTGCTTCTGGGGAGGCTTCAGGGAGCTTTGACTCACGGTGGAAGGCAAAGCAGGAACAGGCATCTTAATGGCAGGAGCAGGACCAAGGTGAGTGGGGGGACAGTGCCACACACTTTTTAAAAACCAGATCTAGTGAGAACTCACTATCATGACAGACTACCAACGGGGAAATCCACCCCCATGATCCAATCTCCCACCAGGCCCCACCTCCAATACTGAGGATTATAATTTAACATAGGGATTATAATTTAACATAAGATTTGGGCAGGGACACAGATCCTAACTATGTCAAAGGCCCTGCCCAGTGAGGAGTAACAGGACCTGCCTGGAACACAGTCCTGTTGCTTTTCCATAAGGCAGCAGTGCTGTGCTGGAGGTCCTTCTTAGTCCTCAGTCCTTAGTCTTTTTGCTCCCTCCCAAGCCTGAGGGCAGCAGGAGCAGGAGCTGTAGAGAACAGAAATAGCACGTCTGCCCACTTCTGCTGGGAGTTCTGTCCCAGGGCAGCGCAGGGCTGCCAATGCTACATGAAACTGGACTTCATTCTTGGCAGAATGTGGCAAGCTCCCATTTACCAGCACCCTGCCACACAACAGATCAAGAAATCCACACCCTCTAAACCCATGAACCTGAAAATTGGCATCACAAAAAAGTACTTTCACACATTGTGGGTTTAGAACCTGCCCGAGCACCCAAGCGGGGGTAGGGTGGGTGGGGACCCAGGTTATGAGGCCCTGCCCAATAAGAGTAGCAGGGACAGAGAACCATGAGGAAAACAGAGTGGCCACTTTTCTTTAAGGGGGCTATGCTCGGTGGAGGGCTGCATTAGTCCTTCATCTTTTCACTGTCTCCCAAGCCGAGGGCAGAAAGGACAGGGGCTCCAGAGCAGCAAAAATGGCAGGCCTGTCTGCCACCACTGGGAGCTCCCTCGCAGAGCAGTGCAGAGCTGCTACCAGCACCCCAGAAGGGGCGAGGTGGCTGGGGTCCCATGTTGGGAGGCCCTGCCCACTGAGGGTAAGTAGGGGCAGTGACCCACATGGAAAACAGTCTGGCCACTTTTTCGTAAGACAGTTGCACTGTGCTGGGGGCTGTGTTCGTCTTGAATCGCTTTGCGGCCTCCTGAGCCTGAGGGCAGCGGGAGCTGGGAGCTGCAGAGCAGGAAAACTAAGAGGCCTGCCTGCCACCACTGGGAGCTCCATCCCAGGCAAGTGCGGAAGTCAGAGAGCTCAGGCGGTACTGGGGGCTGCACTAGGGTCCTAGGCCAGTGGGCCTAGTCTGGTGGGGTACAGTGGAGGTAAGGCCTGCAGTCCGTCCAGTCCCCAGCCCTGTCAATTCAGCCTCTACCCCACAGACGTGTGACGGAGTCTTGCTTCCCCCATCGCCAGAGCTGCCATAGCTGGTGCCAGGGTGCCCAGGGGTCTAAGGGCCTCAGGAAGCCATGTGCGCCTGAGTGGTGGCTCTGCCCAGGCTCTAAGCAGCTCTTCATGTCAGTCTGGAGGCCCGTTCTGACTGGGGAGAGCCTCTCCTGGCTCCGTGCCGATCCTGGGGCCGGTAGCTGTCCGGTCTCTCTCTTCTCCCTTCTCCATGAGCTGTGTTGCTTCCCGGATGCATCCCAACTTGTCCACCTGGATGATCCAGTTGAAGAGCTAACGTTTATTCGCCACGCTTTCTCCTCTCTGTGAGCGTGGCGCACACCAGCTGCTTCTAGTCAGCCATCTTGGCAAAAAAAAAAAAAAATCTAGTTTCTTTCTACACTGAATGGCAGTGGAACTCTAAGATTCAGTGGGACCTGGCAGTTTGTTCCCACTGGGTGGCCAATGCTACATCAAACTGGACTTCATTCTTGGCAAAATGTGGTAGGCTCGCATTTACCAGCACCCCGCCACATGATAGTGCAACAAATCCACACCCTCTAAACCCATGAATCTGAAAGTTGGCATCATAAAAAAGTACTTTCACACATTGTGGTTTTAGAATCAATTTATTTTAAGAAAACTTTTTTTAAAATTTTTCTTTCATGAATATTTCATTATTCATCACTCTATTTTCTCTGCTGTAGCTAAGCAGAATAGTGCTGAGAAAACAGTTCAAAAGTTATTGTAGAGGATTCAAATCTCCACTGGCAGCTTAAAATCTACAAAATTTTCCCTTTTGTTGTTTAAAGTAAAGGTAAATATTGACTGCATTCTTTGGACTCATACCCAGAATATAGTTGCTGAGGGTGAGAATACAATGTACAAATGTCTGCTCAGGAGGTAAAGAAAGCCAGCACAAAAAAAAAAAAACTGGTCCCAGAAGGCAGAGCAAGCCAGCAAAATAGTTTTGCCATGTAACAGTATTACTGTAGAAGGAGATTCACTGGTATTTTAAATGGTTTTATTTTAAAAGATAAGGAAGAAAGGAAGAGAGAAAGATTCCTTGCCAGTATAAACTTTTGACAATGAACAGCTGCCACTTTATGTGCTTTAATTTTACTGCACCTATTCACTATGCTTCCTTAAAATGATTTAAAGTTTTTGATTTTATAATACTCAGAAACTCAGGTCTTAAAGGCAACACCCAATGGTTAAAATCATTGCTTTAAAAATACTTTTCTAGCTGGGCACAGTGACAAGCGCATGTAGTGTCAGCTACTCAGGAGACTGGGGTGGGAGGATCACTTCAGCCCAGGAGTTCAAGGCTAGCCAGGGAAGCATGGCCGCACCCTGTCTCTGAAAATATAAAAAACAAAATACATTTCTGATAAGAAGCAAAACTAATAGCTGCTTTTCTGTGTTTACAGTGCAGACCTGGGAAGGTGACATTTTTATGTAGCATGAGGTCACAGCCCGACTAGAAACTATTGCAGGGGAGATAAACGGCTGTTGGCTGGCTAGCTTGCTTCTCCTGATGAATATTTACAACAGACTGGCTATAGATGCCAGCGGCTGGCCTTCCCAACAGTGTCCTAATCATTACAGACAACTGAGCAGCCTGCACGGGCCTTTGAAGCAGTGTATTCCCTTACGATTTGACCACGGTAGCCTGTTTCCCTCATGAACAGTAGTGGCCACTATTCCATGACACTCGCGGGATCTCTTCAGCAGCTAGTCATTCATGTCAGCAAATTATATTCCTGCTAGATGCGGAACAGATGGACCAAGGTCCAAGATAACAGCAAACTTGTCCCATTTTTCACAGGGTCATAGGCTCTAGCCAGATTTGAGCATCAAGAGAATAGGTGTGGAAAACACAGATGTGGATGATAAAGTATTTGAGTATCAATCCCAAGGGCTGGGTCACTGCCTACAATTTTAATCCACCTGAAATCTTCAGAATATGCATCCTGAGTGAATTTCTTTATAAGGTCTCTGTCCTTATACCTATGCCCACATTGAAGCAGGACTTCACACTTTGACAAGTGCCAGAGATAGCTCTCACTCCACAATGTCACATGTATTAGGTTACAATAATCTTATGTCTTTATAATTCTATATCTTATATATTACAATTATATACATATATATGACACCCATTATATAATAGATATTTTATGTATTATATATTATCTCTATATAATAGATATTATATATTATGATATATATTTTTTCATATATATTACATTATATATACTATTATATAATATAAAATAATTATATATTATATCTGATATATAATATAGATATATAGTAGATGATATATTATATATCAGATATAATATATTAACACATGTTATATGATACATATATATTTATAATTATATAAATATCTGTAATATATAATATGATATATAAATAATATAAAAATATATAATATATAGATATATTGGGTTATATTATATAACAGACATATATAATAGGCATTATATTTCACATATATGTGAGTGTATATATATATGTGTATATATATGATTCATGGAGACAAAGGCAAAGGATGCCTGTCAGTCATCATACTGCAGAAACTGAATCATACCCTTGGACGTGTTTAGTTTTTCTATTCATAGTCCTTTCTCTTCCCATCTCTTTAGTCAATCTACCTTTCCCTTCCTCATCACAGCCCAAAAAAAAAACTGCTGCCTAGAACCATTCAGCTTTTTCTCTTAACTTATGTTTTCTACTGAGTAAAACTAAAGTTTAGGAGCTATCTGTACAGTAAGTTGAGTTCATTCTACCATGTACATGCAAGTGTGTCAGCAAACCCAGAAAGAGCATGTCATGTGCTTGCCATGACATTCACCTCTCCCCCTTATATAGACATGATAATGATCCATTTATGGGCACTTACGATGTGCTAGGCACTTCACTTTAGTGCTTCATGTGCATCACTGTTTTATACAGTCTTCTAAGGTAGATATCATTATGCTCAGTTTCAGTTCACAAATAAGACAGCTTCTAAGAGTAAACAGCACAACTTAGGTTCTGAGTTGAAAAAAATAGGATATATGCCTGTGTCTGGCCCCAAAGCTTGGCCTGTCTGTAAAACCTCTATTGCTTCTGACAACAGGCATTGAACAGATGGCTAGTGAGGGAGATGCTGGGGCACAGCCCAGGGTAGGGGAAAGTTCACCTACCTGTGAAGGGAGAAATCCCAACTTTGACTACATTTATAGAAGAACTAGGTACCAGAGGGACTCTCAAATCACAGACTCAGAATTGGCAATAAATTTAGAGAATGTTTCTCAGGTACCATGAGGTACTTTCCCAAGATAACACAATTAATTAGTGACAAAACTAGAATAAGAAGCCAGTCTTGTGAGTCCTTTTTTTCTTTTTTTTTTTTTTTCTTTTTTTTTTTTGAGACAGAGTTTTGCTCTTGTTGCCAGGCTGGAGTGCAATGGCATGATCTTGGCCCACTGCAACTTCCGCTTCCCAGGTTCAGGCGATTCTCCTGCCTCAGCCTCCCAAGTAGCTGGGATTACAGGCATGCGCCACCACACCCAGCTAATTTTTGTACTTTTAGTAGAGACGGGGTTTCACCATGTTGGTCAGGCTGGTCTCGAACTCCTGACCTCAGGTGATCCGCCCACCTTGGTCTCCCAAAGTGCTGGGATTGTCAACTACACTTATGTCTTCTGAGGTCATGAGAGGATACATGTTGCTCATCTAAGTCTTCTAAGTCTTATGTATTCTAAGTGTTGCCTCTGGGGAAATAAAACTTCATATTCCTCTCCCTGCTTCTGGAGAAAGTAAAGGGGGCAGGGTAGAGAAGAAAGGATAACACTTGAAATACATGAAGCTTTTTTTAGCAGAGCACATTAATAAATCTTAAGCTATGTAAAGTGTGAATGAGGGAGGAGGTGGTAAGTGCTAGAGCTAAAATGCTCTTCATAATAATATCAGGATTTTTTTTTATCACAACTGGGAGACAGAGAAGCAGCAGGAGAG
Organism: Chlorocebus sabaeus; assembly: GCF_047675955.1. NCBI lineage: Eukaryota > Metazoa > Chordata > Mammalia > Primates > Cercopithecidae > Chlorocebus > Chlorocebus sabaeus. The sequence continues at coordinate 13,796,166 of NC_132929.1, forward strand.
AAAGCTGAACAATGTCATGAGACTCTGAAATCTAAGTTGGTGGAAATGGAGAAGGGACTTTCAGAGGACCAGAAAAGCTAGTACTCAAGTTAGAATATTTTCTAAACAGCGCTGCAACATGAGCACATGATTACTTCAATATCCAGTAAAATCTACCACACATAGTTGTAGATATTTGCTTGTGCAAGTTGCTTCTTGTTGTCTCGTTGTTATGGTTTGAACGCATGTGTACTTTCAAATTTCATATATTCAAACCTATCACCAAGACAATGGAATTAGAAGGCAGGGTCTTTGGGAGGTGATTAATATCCTTAAAAAAGAGGCTGCAGAGAACATTTGTCTTTTTTTTTTTTTCTTTTTCTTTTTTTTTTTTTTTTTTTTTGCCTTTCTGCTCTTCCACCTTGTGAGGACACAGCAACAAGGTGCCCTCTTGGAAGCAGAAAGCAGCCCTCACCAGACATCAAATTTGCCAGCACATTGATCTTGGACTCCCCACCCTTCAGAACTGTGAGACATTGCTGTTGTTCATAACTTACCCCGTCTATGGTATTTTGTTATAGCGGGAGAAATGGACTAAGATACTCTTACAAGTGAATTTTGGAAGAAAGAAAGAGTCATGTCTGAACTTTAGGTCAACGCTGGATCAGAGATAAACAAATAGCCATTAGTTACAGAATGAAGTATTCAACAAATACTAGGAGAAAGTATTTGTAGAAATTTTCGGGGGAAAAAAACCCAACAGAACAGAACACAGAATGGGGGATGAAGAAACGTAATCTTAGAATCAAAGAGTGGGTGGCTTCTGCTGACATCTAGATTATAGAAGATTCTTCAACAGTGTTGTCTTCTTTCCTCTTCATTCTCTCAAAGGAGTCAATAACTTTTCCACCACACAAGAGGCAAACCATGTGGAAGGTTATAGAATTCCACCAGATTTTAATTGTGAGGTTGTAGGGTAGGTAGGTGTTAATTTTTCTCCTAAAATTAGAATGATTTTCCCTGGGTTTTATTATTGGATTCCATGCTCTGTTGTAAGAATATTTTAATGCAAATGAACTAAAATTGTATAATTTTTTGCTGTCATCTTTCATCCAAAGCACATAAAATTCCTAAGTTTCACTCAAAGTTCTAGCAGTACATTGTAAATTTCTTAAAGTACTGTAGATAACTATAGAAAATGTTGTACTTCACTATGCTAAGAAAATATTTTTTAAACAAAATTTTCTGTTTATTCTATTTTTAGAAAATAATCAGTTAAATTGACTTTCTCACCTCTAGACACTTCTTGGAGAACCATGAAAACAAATTCAAGGCAGAATAGTGACCTTCCTTGAGTCCCTTTAATTCATCATCCGCATCTGTGTCTCCATTCTGATGCAAGTAGATGGAAGTTTTGCCTTGGTCATTCCTAGCTGTTAATTGAAAACACTCTTGTTATCTTTTCTAAAATCAAGTTATGTTCTTGAGATTGTATTTATTTTAAAAAAATTCTGAAACTCAATTTCTTACTAATTCATATTAGCTTTTTTTAAATGAACTTGTACCATATTCTCCGTAGAGTTAATATCTTGGTTGGAACCTTTCCACTCAAGAAATAAACGGTCCAGTGAAGAAAGTAATATGCCATTATCATCCTTATGCTTTGAAAATCTGTAGAATTTTGGAACTAGAAAAAACAACTGAGACAATTGAGTTCTAGAGAAGTTAAGTGACTTACCTTGGGTTACACAGACAACTAGTAATAGAAGGCAGAACACACAGTATCATAGAAACTTGGGTTTATGAGATTTTGAAGGGCAGTCCAGTCTCTCAAATACATTTTTAAAGAGAGGCTTGCACATAGTGAACATTTAACAAATAGAAATTAAATGAATGTAGAAATGGACATACTGACCAGCCTTGTAATTACTCAGCTTCTGCTTAGAAGCCATAAGGAAAACTCCCAATAAAAGCATTTTCTAAATTTGAAATATAACTGAATAAAAATCTTTCTGATAGAAGCAAAAAAAGAGCCAAGGGGGTAAGGAATAGGGTGTGTGTGTGTGTGTGTGTGTGTGTGTGTGTGTGTGTGTTTAAATAAAACATTTTTTATTGTGGTCAAAAACGCATACAAAATTTTTCATCTTAATCATTTTTAAGTGTGCAGCTCAGCAGCATTAAGTACATTCACACTTTTGTGTAACCATCACTGCCATCCATCTCCAGACCTCTTTTTATCTTGCAAAGCTGAAACTCTATACCCATTAAACAATAACACCCCATTTCTCTTTCTCCCAGTCCCTGGAAAACACTAATTAACTTTCTGTCTATGAATTTGACTACTTTAGGTACCTCAGATAAATGGAATTACACAGTATTGGTCTTTTCATGATTGGCTTATTTCACTTTATATGTCTTCAAGGTTCATCCACATTGCAGCATACAACAAGATTCCCTTTCTTTTTAAGACTGAATGATTCATCTATTAATTCCACATTTTAGCTATCATGAATAATGCTGCTATGAACATGGGGGTACAGATATCTCTTCAAGATTTTGCGTTCAATTCTGGCTAAATATCCAGAAGGAGAATTGTTGAATCACATGATAATTCTGTTTTGAATTTTTTAAGGAACTACCACACTGTTTTCCACACAGTACCTGCCCCACTTTACATTTTGACCAATAGTGCACAAGAGTTCCAGTATCTCCACACCTTCATCAACGTATGTTTTTTGTATTTTTGATAGTAGTCATCCTAATGGGTGTAAGGTGATATCTCACTATGTTTTTTATTTTCACTTTTCTAATAATTAATGATGTTCGGCATCCTTTCATGTGCTTACTGATCATTTGTTTGTATCGTCTTTGGAGCAATGTCTGTTAAAGTTATTTGCCTATTTTTAATCAAGTTGTTTGTTGTTATTGTTGAGTTCTCTCTATATTCTGGATATTAATCCCTTATCAGACATATACTTTGCAAATATTTTCTCTCGTTTTGTGGGTTGCCTTTTTCCTCTGTTAATTAAGTCTTTTGAGGCCAAAAGTTTTTAATTTTTATGAAGATCAATTTGTTGTTGTTTTTGTTTTGTTGCTTAGGCCTTTGGCGTTATATCTAAAAAATTGCCAAACTCAGTGTTATAAAGACTTTGTCCTGTGTCATCTTTTATGTTTAGGCTTTTGATCCATTTTGAGTTAATTTTTGCATACAGTGTTATGTAAAGGTCAACATTCATTATTTTGCAATGTAGTCATATAGTTTTCCCAGGACTCTATGTTGAAAATACTAACCTTTCCCCCATTGAATTGTCTTGGCAACCTTATCAAAAGTCATTTGACCATATATGTGAGGATTTATTTCTGGGCTCTCTATTCTGTTCCATTGGCCTATATGTCTGTCTTTATGCCAGCACCACTCTGGTTTGATTACTATGGCTTTTTAGTAAGTTTTGAAATCAGGAAGTATAAGTCTCCCACTTTCTTTTTAAAGATTATTTTAGCTATTTATCATCTCTTAGGATTCCATGTAAATTTTAGGATAAGCTTTTCTCTTTCTGCCCCAAAAGAAGTCATTGGGATTTTGATAGGGATTGTATTGAATTTGTATACCACTTTGGGTAACATTGACATCTTATCAATTTTAAGTCTTTTAATCCGTGAATGTAAAATGTCTTTCTATTTATTTATTCTTTAATTTATTTCAGCAATGTTTCACAATTTTCTCTCTCTTTTACTTCCTAGATTAATACTTAAGCATTTTATAATTTTTGAAGCTATTGTAAATGAAATTTTATTAATTTCCTCTTCAGATTGTTTATTGTTAGTGTGTAGAAATGCAAGTGATTTTTGTTTATTTTTGTTTCCTGCTACTTTGCTGAATTCATTTCTTATTTTAACAATTTTATTAGGTGAAATCTTTAGAATTTTCCACGTATAAAATCATGCCATCTGTAAACAGAGATACTTTTACTTCTTCGTTTCCAATTTAAATGTCTTTTTACTTCTTTTTCTTGCCTTATTGCTCTGGCTAGAACTTCCAGTACTATGTTGAATAGAAATGGCAAACATAGGCATCCTTTCCTTGTTTCTGATCTAAGAGGAAAAGCTTTTAGTCTTTCACCATTGAGTATGATGTTTGCTGTGAGTTTTTTCAAATATGATTTTTATTATGTTGAGGTAGTTTTGTTATATTTCTAGTTTGTTGATTGTTTTTAAAATCACAAAATGGTGCTAAATTTTGTTAAAGGCCCTTTCTGCATCAATTGAGATAACTATGTAATTTTTCCTTTATTCTGTTAATGTGGTATATTACATTGATCAATTTTCACATGTTAGACCATCCTTGCATTCCAGGAATAAATTCCATTTGATCATGGTGTATAATCTCTTTAGTATGCTGTTAAATTTAGTTTGCTAGTATTTTGTTAAAGATTTTGCATCAACGTTCATAAAGGATATTGCTTTGTAGTTTTCTTTTCTTGCAGTGTTTTTGTCTGGCTTTTGTATCAGGACAATGCTGGCCTCACAGAATTAGTTAGGATGTAATTCCTCCTATATGATATTTTTCAAAAGTTTGAGAATTGGTATTACTTCTTCTCTAAATGTTTGGTACATTTCCCCAGTGATGCCATCAGGCCCAGCGTTTTCTTTATTGGGATTTTTTATTGCTAAGTCAGTCTTCTTACTAGTTATAGGCATATTCACGTTTTCTAATTCTTCATGCTTCAGTCTTGGTAGGTTTTGTGTTTCTAAGAATTTATAAATTTCTTCCAGGCTATTTAATGTGTTAAAATTATTCATAGTACTCTCATAATCCTTTTAATTTCTGTAACATCAATAATAATCCTTTAATTTCTGATTTTAGTAATTTGAGTCTTCTTTTTCTTAGTTTATCTAGCCAAAGGTTTGTCAGTTTGTTGATACTTTTGAAGAACCAACTTTTGGTTATGCTAATTTTCTCTATTATTAAAAAACTTTTCTGCTCTAATCTTTATTATTTGTTTCTTCCTGCTAGCTTTGGGTTCAGTGTGTTATTTTCTTTCTTAAATTATTATAGATTTAAATTGTTTATTTGAGATTTTTCTCAAATGTAAGTGTTTATATCTACAAATTTCCCCCTCAGCACTGTTTTTGCTGCATTCAATAAGTTTTGGTATGTTTTGTTTTCATTTTCATTTATCTCAAGATATTTTCTAATTTCCCTTGTAATTTCTTCTTGGATGCATTGGTTAAGTGTGTTTTTCCACAAATTCATGAATTTTCCAATTTTTCTCTCTGTTATTGATTTCTTCCTTCATCCCACTATAGTTAGGAAAGAGGCTCTCTTAATACATTCGTGCTGCTATAACAGAATACCACAGACTGGGTAATTTACAAAGAACAGTTTTGGAAGGTGGGAAGTCCAATATCAGGTGCCAGAATCTTATGAATGTCTTCTTGCTACATTCTAACATTGTGGAAGAGGGAAGCACAAAAGGTGGATGAACACTGTCCTCACACGGCATAAGAGCAGAAGAAAACCCACTCCTGCCATTTTTGTAACAGCATTTTGTAACAGCATGAGGGGAGAGTTCTCCCAAAAGCCCCACTTCTCAACATGGCCACAAGTTCCTAACACATAAATTTGAAGAACATATTCAGACCATCGAAGATACTTTATATTATATCTCTATTTTTAAATCTATTGAGACTTAATTTCTGATCTATCATAGGTCTCTCCTGAAGAATGTTCCATATGAACCTGAGAAGAAGGTTAATTCTGCTATTGTTGAATAAAGTGTTCTGTATACGTCTGTTAGATCTGGTTGGCTAATTGTGTTGTTCAAGTCTTCTATTTTCTTATTCATCTTCTATCTGGTTGTTCTATCCATTGTTGACAGTGAGCTATTAAAGTCTTCAACCATTATTGTAAATCTACTTCTCCCTCCAATTCTGTTTTTGTTTCATATATTTTGATGGTCTGTTAGTAAGTGTAAAATTATTGTATCTTTTTGCTGTATAGAAATTTCTATTAAAATATAATGTCCTTCTTTGTTCCTTGTAATTGTTTTAATCTGAAGTCAATTTTGCCAGATGTAAGTATAGCCACTCCTGCTCTCTTGTGGTCACAAGTTGCATTGACTATCTTTTCCCATCATTTTACTGTTAACCTATTCATATCTCTGGATCTAAAGTGAATCACTTGATGATAGCATATAGCTGGATCATGTGTGGGTTTTTTTAAAATTTATTCTGCCAATCTCTGTCTTTTCATTGGATAGTTTAATCTATTTATATTTAAAGCACTTACTGATAACAATAAACTGATTTTAGTCATTTTGCTATATTTTTCTATATACCTTATAGCTTTTTTCACCCTCATTTCCTGCATTACTGTCTTCTTTTGTGTCTAGTTGATTTTTATATTGAAACGCTGTAATTTCCTTCTAATTTCCTTTTGTATATATTCTATAGCCATTTTTGTGATTGCTGTGGGGATTACATTTAACATCCTCAAGTTATAATGCTCTCATTTGAATTTATATCAGCCTAACTTTACTAACATACAAAACCTCTGCTCCTATACAGCTCCATCCTCACATCCTTTCAGTTATTGATGCACAAATTACATCTTTATACATTGTGTGTCCAAAAGCATAATTGTTTTATGCATCAATTTTATAAACTACATAAAAAACAAAATGTGGAACTACAAATCAAAGTTTCCATAATACTAGCTTTTAGACTAGTAATTTTTTAAAATGTTAGTCTCTTAAATCATGTAGAAAACAAAAAGTAGAGTTACAAACCAAAGTTAAGATAATACTAACTTTTATAATTGCCCAGATATTTACCTTTACTGAGATCTTTGTTTCTCCGTACAGCTTCCAGTTACTGTCTTGAATATTCTCAAGTGCACATGGAACATTTCATTTCAACCTGCAAGACTCCTTTTAGTTTTTCTTGTGGGACATGTCTAGTGGTAATGAATTCTCTCAGCTTTTGTTTATCTGGAAACATCTTCATTTCTCTCTCACTTTTGAAGAACAGTTTTAAATGTTTCTGAAGGACTTTGGCTTCTCATGGTTTGATTATAATGTGTCTCAGTGTGGGTCTCTTTGAGTTCCTACTAGTAACATTTTTGAGCTTGATAAATGTTTACATTTATGTCTTTTATCAAATTTGGAAAGTTTTCAGCTATTCTTTCTCTGAATATTCTCTGCTTATCTTTCTCTCCTTCTAGGACTTCCACAACATGTATGCTGGTCTGATGGTGTCCCACAGATCCCTTAGGACCTTTTCACTTTTCTTCCAATAGTCTTATCTTCAAGTTCCTTGATTATTTCCTAGGCTTGCTCAAATCTGTTTTTGAATCCCTTCAATACATTTTTTATTTCATCCAATCTTTGACAAACCTGACAAAAAACAAGCAATGGGGAAAGGACTCCCTATTCAATAAATGGTGCTGGGATAACTGGCTAGCCATATGCAGAAGATTGAAACTGAACCCCTTGCTTACACCATGTACAAAAACCAACTTAAGATGGATTAAAGACTTAAATGTAAAACCCAAATATATATATAAAACAAACCTGGAAAACAACCTAGGCAATAGTATTTTGGCCATAGGAACTGGCAAAGATTTCATGATGAAGACTCCAAAAGCCATTGCAGCAAAAGCAAAACTTGACAAATGGGATTTAAGTAAAGAGTTTCTGCACATCAAAAAAAAACTATCAATAAACAGACAGCCTGCAGAATGGGAGAAATTATTTGCAAACTATGCATCTGACAAAGGTCTAATATCCAGCATCTATGAAGAACTTAAACAAATTTACAAGAAAAAAACAACCTCATTAAAAAGTGGGCAAAGGACATGAACAGATACTTTTTTAAAGAAGACATACATGCGGCCAACAAGTATATTTTTAAAAAGTTCATTATCACTGATCATTAGAGAAATGCAAATCAAAACCACAGTAAGGTACCATCTCACACCAGTCAGAATGGTTATTATTAAAAATCAAAAAATAACAGATGCTGCAGAGGTTGTAAAGGAAAAGGAACGTATACACTAGTGGTGGGAGTGTAAATTAGTTCAGCCATTGTGGAAATCAGAGTGGTGATTCCTCAAAGAACTAAAAACAGAACTATCATTTGACCCAGAAATCCCATTACTGGGTATATACCCAAAGAAATATAAATCATTCTATCATAAGGACACATGCACGTATATGTTCACTGCAGTACTATTCACAATAGCAAAGACATGGAATCAATCTAAATGCTTATCAATGGTAGATTACATTTTTAAGATGTGGTATATAAACACTGTGGAATATTATGTAGCCATAAAAAAGAACTAGGTCATGTTCTTCGGAGGAACATGGATGGAGTTAGAGGCCATTATCCTTGGCAAACTAACATAAGAACAGAAACCCAAATATTGATTGTTCTCACTTATAAGTGGGAGCTAAATTATGAGAACAGATAGACACAAAAGAGGGGAACATCAGACACTGGGGACTACCTGAGAGTGGAGGATGGGAAGAGGGAGAGGAGCAGAAAAAAATAACGATTTTGTACTAAGTTTATTACCTGGGTGATAAAATAATCTGTACAACAAACCCCAATGGCATGAATTTACCTATATAACAAACTTGTACATGTGCCCCTGAACCTAAAATAGAAGTTTTTTAAGAATTAAAGTATTTTCATTTCAGTTATGATACTTTTTAGCTCCAAAATTTTTTAGTTTTTTTTTTTTTACATTTTCTATTTATCAATATTTTCATTCTGTTCATACATTGTTGTGTTTACTTTTCCTAGATCTTCTTTTAAGTCCTTGAGCATCTTTATCAGAGTTGCTTTAAAGTATTTGTCTAGTAAGTTCACCATCTGGATTTTCTCGGGGTTTCTTTTTTTAAAAAATGGGAGCCACATTTTCCCATTTTTTAATATGCTTGGTGATGTTTCTTGCTGAAAAATGAACAACTGGATTATAATGAAGTAATTCTGAAAAGAAGTTTCTCCTCCTTTCCCAGGGTTTGCTAATTTGGGTTTTTTTTTTTAAATTATTTTATTTTTGATTGTTATAGACTGTCTGTGAGGGATGAGCCTGAGGTGTTAGCATTTTCTCAGGTCTTTTGAGCCTGCACCTGTCCCTAGGCATGACAGTAACTCTCTGAATTTCTCTGTATATGTGGTTACTTTTGAATGTCTAAGATTTTAAATATCTGGCTCCCCAAACCAGATTACAATGAAGGGATAGCACATTGAGGGTAGAATATCAAAAGAGTGTTGACCCTTTAAATCCTCTGAAAGTTGATTCATCTTTGGGGGAGAGCCTTGCAATGGAGTGGGGAGGGTGTAACAATGGCTGCCTACGTATGTGTCTGCATCTCCAAGATCGAAAATAGCAATCATGGATCAGATCATAGATCCTCAATTTATGAAGGACAAGGCTTTGAGGCCTACCTGGCTCCCACAATGGGTATGGAGGTGTTGCCTGCCCTTGGGGTGGAGCGTGGGAGATGGGTAGCTGCTTCTCTGCTAAAAGCTGAACTTACCCACAGTTTGTCATCCAAACCTTCCCCTGGAAGTTGTAAGCCTTCAAATAGATTCTAAAGTTCCAAAAGTTAGATCAGATAGGTTTTGCCAGTGCAGTTGTTGTCTGGGTAGGAAGACAGATTCCTGGTGCTTCCTGCTCTACCATCTTCCCAGAATCCTCAACATAATCCAGTTTTATAAAACTGGGGAACCAACCCTAACCCAAAAAAGAATTTAAACCTCTCCTCCATCGAGTCTTCCTCTGCAGAGCAGAGGATCCACTGTTGGTGTCCCTGTGGCCCAGCTGGAAGGTGAGGGAAGTAATACAGTGACAGAGAGGGAGAAGTCTACAGTGAAAGAGTAGTGACTCCAGAGAAAAGAGCCCAAGAGACTCCCAGGCCACCATCAGCAGGCTTGCAAATTAAAACAGTGTTCAGTTAAAAAGGACAATGCAAGACCCGGCTAAGGGAGTAAGGAGCTAGAGAAGGAGAAGCATGACAAGATTTTCCAGTGGCTAGTAGGAAACAAGGCTCAAATATTCCCTGAGCTGGAGTCTCACTGTTCTCATGGCTTTTTACCTGGTGCCCCTACCCTCAGATATGGATGTAAGGAAAGAGTTTTAAAAGATTATGCTAAAAGGATACTAAATATACAACTTGATAGTCATTGCAATTAGTTGCGCTCTTCATTCAACCTCTCATTCCAGCTGCTTGATAATCTCTGGGATCCTACATCTGTACTTATCGTGTCAGCCGGTCCACACAGCTTGCTGTCACACTTCAGTTCCATAAATGGCTGCCTACAGAGGAAAGCTTCACATGTGCCTAAAAACTCCCTCCAGATCGTCATCAGCCCGTATTCAATCACAAGAAGATCTTTCAATCTGAAACTCCAGATATATTAATATCTACAGCTGTACAAGCCAGCCCAGTTCTGGGAAGGAAGGAAGGAAGGGAATGTGTGAAGACAAGAGTGAGTGGTGGGTGGGGAGGACTGTTCTGTATATGTTCCTATCACTTTAGTAGCTCATCAAAGAGAGCAAACGTCAGCACTTCTTGATTTGGTTTTGACTACCCCAAATTTCTACAATTACAGATTCTTGTTTTAAGTCCTGGTAAAACCTTTTCCCTTGGGGCTAGGGAAATGTGCGAAGGAAAGAATAATACTGGAAGAGTGATTTGTTAGGTGTTCAATGGTGCTACATCTTTATAAGCAACAGCTCTCCCTACCTCCACCTATTTGTGCCCTCCCAACACCCAGATACCAGCCAATCTGGAAATGAGGAAAAACACTACAAAAGAGGAGAAGCAGACTCAGCCCCTCTTTAGGGACCTTGGTGCCAGCTACAAAGGAAAGGCCACTACAGAGGTAAAAAAAAAAAATCTTTCTCCTAACTTTGCCATCCACTCCCCCATCATGCTCTTAAGACTTAAAGCCACAAGTCAACAGAGCTTCTCCACATTGTTCTTTTTCCCTTTTCATTCGGATTCCAAAATAATCAGAGAAACTCCACATCACCTTCTCACTCCACAGGAGATGAACCATGCAGTTTGGTAAAATTCTTTTGCATCCTGCAATCAGATTTCTATTTCTCCTCTTTTCCTCTGATTTAGCTTTCATTTCTTGGACAATAATGGTTAGAAAGTTGCCTCAGTAACAAGCCTTGGCATTTCTCACAAAGTCCAAATTGGTAACTTCCACTGAAGAGCCCAGTGGCTAATCCCAAATGTGCTCTCTAATTTATGCTCTGTCTGATCCAAAACTGCTCTGTGAATTTCCCACTGTCATGTTCCTGCAGTTCAGTCATTTTGTAGAAGCACATGATCCTTAGGATCCCAGCAGTATATGGCACTGCTGCAAAAATTATTTTTATCTCTGGCTGCTCTGTGATGACTCAGAAAATATATAAGACACAGATGAGAAGATAACAAAATTGTGTTTCCAGAGGTATATTATAGTGGCCTGTTATGCAATCCCCTCCAAAAAAGAAAAAAGACCTGTATTCACTTTATCCACACGATGGTGCTAGCCTCAAAAAAATTGCCCTTCTCAGTCTTGCAAGAAAAATGAAAACAGTTCCACTTTCCTCTCATTAATGGCAAAGCTGTACACTGTAGCCAAGGCATCACTTTTCTAGGGGGACGTTAATTCTGTAAGTAAGCACCTAAAATAGATGGGTTCATCCTAATCCCCTTCCCCACTCCACTTCCCAGGGAGATAAAACAGAACAAAATCACTGTTCTTTTCAACTCACTGATTCAATCATTTTAGCAACCCTGGGGCGTAAGAGTGATTCATGCTGGGCTTTTGGATGTGTGCAATCTTGGCACAGACCCTTACTATGCCTCAGAGGGAGCTGAGTGACTTGGGAGTGTGTGGGGGAGCACTAGTCAACCAGCAGTCTAAGGTTCCTCTTTGGGTTCTAATAAGTGCTGCTGGGAATGAAAGAAGATGGGAGCACCAGACATTTCACTGGGGTCACTGAATGAAAAAAGTGGATTCAACGTGGGCGCCTTCCAGGCTAATGGGCAAAGAAAACTAGGAAGTCTGTTTTGGGCTTCTCAACTCAAAATTATGCTCTCCACCTGTCTAATGACCCAGTTTCACCAGCTGCCTCTTCTTTTAAGGGAATTTAAATCTTTCACTTAAATGTTTTAAAAGCTCAGGGTAATCTTGTTAAGCATGCTAAATAGTGCTTAGGTAACATTAAGATGCCAAATGGAACCAATTACCAGGTGTATAAACAAACAATTTTTAAAAGCCTGAAACCTGTCAAAACCAAAAAGGACTCAACTTTAGAAAGGGAGAACCAACTGAAGCTCTTTAATGGCTCCAAGTAAGCCCTTACCTGAAGCTGATACTAAGAACAATGATAGCCATGAGCAGTGATATGGGTCCAAAATGTCTTCAGATCTGGCCCTGGACACTGGCAGCTTGATGACGCCTGTGATTTGGGAACTAGCACAAGGCACCACTTACCGTTACACCCAAGCATCCCCCTCTGGCCTGCCATGTACTTTTGACGCTTTTACATGTTTAAACCCTCCAACTTGAGACCAGCTGCTAAGAATATTATTTCTATAACTTCTATCGTAAAGTATGCATTCTAACTGAGAAGGAAGAAACGACTGAAGGAAAAAATTCTTATTAGGATGAATGAGTTCATTAGATTCGCTCATTTATCAGAATAACAAGGAGGTGGAACGTGAGGAGATGGCATGTAGGAGAACTAAATGTCAACAAAGAACAAACAGTTTGACACTCATAAGTTCTGGGAGAAAAATGACCTGGGAGACGGCAACGATGAGTTTGAAAGGACTTTTCTATTTATCCCAGATCAGACATAAAAATGATGATTCACATGTTCAAAAAAATTTACAGATGCACTCACTTCAGCTCACACCGGGTTTTTTGTTTTGATGTGCAGTTGTTGCAAATATTTTAAATTCTGAAAATGTCATTTAAAGCCCAGATATAGGGCTTCTCTTTAAAAAGTAAAAAGGTTTTTTTCCCATAAGTTCGATTGGTTTAATTTTTAACTCCCAAAATAAGTGAAAATGTGGTTGTCTTTCTCTATTTGTCTTATTTCACTTAATGTCTTTGAGTTTCACCCATGTTGTTAAAAATGACAGGATCTCATTCTTTTAATGGCTGAATAGTACTCCATAGTATATATGTATCACACTTTCTTTATCAGTTTGTCTGTGGATGGACACCTAGGCTGCTTCCAAATCTTGGCTATTGTGAATAGTGTTCAATAAACATAAGAGTGTAGATATTTCTTCAATACTTTGGTATATACCTAGCAGTGGGATTACTGGGTCATATGGTAGTTCTATTTTTAGTGTTTTGAGAAACTTCCAAACTGTTCTCCATAGTGGATATACTAATATACATTCCCATCAACAGTGTACAAGGGTTCTTTTTTCTCCATATTGTCGCCAGCATTTGTTATTGTCTGTCATTTGGATAACTGGGGTGAGATTATATTTCCTGTAGTTTTGATTTGCAGTTCTCTGATGATCAGTTATGTTGAGTACATTTTCATATGCCTGTTTGCCATTTGTACGTCTTCTTTTAAGAAATGTTTATTCATATATTTTGCCCATTTTTAATTGGATTGTTAAAATGTTTTCCTATAGAGTTGTTTGAGCTCCTTATATATTCCAGCTGTTAATCGCTTGTCACATGAGTAGTTTGCAAATGTTTTCCCCCATTCTGTGGGTTGTCTCTTCACTTCGTTGAATTTTTCCTTTGCTCTGTAGAAGCTTTTTAACTTGATGTGATCCCATTTGTCCACTTTTGCTTTAGTTGCATGTGCTTGTGAGATATTACTCAAGAAATTTTTGCCCAGACAAATGTCCTGGAGAGTTCCCTAATGTTTTCTTTTAGTAGTTTCATAGTTTGGGATTTTAGATTTAAGACTTAATCCATTTTGATTTGATTTTTGCATATAGCAAGAGATAGGGATCTAGTTTTATTCTTCTGAATATGGATATCCAGTTTTTCCAGCACCATTTATGAAAAGACTGTCTCTTCCCCCGTGTATGTTCTTGGCACCTTTGTCAAAAATGAGTTCACTGTAGAGGTATGGATATATTTCTGGGTTCTCTATTAGGTTCCATTGCTCTGTGTGTCTGCTTTTATGCCAGTATCATACAGTTTTGGTTACTATAGCTCTAATTTGAAGTCAAGCAATGGGATTCCTCCAGTTTTGTTCTTTTTGCTCAGGATGGCTTTGACCATTCTGGGTCTTTTGTGGTTCCATACAAATTTTAGGATTTTTTTTTTTTTTTCCTGTGGTGAATGTCATTGGTATTTTGATAGAGATTGCATTGAATCTGTAGATTGCTTTAGGTAGTATGGACATTTTAACAATATTGATTCTTCCAATCCATGAACATGGAATACCTTTCTATTTTTTTGTGTCCTCTTCAATTTAATCAGTATTGTACAGTTCTTTGTTTTTTTCTTGTCTTTTTTTTTTTTAGATGGAGTTTTGCTGTTGTTGCCCAGACTGGAGTGCAATGGTGTGATCTCAGCTCACCGCAACCTCCACCTACCAGGTTCAAGTGATTCTCCTGTCTCAAGCTCCCTAGTACCTGGAATTACAGGCATGCACCACCACGCCCAGCTAATTTTGTATTTTTAGTAGAGACGGGGTTTCTCCATGTTGGTCAGGCTGGTCTTGACCTCAGGTGATCTGCCTGCTTCGGCCTCGCAAAGTGCTGGAATTACACACATGAGCCACCATGCCCAACCCAATCAGTATTGTATAGTTTTCATTATTAAGATCTTTCACTTCTTTGGTTAAGTTTATATCTAGGTATTTTATTTATAGCTATTGTAAATGGTATTGTTTTCTTGATTTCCTTTTCAGATTGTTCACTATTGGCATATAGAGATGTTACTGATTCTTGTATGTTGATTTTGTAGTCTGTACTTTTAATGAATTTGTTCCAGTTCTAATAGATTTTTTGGCAGATTTTTTAGGTTTTTCCAAATATGAGATTACATCATCCACAAACAAGCAGAATTTGACTTCTTCCTTTGAATTTGCAGGCCCTTTTCTTTCTTTCTCTTGTCTGATGGCTCTAACTAGGAACTTCTAGTACTATGTTGAATAACAATAGTGAATGCGACATCCTTGTCATGTTCCAGATCTTAGAGGAAGATTTCAGTTTTTCCTCATTCAGTGTTATACTAGCTGTGGATCTATCATATACGGCTTTTATTGTGTTGAGGTATTTTCTTCTATACCCAGGTTTTTTTAAGGTCTTTTTCATAAAGGGATGTTGAATTTTATCAAATGCTTTTTCAGCATCAATTGAAATGATCATGACTTTGTCCTTCATTCTGTTGATATAGTGTATCATGCTGATTGATTTGCACATGTTGAATCATCTTTGCATCCCTGGGATAAATCCCACTTGGTCGTAATGAATGATTTGTCTAATGTGTTGTTGAATTTGGTTGGCTACTATTTTGCTGAGGATTTTCACATCACTGTTTATCAGTGATATTGGCCTGTAGTTTTCTTTTTTTGATGTGTCTTTGATTTTGGTATCAGGGTAATACTGGCCTTGTAGAATGAGTTTGGAAGTATTCCCACCTCCTCAATTTTTCAGAATAGTTTGAGTAGAATTGGTTTTAAATGCTTGGTAGAATTCAGCAATTATGGCATCAGGTCCAAGACTTTTCTTTGCTGGAAGATTTCTGATTATGGTTTTGATCTTGTTACTTGTTATTGGTCTGTTCAGGTTTTGAATTTCTTCATGATTCAATCTGGGTAGGTTGTATTTGTCTAAGAATTTACCCATTTCTTCTAGGTTTTCCAATTTATTGGCATAAAGTTGCTCATGGTAGCCTGTAATTATCCTTTGAATTTTTGTGGTATTGGTTGTAATTTCTCCTTTTTCATCTCAGAATTATTTTTTTTATTAGGGTCTTCTCTCTTTTTTTCTTAGTCTGGCTATAAGTTTCTTGGTTTTGTTTATCTTTTCAAAAAACAAACTTTTCATTTCATTGATCTTATGTGTATTTTTATTTAAATTTCATTAGTTTCTGTTAAGATTTTTATTACTTCTTTTCTTATACTAATTTTGAATTTGATTTGCTCTTGTTTTTCCAGTTCTTTCAGATGTATAATTGTGTTATTTATTTGAAGTTTTTCTACTTTTCTGATGAAGGTGCCTATTGTCATATCCTTTCCTCTTAGTACTGCTTTTGCTGTATCCCAAAAGTTTTATGTTGTGTTTCCATTATCATATGTTTCAAGAAATCTTTCAGTTTCCTTCTTAATTTCTTCATTGACTCACTGGTCATTCAGGAGCATATTGTTTACCAGTGTTTGTAAAGTTTCCAACATTCCTCTTGTTATTGTTTTCTAGTTTTATTCCATTGTAGTTAGATAAGATACTTAATTTTTAAGACATTCTGTGGCCTAACATATGGCCTATCCTTGAAAATAATTCATATGCTGAGTAAAAGAATGTGTATTCTGTAGCCATTGGATGAAATGTTCTGTAAATATCTATTAGGTGCACTTGGTCTACAGTGCAAATTAAGTCAGATATTTCTTTGTTGATTTTCTGTCTAGGAGAGATGTCCAATGTTGAAAGTTGGATGTTGAAGTCTCTGGCTATTATTGTATTGGGGTCTATCTCTCTCTTTAGCTCTAATAATATTTGTTATATATATATCTGGGTGCCCCAGTGTATTAAATTTAAATACATTTAAACTTCTTATATATCCTCTTGCTGCATTGACCCCTTCATCAATATATAGTGACCTTCTTTGTCTCTTCTCATAGTTTTTGTCTTGAAATCTATTTTGTATGATATAAGTATGGCTACTCCTGCTCATTTCATTTCCATTTGCATGCAATATAATTGTTCATCCCTTTATGTTCAGTCTACATCACTTTCTAGGTGATGAGCATTTTTTATAGGCAATAGATCATTGGATTTTTTTTTAATGAATTAGCCACTCTATGTCTTTTGGTTGGAGACTTTAGTCCATTTACATTCAATGTTATTATTACATACAAAGATATTAATTATAAGTAAAGACTTACTCCTGTCATTTTAAAATTTGTATCCTGATTGTTTTGTGGTCTTCTCTTCCTTCTTTCCTGTCTTCCTTTTCATGAAGGCAGTTTTCTCTGGTGGTATGTTTCAATTTCTTGCTTTTTATTTTGTGTATATCTGTTGCATGTTTTTTGATTTGAGGTTACCATGAAGCTTACAAATAATATCTTATAACTCCTTACTTTAGACTAAGTGCAACTTAACACTGATTGCTTAAACAAACTAACAAGCAAGCAAAGAGAAAACTCACACAAACTCTACACTTTAAATTCATCCCCCACTTTTTAACTTTTTGTTGTTCCTATTTATATCTTATTATATTGTCTATGTTTTGAAAAATTGTTGTAGTTACTATTATTGATAGGTTCATCTTTTAGTATTTGTACTCAAGATATGAGTAGTTTACACACCACAATTATAGTGTTACAATTTTCTGTGTCTTTCTGTGTACCCACTATTACTAGTGAGTTTTATACCTTCAGATGATTTCCTAATGCTCACTAATGTCCTTTTCTTTCAGACCAAAGAACTGGCTTTAGAATTTCTTGTAGGACAAGTCTAGTATTGATGAAACCCCTCAACTTTTGTTTGTCTGGGAAAGTCTATTTCTCCTTCATGTTTGAAGGATATTTTCACAGGATACGCTAATTTAGGATAAAAGGTGTTTTTTTTTTTCCTTCTGCATGTTTTTATTTCTTTTCTCTTGCTGCTTTCTTTATCATTGACCTTTGAGAGCTTGATTATTAAATGTCTTGAGGTAGTCTCATTTGGATTATATCTGCTTGGTGTTCTATCACCTTCTTGTACTTAAATATTGATATCTTTCCCTAGGTTTGTGAAGTTCTCTGTTATTTTCTCTTTAAATATACTTTCCACCCTGATCTCTCTCTCTCTCTCTCTCTCTCTCTCTCACTCACTCTCTCTCTCTCTTGCTCTCTCTCTCCCTCCTTTTTAAGGTCAATAACTTTAGTTTGCCCTTTCGAGGCTATTTTCTAGATCTTACATTTATGCTTCATTCTTTTTTATTCTTTTTCTCTTTTTTCTCCTATGGCTGTGTATTTTCAAATAGATTGTCTTCAAGCTCACTAATTCTTCTGCTTGATCAAGTCTACTGTTAAGAGGCTCTGATGTGTTCTTTAGTATGGCAATTGTATTTTTCAGCTCCAGAATTTCTGCTTGATTTTTTTTTAATTATTTCAATCTCTTCATTAATTTCATCTGATAGGATTCTGAATTATTTCTGTGTTATCTCAAATTTTGTTGAGCTTCCTCAAAACAGTTATTTTGTGTTTTCTGTCTGAAAGTTCACGTATCTCTGTCTCTTTGGTACTGGTCACAGGTGCTTATTTCATTCATTTGGTGAAGCCATTTTCTGGGTAGTCTTGATGCTTGTAGATGTTTGTGAGTTTCTGGGTGTTAAAGAGTTAGGTATTTATTATAGTCTTCTCAGTCTGAGCTTGTCTGTGCCCATCCTTCTTGGGAAGGCTTTCTGAGTCCCTTTTCAAAGAGATTTGGGCACTGTGATCTATGTCTTTGGTCACTGCAGTTGTATGTGCATTAGGGGGCACCCTAAGCCCAATGATGCCATGGCTCTTGCAGGCTTGTAGAAGTACTTCCTTGATGTCTTGAGTAAGACCTGAGAGAATTATCTGGATTATCCAGCAGAGACCCTTGTTCTCTTCCCTGACTTTCTCCCAGACAAACAGAGTCTCTCTCTCTCTCTCTCTCTCTCTCTCTCTCTGTCTGTCTGTCTCTCTCTCCATCTCTCTGTCTCCACTTGAAGCTAGGGGAGGAGTGACTGAAGCACTCCTGTGGCCACCACAACTGGGATTGTGCTGGGTCAGACCCAAAGCCAGCACTGGGGTCTCACTCAAGGCCCGCAGTTACCACTGCTTGGCTATCACCTATGTTCATCAAGGCCTCTATAACCAGCATGTGGCAAATACAGCTGAGCTCACATCCTTCCTTTTAGTGTGGTGAGTTCTTCTTGGCCCATAGTGGGTGTGAGTCCAGAGATGTCATCCAGGAGCCAGGACCTGGAGTCAAGAACCTTAGGGATCTACTCGCTGCTTTGTTCTACTACTGCTGGGCTGGCACCCAAGCCTTAAGACAAAGTCCTTCTCACTCTTCCCTCCCCTTTTCTCAAGCAGATGAGTCTCTCCCCATGGCCACCACTGTCCCAGGCCCACAGTAAGCACTACCTGGCTACCGCCATGTTCACTCAAGGCCCAAGGGCTCTTCAGTCAGCTTGTGTGCATGCTACCAGGCCTGGGATTCTCTTTTCATGGAAGTAGGCTCCTCTATGGCCCAGGAAGGATCGAGAAATGCTGTCCAGGAGCCAAAGCCTGGAATCAGGAACCCCAGGAGCCCACTTGGTACTCTACATCACTGGGTAGAGCTGGTGGTACCCAAGCTTCAAAAGAGTCCCCTTACTCTTCTTACCTCTTCTTTCCTTAAGCAAAAGAAGTCTCTTGTTAGACCCACAGCTGGGAATGTGCTGGGTCACACATGAAGCCAGCATGGCTCTGAGACTCACCCAAGGCCCAAAGTGAATACTGCTTGGTTGCTACTGCTGATTATTCAGGACCCAAGGACTCCTTAATCAGTAGGTGAAAAATTCTTCCAGGACTGAGTCCTTCCCTTCAAGACAGCAGGTTTCCTTTTAGCCCAGAGTGTGTCTAGAAAAGTCATCTGGGAGCTAGGGCCTAGAAAAGAGGCCTCAGGACTCTGCCTTGTGCCCCATTCTACTGTTGCTGAGTGGATATCCAAGTTCCAAGACAAAGTCCTCTTTACTCTTCCCTCTCCTCTCCTCAAGCAGAAGAAAGAAGTTTCTCTCTGTGCTGCCTGGGGTTGGGGGAGAGGTGACACTCCCCTGGCCATCCCAGCTGGTGGCTCACTGGGTCATGTGTGCCACAAGTCCACTGGCTCTGAGCCAAGCACAGCACTGAGATTTGCCCAGGAATTGCAGTGCTTGTGGCTTAGACTGCCTTTCAAGTTTATTTTGAACCCCACAGCACTTCAGCCAACAGTGGTGGTGGTGAGGCTTGCTGGAAGTCAGGTTCCAACAGCCGGGATAAGTGATTCTCCTCTGGCTAGGGCTGGACTAAATGCTCCCTCTGCGGGTGCCATCTGAGTTTCTGCCCTCTGTTGCTTTCCACTGTGATAGGGCAGCCCTGAGGTCATATGCAAAATTCCACGGTTACTGCATTCACCCTCTCCAAAGTGCACAGATTCTCTCTGAGCCACATGGGTTAAGGAAGAAGTGAGGTAGGCAATTCAAAGCTGTCTTTCCTACACTCTTCAGGACCTCTTCCAGTGATATGAAGTTAAAGCCAGGTATTGTGATTGCTCACCTGATTTCTCAATTTTATGAAGGTGATTTTCTTGTTTGTGTTGCTTAATTTGTTGTTCCTGTAGGGGGTATAATTGCTGGAGGCTTCTATTTGGCCATCTTGCTCTCCCTTCTGTTGAAAAGTTAAAAGATTTGTCAACATTGGACAGAATTCTCATGTGACAATAATTGCTCAAACAGAAATAACAGCTATTAACAGAGTATAGGTCTGTTTCTTTACAATGGCTTCCATCACCCCTACTGCATTATGCCCAGTCTATTTCACTCATTTGTGCCACCAGTATGCCCCCGTAGGTCCTAATCAACCTTGATTCCTAAGGGCACCTAGAGAGGGGATCCTTAAAAGGGAAATGACAGTGCCAATTGTGTGGGGAGGTGCCGAAAGACAGAAAACTTTTGGGAAAAAAGTATAGTTGTACTTGACAGGGGAAAAAAAAAAAAAAAAAGGAAACACCAGACTGGGCGCAATGGCTTATTCCTATAATCCCAGTTCTTTGAAAAACTGAGCCCAGGTGTTTGAGAATAGCCTGAGTACCATAGCAAGACCCCATTTCTACCAAAAAAAAAAAAAAAAAAAAAAAAGCTAGGCATGGTGGTGCACACCTGTAGTCCAAGTTATTTAGGAGGCTGAGACAGGAGTCAGGGGAGGATCCCTCGAGCCCAGGAGTTTGAGGCTGTAGTGAGCTATGATCACACCACTGCACTCTAGCCTGGGTGACGGAGTAAGACCCTGTC
Organism: Chlorocebus sabaeus; assembly: GCF_047675955.1. NCBI lineage: Eukaryota > Metazoa > Chordata > Mammalia > Primates > Cercopithecidae > Chlorocebus > Chlorocebus sabaeus. Next base: position 13,817,349 of record NC_132929.1, read on the forward strand.
TCTAAAAATTAATTAATTAATTAACTAATTAATTAAAAAATAAAAAAATTTCAAAAGGAAACAACTTGGAGAAAAGTTAATACAGTACAGTGCATATTGGACTAAGTAGAAAGTACAAGTAGTTCGGTGATTTAGAGCAGTGTGAAGAAAAAAGACAATTGAAAAACTGTGCAATGAAAAAGTTTTCCTGAATCTCAGTTTTTGATTTATAAGAGGGCAAACCAGGAGTCTTCTTTACAGGTCATATGAACTTTAGAAATAGGCAAAGTCTCCCTGTGCAGCAGGGATGCAGCCTTAAGTACTTTCTTTCTCACAGTTCATGGACGAAGACCGAAGGAACTGAACGGCAATAACGGAGGTTTGGCTTAGGCTGAACATTAGGAACAAACCCCATTCCAGTATTATAGATGTTAAATCTGAGATAACTGCACAGAATGATAAATTATTTGCACTTAAGTGATTTGTGTCCAGTCTTAATTTATTGCAGGGGAATGAGTGATGATATGAAGAGGTCAAGGCCATTGAAAGAACAATTTGTTGTTACTCACAGTTCCCCTAGAAACAAGAGGCCCAGGACACCATGCGAGGCCACATGGGGAAACAGCAGAGTAGATCAGTAGGCAGAAGCAGGAAGGAGCGTGGCCTAGAGCCTTTATGGTATTTTCTTCGTGAGAGGAGAAACAGCTTAGTATTGGCTACTTGGAATAATGTCTGTGGGCTCTGATATAGCATAGGAGTGGTGTCTAGTTGCCTGGTATGATTTAGAGCAGGGGAAGTATTGAAATGGTGTGTGGGAGTTAGAGAAATGAGGTGGCTGAGCTTATGGACTCAGGATTGGTTGGAGAATTTGTAATAGGATTTTGTTCACAGGGGATATGTAAACAACTTTACCCACTGGTTTGGCCCTGTGATTAATGAATGCCAAATAGACAAATACAGATTCGAAGAAAACATAGAACATGAGTGAACACTGAGAAGCATTCAGTCCAGTCACTTCATTTTACAAATAAGGAAGTTGATATTTAAAGATGTGACCTCATTTGTCCAAAATCCAATGAAGCTTGCTAGCAGCACTGCATAAAATAAAATCCCTATGCACTATTCCCAATTCTATGATCTCTTGGCTACACTATATTGACTTATGCAGATAAAGCAATTCCATTCATCATGTATTGGAAATCTAAAGTGGGGATTAGCAAATGTTTTTTGGTAAAAAATCACCTAGTAAATATTTTCTATTAATACTAATATTTATATTTATGTTTTTGTAGCAAATCACCTAGTAAATATTTGCAAGTCATACAGTGTCTGTCACAACTCAAATCTGCCATTTTAGCACTAAAGCAGCTGTAGACAATGGATTAAAAAAATGGGTGTGGCCATGTCCCACTAAAACTTTATTCAGCAATGCTAAAATTTAAGTTTCATATTAATTTTCATATGTCATAAAATATTATTTTAAAATTTCTTTTCAATCATTAAAAAATGCCATAACTATTCTTAGCTTATGGGCTATATACAAAGACAGCAGGCTGAGTTTTGCCCATGAACCATAGTTTACTGACCCTTGGGCTAAAGAATTTGTGTGTACACTTCCTATGTAATCTCAGATGATTGAGCCAAACGAGAGTTCAACACTCCAGGTCTTTATTTCTCCATTAATAAAATGAGATAAATACACTATAAGGTCCCTTGTGGACCTGTGGCCTTGAGGTTTTTGCAAAGGATACTCAAACACAAAAATGGGCTGTAGGCTCTCTTTTATGGGAAGCTCTTTAGAATACTTCTACCTGAAATATCTCCAGGAACCACAGCAATTCAGGAACTACAGTGTGAAAAACCTCAGACGCACAGAATGTTAAAGTTAAAAAAGGTCTGTGGGAGGATGTTTAGGAAACAGGATAAGAGACATTTCTGTACTTCTCAAAGCTACCATAAATTAGGATTATCCAAAGAATTGGAGAAGGTCCCCTAAAACACACTCTTAGACAAAGACTTGGGTGCAAGTAGTTAATGTCAAAGGCAAAAATAAGAGACACAAATGAGACAGGGAAGATTGATAGGGAAATGAGGAAACAGTAAGATTGTGTTAATGAACAAGTTAGTGCCATGAGTAAGTAGAGCTCAGTTCTGCTGGAAACTGTCTAAGAAACTATGACATGGCTTTGGAGTTGTTTCACAGAGGGTGGGGAGGCCTAGGCATTTATCTATCAAGTCCAGTTTTTCCATGATTGAGGGTTGCTCTGAGGGTGTAAACTCACCCATACTTTCTTTTTTTTTTTTCCAGATGGAGTCTTGCTCTGTCGCCCAGGCTGGAGTGCAGTGCTACAATCTTGGCTCACGGCAAGCTCTGCCTCCCGGGTTCACGCCATTCTCCTGCCTCAGCCTCCCGGGTAGCTAGGACTACAAGTGCCTGCCACCACGCCCGGCTAATTTTTTGTATTTTTAGTAGAGACAGGGTTTCACAGTGTTACCCAGGATGGTCTCGATCTCCTGACCTCGTGATCCGCCCGCCTCGGCCTCCCAAAGTGCTGGGATTACAGGCGTGAGCCACCACGCCTGGCTAAACTCACCCACACTTTCAGGTTTTACCAGCAGGAGAACAGACTCTCCCAGATTGCTGAAGAAATTCCTCAGGCAAAGAAGAAAAGAACCTAGATAAAAGTGAGAAACTATAAAAATGCCAGAAATACCTACCATGGTACTCAGAGGGGAGCTAAAGAGATAAGGTGTGGTTGTCAATATTTCAGCTACAGGGATGATAGAAGGAAGGGGGAAATCAACATTTTCTAAAGTCATTTGGCCTCAAAACACTTCTTTCTGTGAAGCATACCAACTTAGTTGACTCTAGAACTCCTTCATTCATAAAGCATCTGTCTTTAGGGAGATACTGCAATAAGGTAGATGGGATGATCTTAGTAAAATTAGAAGATCTCTTCAGGCTCTATTTTCTAGGATCAAAATGACAAAGCATTCACTAAATACCAATAAGCCTCTGATATCCGTGGGGCAGAAAGTAGGCCAATTCATTTCACACAGTGCCAGGCACAAGGTCAACTCCAACACGAAAAGCACAGTGAAAAACAATTTACCTCCAAATGAGGTTGCCATCTGAAGTGAGGCATGTCAGAGGAGGGACAGAATGTTCAAAGTGTGGTTGGAATCAGGACAAGGCATGACCATCTGCCATCCAAGTCCCATCTCCTGAATCCTTTAGCCACCTGCACACCTGTGCAGGCATGTCACATTGAGGAAGGGATGGTCATGCCGTCATAATGCGACATCAATAAAAACAAAAGCTCAAGAAATCACTCTTAGGCCTCCGACACCATTACTTTCCTAAATTTAGAATCTGCCCCCAAGAAGAAACATATGGAAAAAGAGATTCATGAGCCTAAAGCCTAAATCTAAACAAGACTGAAGTTTCTGTGTGATCTGAATTTTTAGACTACCGGGTCATATGTGGAAAATCAGCAAGCTGTTAAAGGAATAGCATAGCAAATGCTGAACAGATCCTAATCTGGAATCCATTACGTATCTTCTCATTTTGAACTTTGATCAACACAAGAATCACCTCTTCTCTAACCTCATTCAGATTTCACCTCTAGATCTACTTTTCCCAGGAAAGCCAAATAAATCCATCCAAAACTAATTATAGAGAAGTGCCTCTAAGTGCTCAAAGCAATCAGTTCCCCTGAAGAGCTTTGCACAAAAGAGCACAGCTTGCCTATTCTAGTTCTTTAGACCCTCAACAACAGAGATTGGGTTTATGTAAATGTGATGTGCTTGTCTAGGATCCATTATGTGAGAAATGTTATTTACTTGGTCTATCTTCTCTAGGCAACAGTAATTTTTATTCTAAATGTTAGATAAGGTCCTCCCAGTTCAAGTGCCTCTCCTTAAAAAGACCTTTCAATTTGGAAACTATGAAGATTCCAAAAGTCACACCATTAGTAAGAACTCACCAAATATATTATATCCAGAAAAATAGATATGCCCTTTGCTAATTAGTTAGCTTAAGCATATAATGGGAAAGCAACACAGTAGAGCAGTTAGATATTCAAACTCGGAGGTCAGATTGCCTGGGTTCACCCTGGCTTCACCACTAAATAGCTGTGTGACCTGAGTCAAGTCACTCAAGCTCTCTGAGACTCCATTTCTATATGTATAAATGAGACATGGTAACATATGTAAGTGAAATGCACATAAGTGAAAATGCATATATGTGTTTAGCATTGTATCTGGAGCATACTGAGCTTTAAAACAGTAGGTATGTATGGTAGGCTGAGAATGCCTGCCACCCCCCATCACCAAAAGTATTCATGTCCTAACTCCTGGACTCTGTAAATGTCACCTTATGTAGAACAAGCACCTCTGCAGATGTGATGAAGGTAAGGATCTTGAAATGAAGAGATGATCTGGATCGTTTAATAGAGTGGACCCTAAATGCAATTGCAGGTATCTTTATAAGAGGGAGGCAGAGGGAGATCTCACACACACACACACACACACATACACACAAACACACACACACACACACACGAAGGGGCCATGTGAAGATGGGGGTAGACAGAGATTTATAAGTGCCATTCACGAAGGCTACAATGATGCTATCACAAGGCAAGGAATGTCAGCAGCTGGCAGGGGGAACCTTCAGAGGGAGTGTGGTCCTGCTAACACTGTGATTTCAGCCTAGTGATACTGATTTTGGACATCTGGCCTCCATAACCATGAGAAAATAAATTTCTGTGGTTTTAACTCACCAACTTTGTGGTAGTTTGTTACAGCGGCCACAGAAAACCAGTGTAACAATACTCTTTATTTATTTATTTACTTATTTATTTTTGAGACAGAGTCTGGCTCTGCCACCCACGCTAGAGTGCAGTGGCTCAATCTTGGCTCACTGCAACCTCCATCTCCCAGGTTCACATGATTCTTGTGCCTCAGCCTCCCAAGTAGCTGGGATTACAGGCATGTGCCACCATGCCCAGCTAATTTTTTTATTTTTGTAGAGAGAGGGTTTCGCCTTGTCAGCCAGGCTGGTCTCAAACTCCTGGCCTTAAGTGATCTGTCCATCTCATCCTCCCAAAGTGCTGGGATTATAGGTGTGAGCCATTGCACCCAGCATCTTTTATGTATTTGCACTGATTATTCCAGTGTAACAAAACTTAGTTACTTAAACAGCAAATGTGTTATCCCACAGTATCTGTGGGTCAGGAGCCTGGGCACAGCTTAGTTTGGTGTCTGTGCCTCAAGGTGTCTCACAAGGTTGGAATCAAGATATTGGCAGAGGCTGTGGTCTCATCTCAAGGTTTGAGTGAAGAAGGAAGTAAGAAAGATTCAGTTCTGCATAATAGTAGACTGAGGGCCTCAAATCTTGCTGAGTGTGGACAGAAGCTACTCTGTTTCTTGTCACAAGTGCCCCTTCATACAACAGCTTACAACACAGCAGCTGACTTCATCAGAATGAGCATGACAGGGATCGAGAGAGAGAGAGAGAGAGAGAGAGAGAGAGTGTTGGTGGAAGTCAACACCTTTTAAAACAATCTCAGAAATGACAGCCCATCACTTCTGCTGCAGTGTCTTTGTTAGAAGTGAGTCACTAGGTCTAAGGACATTAACTATCCAGAATAGTTACCTGCACAAAGTCTTTTCGTTTGACAGCTGCCCTGGCTCTTTATCACCGGCTGACTTTTTTTGAATGCTAACCTAATCTAATTCACATTGGTCTGTTTATTACAGAATGCAAGACTGTTAATAGAAAAGGTTCCCAGTCATTCAATCTGCAAATGCCCGAAATTCAGACTTTAAAGTAAAAATCTACCATGTCTATGTAGATTTATGGTTTTACATCTGCTTCCATGTGTTTTTGTGTATATTCTTCTGCTCTGAAAAATATGTCTGCTACATAGTATCTAAGAATGGCTTCTTCTGGCCAGGCATGGTGGCTCATGCCTGTAATCCCAGCACTTTGGGAGGCCAAGGGGGGCAGACCACAAGGTCAGGAGATTGAGACCATCCTGGATAACACGGTGAAACCCTGTCTCTACTAAAAATACAGAAAATTAGCCGAGTGTGGTGGCGGGGTGCCTGTAGTCCCAGCTACTCAGGAGGTTGAGGCATGAGAATGGCATGAACCTGGGAGGCAGAGCTTGCAATGAGCTGAGATCGCACCACTGCACTCCAGCCTGGGCTACAGAACGAGACTCTATCTCAGGAAAAAAAAGAAAAAAGAAAAAAGAAAAAAAAATGGCTTCTTCTATATAGTGAGAGGGTTTTTGTAGATTTCCCTGCATTTGGCACAAGGAGAACAACTTCCAGCCCAGAACATCTTTTCTAGTTCTCAGTGGTCACTCCATATGCCTCTCACCATGCCTCTCATCAGCCCCACAATCCATGGCTAGCCTTCAAAACTGTCCTTTCGTTTCACTAACGTTTTGCTATTTGACATTCACACCACTCAAATCAAATATTATAGATTTTTGGAGCACAAAATATCTTCAATTTATCTAATCAAGTCTCAAAAAGAAAAGCTCTGAGAGCTTTCTCTCTGATATTCTCGGTGCTAGTTAAGGACAGTTGATGTTGAAGCCATTGATGTTGAAGCAACTCCTAATAGGAGTAGTTGTGTGTGTGTGTGCACACACATGTGTATGTGTGTTGTTCATTATGCACTGCTTTTAGATGCTATCATTAATTCTCAAATACACAATATGTACTCAGGAAATGTTTGTAAGCAACATCAAAATCCATGCCAGAACAAAAATAATATCCAAAAGAATCATAAAATTGTTATGAGGAGGGTGATGAGAAGGGATGTTCATGTGTGAACTTGGTCCCATGCAGCACACTAATTCTTTCTTTGGCTTCCTCTCGTAGTAGCAGTCAAAGAACAGTCAGGAGATAGAACGAACACAGTAATTTTAAGAGGAGATGTTAATGTAAAGAATTATTCATCATTTCTAGGGGATTAGCTACCAAGAGGGGAGAAGAGAGAAATCTCAAGATTACCTGAGGTCTGAATGAGAGAACTCAAAGATGGAACAAACTTGGAAGAGGGCCTCTTCCTCAGGACTGGGATACAGATCACAATAAAGGGACTGTGGCTTCAGCCTATAGGATAGCAGAAAAGCCACAGTTGGCCCATAGTTTGCAGGCCAAGGGTGGCAGGCAGAGAACCACCATTGGGTGCCAATGAAACTCCCGAGGAAGCTGTCAGCAGAGGCTGCTGATGAATTCACTGAAGGCCGTCAGAAGTTCCCTACAGAACTCACCCAGAAGCCACCTACAAAGATGTTGCTAAGATCACAAAGAAGCCACCTTTTTAGGAAGCTGCCTGTGGCTCATACTATTCAAACTTGTCAGGGGTCATCTCAACTGGGTATCCTGCATACGCCAGCCAAGCACCACGGGAAGGAGAGAAAGGGACAGCTAAAGCAGGAAAAGAAGTCCCTTCCCCCTCTAGTGTTCCTCTATTGCTGTCTACTGACAAAACTTGACGTGCTGCCAAGAGGTAAAGAAGAAATGTTTACGAGATCCATCTTGGCTATCAAGCACAATATTGAAGGGTGGATTTGGAGCTGAGAGACAATAATTCAATAACAGGCACACTCCTGTCATCAGTGATGTGACATGAGCTCTAATCTCAGCTCTGCTAATGTGCTAGCACCTAGGGACTTCTTAAACAGATGATTCCCTGCCTCACACCTTAATATTGCTTCACTTTTCTTAATCCAATCTATGGAACATTTTGAGTTTGATAGACCCAACGAGCCACTCTATTACTTCAACATGTGATAATTTAAAATAGCAAATAATTTTTTCTATTTTATTTTTCCTCATACCAATCACTAAGTAAGATAATCTGGATTCAATTTATACTGTTACTATAGCAAATTATCATAAACGTAGTGGCTTAAAACTATATACAAATTTATTTTCCTACAGCTCTGGAGGTCAGAAATCTAAAAAGGGTCTGCTGGGCTGCATTCCTTCTGCAGTCTCTAGGGAAGAATTTGTTTCTCTTTTTAGCTTCTAGAGGTGAACTGCATTTCTTGGCTCATGGCTCCTTCTTTCATCTCCAAAGCTAGCAGTGTATCATCTTCTCTGCTCTCTGACTCCTGCTTCTGTCCTCACATTATCTGACTTTGTTCATTTTGCCTCCCTCTAAGAAGGACTGCTGCAATTACATTGGGTCCATGAGGATCATCTAGAAAAATTCCCCCACCTCAAGATTGTTAATTTAATCATAGCTGCAAAATATTTTGTGCCATGTAAGGTAATATATTCATAGGTTCTGGATATTAAGGCATAGATATCTTTGGGAGGCCATTATTCTTTCTATCATACACTCCTTCCTAAAATTAAATTCTTTTGGATATCACCTAGTTTTGCTTTGTGTATATTTTCTTACTTAAAAGAATCTCAAAACCTACCTGCTCTGACCCTGGCTTTCAAGACACCAAGACACTATAGATTACGAACACTTGATTTCCCTTCAGCTCCCCATTCTTAATTTCAAGAAAACTTTATTTCCTCAATTTTAACCCTCCATCTAATTTCTTTAAAAATAAAATAGAAATACTTTATCTTATGAATTTGCTAGACCTAATGACATAAGCTTTCTACAAGCCATTAGGTATACCAACCTCCCTGCACCCACTTCAGTTGTCTTCCAAGAGTTAGAGGGATTTCTGAATTGATGGAGAGAGGTGAAAACGTCATTCAGTGTGTGCGTGCACACATGTTCTACCCTGCAAGTTCTACCCCACAAGACTAAAATTGTTTAATGCGTTTCCCTTTCTTTCCATGTTCCCTTTACTCTCCTTCTGCCTCTCAGTATATGGCAGTAGAGAAAGTGGAATGCATAATTAATTGTAAGTCACATAAAGATCCTAAAGGAAAAGACACTGTATTAGTCAAGGTTCTCTTAGAGGGACAGAACTAATAGGATATATATATATATATATATATATATATGAGTTTATGAAGTATTAACTTACACAACCGCAAAGTCCCACAATAGGCCATCTGCAAGCTGAGGAGCAAGGAAAGCCAGTCAGGCCGGGCGCAGTGGCTCAAGCCTGTAATCCCAGCACTTTGGGAGGCCGAGACGGGCGGATCACGAGGTCAGGAGATCGAGACCATCCTGGCTAACACAGTGAAACCCCGTCTCTACTAAAAAGTACAAAAAAAAAAAAAAATCTAGCCGGGCGAGGTGGCGGGCGCCTGTAGTCCCAGCTACTCAGGAGGCTGAGGCAGGAGAATGGCATAAACCCGGGAGGTGGAGCTTGCAGTGAGCTGAGATCGCGCCACTGCACTCCAGCCTGGGCTACAGAGCGAGACTCCATCTCAAAAAAAAAAAAAAAAAAAAAAAAGGAAAGCCAGTGAGTCCAAGTCCCAAAACTGAAGAACTTGGAGTCCGATGTTTGAGGACAAGAAGCATTGCAGTACGAGAGAAAGATGTAGGCTGGGAGGCTAGGCCCGTCTCTCCTTTTCATGTTTTTCTGCTTGCTTTATATTTGCTGGCAGCTGATTAGATTGTGCTCCCCAGATTAAGGGTGGATCTGCCTTCCCCAGCTCACTGACTCAAATGTTAATCTCTTTTGGCAACACCCTCATAGGCACACCCAGGATCAATGCTTTGCATCCTTCAATCCAATCAAGTTGACAGTATTAACCATCACAGACACTTTTCAATTAGAGGACAGAAAGTCAAATGTAACTAGGAAACAATAAGATACGAATACCCACTAAGTACCATTTAATGATATTAAATTAATACCATTAAAATTGCCAAAACTCAAAACGCTGACAACACCAAGCGCTGAAAGATGTGGAACAACAGGAACTGTATTCATTGCTGGTGGGAATGCAAAATGGTATAGCCATTCTGGAAGACACTTTGGCAGTTTCTTACAAAACTAAACACACCCTAATCATACAATCTAGAAATCATACTCTTTGATATTTACTCAAAAATTCGAACACTTATGTCCACACAAAAGCTGTTTTCACATAGATGTTTGCCACAGCATTATTCTTAACAGCCAAAGCTTGGAAGCAACCAAGATGGCCTTCAGTAGGTAAATGTATAAATAAACTATGGTACATCCAGACAATGGAATATTTATTATTCAGTGACAAAAATAAATGAGCTATCAAGACATAAAAAGACATGGATGAATCTTAAACATATATTACTAAGTGCAAGAAGCCTGACTGAAAAGGCTATATACTATATGATTTCAAGTATATGACATTCTAGAAAAAGCAAAACTATGAAGACAGTAAAAGCATCAGTGGCTGCCCAGGGTTGGGGGAAGGAAGGAATGAATAGGCAGAGCATAGAGGATTTTTAGGGCAGTGAAAGTATTCTGCATGATACTATAACAGGAGATGTAGGTCATTAGATATTCATCCAAACCCATAGAATGTACAACACCAAGGGTTAACCCAAATGTAAACTACGGACTTCAGATGATACTGAGATGTCAATGTAGGCTCATCAGCTGTAACAAATGCACCCCTATGGTGGGGCGTGTTGATAATGGGGGAGGCTATGTGTGCATGGAGGCAGGGGTTATATGGCAAATCTCTGCACCTTCTGCTCAGTGTTGCTGTGAACCTAAAACTGCTCTAAAAAATAAAGTCTATTGTTTAATGGGATTATGAAGAAATGAAAAAGGAATTTTTATTAGCCCATTGCCAATAACAGTTAAAAGTGAAGATTAAGACCAGTAAGAATAGATGTGCCATTTGTGAGTAATGGAAAACCTGTCAGTGTAGCCACTGTATCAGGCTCTGTGGACAATGGGGACTCCTCATGAACTCCCAGGGTGACTTGAAAGTAAATTAACCAGCCTAAGGTAGATAATCCAGTAGTCTGAAAAGATGGATGATTTGAGGGGTGCTGATGGTGCAAGACTAAGTGGCAAATAAGTGCAATCTCTGTTCAAATACCAGTGAATACATGAGCCATCTCAAGATCAAGCACCTATGCGAACTTCCAGGGCTGCAGAAATAAGCAGTGGTCAGTCATACTTTCAGCCTGGAAAAAGTCTAGCCCCCAAGTACAAAGAAAAGGTATATAATAAGGCCTAAGTTATAATGGAAATTATTGAACATTCCTGCTTTAAATTTTTGGAAATATCACCCTATAATCTTCCCGTTCTGACCACCCTGTTCTCTGCTCCTTGCCTTAACACCATCAAAAAGTTTATCTGGGTTTATTCACACACCCATGACTACTTGTAGGATAAAAGAATAAAGTTTGTTGTTGCTGTTGTTGTCATAGCATAGGAGTTAGACACCTTGACCTAGGATTTTTTTTCCCCAACTATTTAAACCTCTAAGGAACAGACTGTGAACCCTGGATCATAAAGACAGAGTGTAAGAAAGAGACACAGAAGGAGAGACTGAGACACAGACAGAGAGAGAGAAGATACGACTGTATTTATACGGCCAAGGGTCTTCCACTGAAGATAGTGGACTGAGTTTATGTTTTTTTTCTTTGCATTGCTTCCACTAAAATTTCACTGACATAAAAAAAAAAAATTACTAATAAATATACAGCACCTGTGAAAGCAAAGAAACCTTTTGCGAATGACCAGAAACTTGAGGAATTTCTGGATATTATAAAAGCATATAGAATGAAATTAATTTTTAAGTTAATTGCCGAAACTTCTGCCTTCTAATACAAGTAAAGAAGGAGGAGTGATGGAGGAGTGCATAGTTTGGTTTCCTAACAGAGTTCAGCAAAGTTTAAGCTCCAAGAAGCAGGAGTGAGGCATGGAAGCATGGGAGCGGGTGGGGTCTTAGAAATATAGCAGGAGCTGGGCCAGAATCCTGCTCTGTGCATTCTCAAGCCTGGCTATGGCCTCTCCCCTGACTGCAGTTAGCAAAGCAACTCAGTAACAAAAATGGGAATCTGCCTGCCAGAGAGGAGCCAGAGAAATGGCTGTGCCTTGTTCAAATTTAGATCGGTATAATGGAAGAAAAGGAAAAGGAAAAAAACCCTCAGGGCAACAGGAAAGGCTTTTAAAGCATTGTCTTCATCATAAGAAGTTCCTGCTTCCTCAGTTGAGGGGCTCCTATTCTGTCAGTCTGCTCACCATCAAAACATCCTAGAGGAAAACACAGCTTTTAGAAGTGCCCACCTACTGACTGCATCTGGGTAAGGGTACTCAGAGGGCACTGTAGGCAGTCATCCGAAAAGCAAGGAGGCCTGCAAGTATGGTTTGTCTCTGTGTCCACACCCAAATCTTATCTCCAATTGTAATCTCTGTGTGTTGGGCACAGGGCCTGGCGGGAGGTGATTGAATCATGGGAGTGGACTTCCCCCTTGCTGTTCTTGTGACTGTGAGTGAGCTCCATGAGATCTGGTTGTTTGAAAGTGTGTGGCACTTCCCCCTTCACTCTCTCTCTCTTGCTCTGCCATGGGAAGATGTGCCTTGCTTCCCCTTTGCCTTTTGCCACAACTGTAAGTTTCGTGAGGCCTCCCCAGCCATGCAGAACTGTAAGTCAAACCTCTTTTCTTCATAAGTTACCCAGTCTCAGGTAGTTATATACACCAGTGAGAAAATGGACTAATACACCTGCTTAGGGGTGTGTATCAGTGACATTTCACAAATTCTGAAGAAACCCACACTTGATACCATTGTTAATCAATGCAAGTCTTTACTGGTAAACAGTTATAGACAACAAAGAAGAAAGTCAACAGGCTAAGAGAAGGGCACCAACATAACTAAGCTGAAGACTTAACTGCTAAGTAAAGAGTGTTAAAGCAAGAAATAGGAGACAACTTTAAGAAATTTTTTTAAATTATTGTCCTCAGAGAGAGTTAAGTGGCCATGATTTAGTAAAATGAAGAAATCAGATTTCAAAAAAGAAAGCCGTTGGAGAACTAGTGCATTCTAGACATTAAAAATATGATTATAAAGGTAAAATTTCAGTGGGAGGCAAAATAGTAGAATGAAAATAGATTAATAAAAATTGTTGGCTTGTGAAAGCAAGTAAGAGAATTCTACACAACTGGATAAAAAAAAAGAGATGTAAATGATTAAAGATAAATGATATGGAAGATAGGTCTAAAAAATTCCACATCTAGTAACAGGAGATGAAGAAGGGAAAAAACAGAGAAAATGAATGAAAGCAATAATCAAAGAAATAATAAAAGAAAATTTCCCTGACCTAAAGTTTTCTATCTTCAGATTAAAAGGGTTCAGTAAGTGAAGAGCAGGAATATTAATTTTTTTAAATACAGATTTCAAAATCCTGCCGGGCGTGGTGGCACACACCAGTAATCTCAGCACTTTGGGAGGCCAAAGCAGGTGGCTCACTCGAGGTCAGGAGTTCGAGGCCAGCCTGACCAACATGGTGAAACCCCGTCTCTACTAAAAATTCAAAATCCAGGATTAAAATTAAAATATTTTAATTTTCCAGAGAAACACAACAATTTATGCATAAGAAATGAAAATTAGATGGGCATGGAACTTCTTACATACAACACTAGATGTTAAAAGACAATGGAGCTCTGTTTATGAAGTTCTGTGGAAAAGTAGTTTAAACCTTAAATTCTATATGCAATCAAAATTATCACTAAGTATGGAGGTAAAGAATATTTTCAGATGTGTACTGACACAGATCGTATACGACCTATATATTTTCAGAGAGAAATAAAAGAGCCCCAGAATGACTTCTGTATAATGAAAAATAAACCATAGTGAAGAATTCAAGAAAGAGGAAGATGTGAAACTAAACCAACAAAATAGTAGCGGGCAAAGAAATCAGTAAAATCTTTGAGTCAGAATGATTGCAGATAATATTGTGAAACTTAATGGCGCTGTTAGGAAGAAGATGACTAAAATAGAAGTTAATAATACTTCTAAAACTGAAGCAATCTGGAACTAAAATTCCTAGTAATTTCAAGCTCAAGTAACAAGGAAAAAGGAAGTAAAATCTGCCTAGAATATTTATCTTGTATGGATGGGATAATACAAATTCTGGTTAATTCTTCTAAGGAAAATATGGGTCAGTTTATCAGAAGTTTCAATTTTGCTTTTTTTTTTTAAAAAAAAAATAGAGTTCACATTTTAGAACAGGTTTAGGTTTGTAACAAAATTGAGTTGAAAGTACAGAGAAGTCACATATTCCTCCTACCCCTTCACATTCATAACTTCCCCCACAGTAAGCATCCCCCACTAGAGTGGTATATTACACTAGAGTTCACTCTTTATTTTTTTAAGAGACAGGGTCTCACTCTGTCATCCAGGCTGGAGTGCAGTGGTAAAATAATAGCTCACTGCAGCCTTGAACTCCTGGACTCAAGTGGTCCTCTCACCTCAGTAGCTGGGACTACAGGCAGTGCCACCATGCCTGGCTAATTTTTATTATTATTATTATTTCATAGAGATGGGGCCTTGATTTGTTACCCAGGCTGGTCTTGGATTCCTGGCTTCAAGCAATCCTCTAGGCTTTGTCTCCCAAAGCACTAGCATTACAAGTTTGAGCCACTATGGCTCAGCTGTAGTTCTATGGATTTGGACAAATATATAATGACATGTACAACATCTGAGGTTTTTTTTTTATAAATTGAATTTAATTTTTAAATTCTTTTTTTTAGAGACAGGATCTTGCTCTGTCACCCAGTTTGGAGTGCAGTGACACAGTCATCACTCACTGCAGCCTCAACCTCCTGAGATCAAGTGATCCTCCCACCTCAACCTCTGGAGTAGGTAGGACTACAAACGCACCACCATGCTTGGCTAATATATTTTTTCAATTTTTTAATATTTTTTGTAGAGATGGAGTCTCCCTATGTTGCCCAGTCTGGTCTTGAGAGCTTCAGTTTTAAATAATAGATTGTTCTCCTCTCTTTCTAAATTTCAATCAAAACACAGGAAGTATTTTAAAAGGGAAAAACTGTGAGGTAAAAGAATAGGGAGAGGGGAGGAAAGAAATAACTTCATAGAGAAAAATTCAATGAACCCTTGGAAAAAAATATACGAAAGTACGGTTACTGACTTGGGAAAGAAAAGAAATATACAATGTAAGTACCACTGTAGAAGCCAGTCCTGAAAAGAAGCAAGCCCGCTGAAGTATCTGCAACTCAGAAGCACTTGGTACCACCCAAGGGGAGCTAAGAGGTAAGGTGGGAAAAAGGGCAGTGATTGAGACTACTACAGACAGCTGGACTTGCAAAAGATAGCAATGGATACGTAATAAGCCAAGCAAATTCAAAATAATTTTGTGCTGAATGTGGTAATTAGCTTAATTATGGTAATCATTGCACAATTTATATGGGTACCAAAGCACCACATTAAACATCTTAAATATATATAATTTTATTTGTCAATTATACCTCAATAAAGCTGGGGGAAATTTTAAATAAAAATAAATTAATAAAAATAAGTTAACTAGTAAATTCTGAAGAAACAAAAATAATATAATCATAGTATTGCTCTTTGGTTTAAGAGAAATACAATTTTAAAGTAAACTTTGTTGGTTTAATTTAGTAAGGTTGGTTTCAGGAAACTGTGGATGGGTCAGCAATAGGAAATCTGTTAATGTATTCATGTTGTTTACTAGATTAAAAAATACAAAATACATGATTAGGTGGATAACAAAAATGTGTTGGACAAATTTGCATTCTGGGTATTTAAAAATGTATTAGTAAACAATAAAACAATGGATGCTTCCTACTTATCAGAAACCCAAAGCAACTAAGTAGTTACCAGAACAGCACTTTTTAATGGGACACTACTATTAAAATAAGGACAGACTAAGATGCCTGATTCAGCATTGTTTTAGAAATCATAATAAATGGAAAATATGTCTGTTTGCAGATGATATGATCATCCTTCCTAGAAAATCCAAAGCATTCATTAAGGTAGGCTAAACCATTATAACAAATGAGCACTAAGTTTCCAGTTGCTTAAAAATAAGTTTATTTTCATTTAGATAAAGTGCTCCAGGTCTGTGTGCAGCTCTCCATGATGTAACTCAGAAACTCAGCATGTTTCCACCTTGTGGCTCCATTATTCCCTGGGGACTTAATATCATATGCATGGCAGGGTGTATGTGGGGGATTTTTTAGAAGTGACCCCCATTGCTTGTGTTCTTAATCTATTATTGGACTTGGTCACATGGCCAGAGCTAATAGACAGGGTGTTTAGTAATATATTTTAGCTATTTGTCCAGAAGGAAAGGGAGACTAGGTTTTGATTGACAATAGCAGTGTTCCACACAAGAACCACTTGAAATATCCAAATGCTTACCAGTATAAAAATCTAAAAAGATAAAATTTAAAAATCAATTGTGTTTTATTACAGATTACTCAATTAGAATATATAATATTAACTTTTTAATTCAATGTAGCAAAAAACTATAACATCTTTGGAAGGCAGTTCGACAGTTTCTTTTTTTTTTTTTTTTTTTTTGAGATGGAGTCTCATCCTGTCACCAGGCTGGAGTGCAGAGGCTCACTGCTACCTCCACCTCCTGGGTTCAAGCGATTCTCCTGCCTCAGCCTCCCGAGTAGCTGGAACTAGAGGCAAGCACCACCACGCCCAGCTAATTTTTTTGTGTTTTTACTAGAGACAGGGTTTCACCATGTTGGCCAGGATGGTCTCAATCTCCTGACCTCATGATCCACCCACCTCAGCCTCCCAAAGTGCTGGGATTACAGGTGTGAGCCACTGCACCCGGCCAGTTTCTTACAAAACTAATCATACTCTTATCATACCATTCAGCAGTCATATTTCTTAGTATTTACCCAAAGGAGCTGAAAACGATGTCCACACAAAAACCTGCGTATGAATTTATTTTTAATTGCCAAAATTTGGAAGCAATGAAGATGGCCTTCAGTAGGTAAATGGATAAACTCTGGCACAGCCAGATAGTGGAATATTATTCAATGCAAAGAAGAAATGCAAGCCATGAAAAGATATGGAGGAAACCTAAATGTACATCACTAAGTGAAAGGAGCCAATTTGAAAAGGCTATATATGATATGATTCCAACTACATGACATTCTGGAAAATATAAAACTATGGAAAAAGTAAAAATCTCAGTAGTTGCTAGGAGTTTGAGGGGGAGAAGAGAGGACTAGGCAGAGCACAGAGGATTTTTAGGGCACTGAAAAGATGCTATATGATACTATAGTGGTAGCTACATGTCATTATACATTTGTCCAGACCCATAGAATGTACAACACCAAGAGTGAACCCTAATGTAAATCCATAGTTTTAAGGGGTTTGGGTGATAATGATGTGTCAATGTAGTTCATCAATTGTAACAAATGTATCACTTTGGTGGGAGATATTGATAATGGGGGAGGTTATGCATATGTGGAGGCAGGGATCTATGGGATATCTCTATACCTTCCTCTTTGTTGTAAATGTAAAACTGTTCTTTTAAAGTTTTTAATAAAATAACTATGATATTTTAGAAATAAATAACAAATAATATATAAAATCAATATAAAGAAAGTATGAAACTATATTAGATACAAATAGATTTGAATAATATAATTATTCTATTTCCTCTTGAAAACACTCCATTGTATAAAGGAACCAATTCATTTTAAATTACTGTAAAAGTTCCATGCAATCCCAATAAAAATCCCAGTGGCTTTTGTTGATGCTGTTTGAAACTTGAGTCTAAAGATCATCTGGAAATGTAATGTGCAAAAATAATAAGAAAAATTTGGGAAACAAAATTTTTACATCTCAAACTTTACAACAGTAATTGAAGTAGTGTGGCACTGTAACAAAAATAGACAAATTGATCATGATATGAAATAGAGTCCAGAAGCAGACATATGCAGTGTCAGTTAGTGATAAATCACCCTACAACACAGTAGCTTAAAATACAAGAATATTTCACTCCTGAATCTGCAGTCTTAGCAGAGATGACTAGTCTCTGCTCCATATGAGCCCTGGGGGCTCTAACAAGTAGAGCTGGCCAGACATCTCTCTCTTTGTTAGTCTTAAGACCTCTCAATATGTTTTCTTACATGATCTTTTTAGCATAGCAACCTCAGAGTAGTTTGACCTGTTACATGCTGATCAGGGATCCAAGAATGTTTTAAAGGTAAACATTCTAAGAGGACTGGGATGAAGTTGAAGGCATTTTATGACCTAGTCTCAGTCATTTCTGACACCTTTCAATGGTCAAGCAGACCACTATGGCCAATCAGATTTAAGTGGAGAGGAATTAAGTCCCACCTCTCAATGGGAGGAGTAGCAAAGAGTTTGTATTAATTTACTACATATGAAATGCAAGGTGACAATTGGCAAAGCATTTGGCGAATGAAGGAGAGAAAAAGATTGATCCCTACCTCACACCATACACAAATATAACTATCACCTGGGTTAATTTTTTTAAAGTAAAAGTGAACAAAAAAATAACTTACAGAAAAGGATTTAGTATGTTTAAAGGACTACATAATATAAAATAGTGAAATAGCTCTGTTCCCTCATATTATCACTCTTCAAAGTGGTTCTGCCAGATCACCATTCCCAATTCTGTATTATACTCCAGAAAGATCTCAGAGCTTTTCCAGTCTTTTTCAGACATTAGGACATGGGAACTCCTGTGGAAAGAGTGTGTCAATTTTCAGATATTCAACACCACAATCTCATCAAATTCAAAACTTGAATCTCACATCCTAATGTACGACTTTTCTGCTTTCCAAGCTTGGGCCTGATCAGCTGGAGAGAAAGGACAATGGTCTCTTGTTTTAGTTTCCTCTTTCTTGCCTTTCCACTTCTTCTACTGCCACACACTATGCTGCCACTGAGCTTCTCCAGGAAGAGGAAAAGGGATGAGAAGAAAGGACTGGTGCTGTTGTACCTGTTCTGATGTCCCCCATCATGGCAGTCAGTTCAGTGCTGGATGTGTCAAGAGTTCAGCTGAGTTAGAAGAGAGAGCTGAACTGTCAGGTGTTGGAGTAGCTAATTAAAGTAACATGCAAAAAACAAGAGTTGAATCTGTAATCACTCCCTGTGATGGTGTAAGCAAGAGACTAAAAGCAGAGAAAATGCTGACTCACCCTGTTCCATTTTCCCCCATTGAATAGTACCCTGGTGGAGAATCAGGTGAATCAGCATAGATGTTGGGGTTGTTTCACTGTTCAGGGAGCCCCAAACAAAAGATTTCAGTAGATTTATGGATCCTGAGGCCAGAGGGAAGGCAAAG
Source organism: Chlorocebus sabaeus (assembly GCF_047675955.1). Lineage (NCBI taxonomy): Eukaryota > Metazoa > Chordata > Mammalia > Primates > Cercopithecidae > Chlorocebus > Chlorocebus sabaeus. The sequence goes on from NC_132929.1 coordinate 13,836,549, forward strand.
GCTAAGAGAAGAGTACTAGTTATTGAGTCGGAGGGGGGAAAATGTCTTCAATGTTTCCCTTCTTTCCCCCTTAAGGAGAAGGTGAAGAGCACCTCAGCCCAAGGCCTCACATAGAGAGACCTAAGAATGAAGGCACCTGGACTAGGAATGTAAATATGTGAAAGAACATGACCGGCCAGGGCCCCTGAGTCACTGAATGCAACCCCCTTCAGACACTGCAATGCACAGGCCGTGCACCAAGCCTAGTGTGGGAAGGACAGCTTTTCTTCATGAGGCCTGCCAAGTAAAGCCAGCTATGAAATGGGAAGTGGACCTTCACCAGACACTGAACCTACTGGCACCTTGATCTTGGACTTCCCAGCCTCACAAACTGTAAGAAATAAATGTCTGTTGTTCATAAGCCACATAGTTTATGGTAGTTTGTTATGGGCCACCTGAACAGACTAAGGCAGGGTGCCTCATTATATCCTGGCAAGGGTGTAAGTTTAGGTGGTTCCCTTCTTGGACTTTTCTGGTGGAAGTGGAGGTAGGGCCACAGTTTTTTGGGGTGTGTGTGTGTGTGTGTGTGTGTGTGTGTGTGTGTGTGTTTCTGTGGTGTTTGGTGGAAGCAGAAAATGTATTGTCTAGATGGTTTCTCTCTTATTATAATAGATTACCCCTTTCGTGGTTTTTTGGCTAGCGAGAGTAACCTTTTGTTGGGTCTTTTTTGACAGTGCCCATTGGTGCTTTCAAGTTGATGGCTTCTACAGCTCCAAAAAGGTACACAAAGATAACTCTGGGCCCTCACCACCATATCATTCCTTAAATTCATAGTATGCCTTCTTCTCTTCATCTTTCAAGGTATTTTTATGTTTATATATATTATCTAGAGTTTTAAATTTTACTTAGCAGGAAGAATAGGGAAAAATACAACTACTCTATCATCCTGGCAACAGTTTAATATTTAAAATATGTATTTTTTTTAAATCAGATAAAATACATGTTTTTTGAAAGACATATTTCAATCATAAGTTACCTCAGGAAGTTTTTCATAATCTCTCAGTCTTGGGTTAGGGCCCTGATACGGTTTGGCTCTGTGTCCCCACCCCAAACTCATTTTACTCCCATAGTTTCCACATGTCCCCATCCCAATCTCATCTTTAATTATATTCCCATAATTTTCACGTGTTGTGGGAGGGACCCAGTGGGAAACAATTTGAATCATGGGGGTGGTTCCCCCATACTGTTCTTATGGCAGTGAATAAGTCTCATGAGATCTGATGGTTTTATCAGGGGTTTCTGCTTTTGCATCTTTCTCATTTTCTCTTGCCACTGCCATGTAAGAACTGTCTTTCGCTTCCACCATGATTCTGAGGCCTCCCCAGTCATGCGGAACTGTAAGTCCAATTGAACCTCTTTTTCTTCCCAGTCTTGGGTATGTCTTTATCAGCAGCATGAAAATGGACTAATACAGTCAGTAAATTGGTAACAGTAGAGCAGGGTATTGCTAAAAAGATACCCAAAAATATGGAAGAGACTTTGAAACTTGATGACAGGCAGAGGCTGGAACAGTTTCGAGGGCTCAGAAGAAGAAAGGAAAATATGGGAAAGTTTGGAACTTCCTAGAGATTTGTTGAATGGCTTTGACCAAAAGCCTGATAGTGATATGGACAATAAGTTCCAGGCTGAGGTGGTCTCAAATGGAAATGAGGAACTTGTTGGGGACTGGAAGCAAAGGTGACTCTAGTCATGATTTACCAAAGAGACTGGCAGCACTTTGCCCCTGACCTGGAGATTTGTGGAACTTTGAACTTGAGAGAGATGATTTAGGGTATCTGGAAGAAGAAATTTCTAAGCAGCAAAGCATTCAAGAGGTGACTTGGGTGCTGTTAAAGGCATTCAGTTTTATAAGGGAAGCAGAGCATAAAAGTTTGAAAAATTTGCAGCCTGACAATGTGATAGAAAAGAAAACCTCATTTCTGAGGAGAAATTCAAGCTGGCCTCATAAATTTGCATAAGTAATGAGGCACCAAATGTTCATCTCCAAGACAATGGAGAAAATGTCTCCAGGGCATGTCAGAAGTCTTCACAACAGCCTCTGCCATCACAGGCGTGGAGGCCTGAGAGAAAAATGGTTTCATGGGCCAGGCCCAGGGTCCCCATGCTGTGTGCAGCCTAGGGACTTGGTGCCCTGCATCCCAGCTGCTCCAGCCATGGCTGAAAGAGGCCAACATAGAGCTCAGGCTGTGGCTTCAGAGGGTATCAAGCTCCAAGCCTTGACAGCTTCCATGTGGTGTTGAGTCTACAGGTGCACAGAAGTCAAGAATTGGGGTTTGGGAACCTCTGCCTACATTTTAGATCTATGGAAACACTTGGATGCCCAGGCAGACGTTTGCTG